>NW_028185261.1:5682049-5798581 GCF_003343005.1 Rhea americana
AGTGGAAGTGGAAGGCAGCGCAGTAATAAATTGTGATTTAGGCCTCTGGAGGGGCTGGGGTTTGGCGAGACCGGAGCCTCCCTTTACGCGAAGCTGCGTTGTGTCCGTTGCCAAGTCCCAGATGCTCTCCTGTGGAGAGCAGAGCGTGAGTCCAGCTTAATGACTCCCCGAGCTGCGGAGCAGGCAGCGAACAGAAAATGCGGCACGTTACTTTGCGTTCAGGGAGGAAGCAGACAACAATGACAATTGCGATTTGGGGCCGAGCAAACTTGATGAGTAATTTATACCACAAAGGAATGCTGCACGCTGTATGTGCTCAAAGGGAGGCTTCGCGAGCGGCTGATATAATTTGCTAGAAAATTGAATTTGGGGGCAAACAGAAAATCAAATCAGGGACAGAAAAGTGATAAGAATGCTGAACAAGGGCTTGTCCTAGAAATCACAGATGAAGACTGATTTCACTGCTACCGAAATGGCAGAGCTCGCTGAGCTGACTAAAAATCAAACTCAGGAGAAGCTGAGGTATTCTGAGGCATGAATGCCCTGCAGATTGGGTTTTTTCCTTTCTTGAAAGTCTGGAGCCAGACTTAGAAGGGAGCCTAAGCAGGGGTTATTTGCACTTTCTGGTCCCTTCATAGGAAGGCCGTAGCACGGACTCCCTTTCAAAGCCACTTTTCATCATGTAGCTTGAACCTTCCTACGTATTATCTCAGTGTGTGGCCCCTGGAGATAAGCTTGGGACGTGCCGTCCCTGAACGCCTGCCTGGTGGTTGTTGTCCTGGTCTGGAGCGGAGGAGGATCATTTCCCATTCTGGGGGCCATGCCCAGCACGACGCTGTGACATTCAACTGCCAGTGAAGCACAGCTGATGGGGGGGTGTGCCCCAGCGCGATGCGATACAGCAAGACACCGTGTGCTTGTTACAGTGGTGGGTGTCACACTCAGCAACCCCCTTTCAGGAATATTTCAGGATTATAGCAAAGGATATTTCTGGGTAGGGCTGCTGTTCAATGACAGACCGCGTTTAGATGAATTCCCATGGCACTGGTGTTTGCTAGCGCTTGCATGTGCAATAGTATTCTGAATGCTTAAAAAAAGGCAAAGAAGAACGAAAACGGAATTCAGGAGGTGAGAAGCTTGCAGTAGGAATGATTAATCAAAACAACTGTGTAGACAAGCAAAATAAAAATAATGTTCAACACCTTAGGCAAATAGAGGGCCAAATTCTGCTCTGACATTAACTCTGACCTAAACTTTTTGATTTAAAAACATAGGCTTGATGTAAATCAGTACAGAATCTATCTTTTTTAATGCTCGGGAGAAAATTACTCAATGAGGGTCTGTCAAAAAATTAGCTGTTAACTCTTTTCCTGAATTGTTCAAAATGACAGAGCTAGTCAAAAATGAATATTTATTTTAGGAATTTATCACATTTTGAAGCTGAGTTTTGCAAATTAAAATTGCAGTTAAAAAGTAATCAGCTTTAAAATGCCTTAACTAAAGTGATTGTTTTTGACATAGCATAATTCTATATTTCACACAATATAGTGAACAGGTGTTATCATGATTAGTCCTGGTAGAGCAAAAATGGATAGTTTAGCTCAAGTAGCATTTTAGAGGCAGGCTTTCATCTATGCTATCTCTCTCAGGATGCTGCCACCATTAGAGAGTGCAGGAATAGGCCATGATGCTGGATTTATGCCCTTCCTCCTTTTACAAACTGAAATTCAAGGGAGCAGCACACAGTCCCTTGGTAATGCCCTGGCATGTCTTTACAGAGCACAGCTCTCAACAAACAGATGCTGCAGGACCAGTCTAGTGATGCTTTATGTTGTGCAAGGAACAAGTGGCAGTTTGCTACTGTGATGTAAACAATAATGCTCTCCTCTGCTCTCCATCTTCTTTCCTACATGGTACATTAATTTTCCAAAACAGTTGACCAAGGCACTTCATCTGAGTTTACAGGTAGAAATGTCTTGTATTTCCATAACAGAATAGGACATTTAAAGAAAGCTGTGAATCCCCTTCGAAGCGAAGGGAACTCTGGAATGCTTATCCTGACAGTAAACCGCTGTGTAAATTAAGCTTTAAAATTTTGCAGTTCAAATGACAAAGATTCATGCAGATGCATTAAGATGATGCAAGAAGCATTGGCAATCTATGAGAAGACATCTTGCAGTAGCAGCAGGGACAGAATGGGAGCTAGTTGTGTTTTGCTTTTTCTTCCCCACATACAAACACACGTGCATGTGGACATGCTCCATAGTGGTCTACTCGGACAGCAGATCGCTGACAAGTGTATAACAAGAAGCATTTCCAGAGAGGCTTAAATTATCCGTCATGGTTTCTACCCATGCATTTATGATCAGCAAAAGTATTAAATTTGCCACTTCCAGCTACAATTCAGCTAGAATACTCAATAGCTGAAAATGTCTTAAAAAGAGAGTTAAGCTGGAGTTGGTGGCCACTAGCTGGTAACCTTCAGTAAAAGCTATTGGCAGCTAGACTGAGTGTCTCTGCTGCTTAACACAAATCATAAAGTGCAGATAGCTATAACAGGTCTTAGGGAAAAGATCAAACAAGTACCAGAAGGAATTCAGGAATACCAGGGAATTTTTTTTCATTTGTATGTCCTTGGGTAATTCACCACATTTAACAGCTTTACTAATTTCCTTGTTTTTAAGTATGAGCAATCCAATGTTTTATGGACCTTCTAAACTCTACTGTGGAAAAGGTGTCAGGTCCCAAAGCCTGCTGTGTGTAGTTTGTGTCATGGCCTGACATCAATAAAGACATAAAGAACAAAAGAGCATTTCGCAACTGCTGCAAAATTGGATATGTTGAAACCAATCTGCCCCCAAGAATCTGTAATGATTTCTCTATCTTGGCAGATTAGATTTGAGTTCAGAAGAGAGTTGTTCTCCTTCTTAAGAATGTTAATTCTATCTTGGTTTGTGAATTTATCCATAGAATAAATAAAACATGGGCAGCAACAATGTGAATATTTTTTCATGGTGTGTCCAGCTGAATCAAAAAAAACAGTAGCAGGGATGGCTATCTTTAACTTCTACCAACTCATCCAGTAAGATGCTAATGGTGGCAGCAGTCTTCATGCAAGAGAATCGATACTAGACTTGCAGGCTTCTTCTGTATGGGTGACTATCACATGATAATGCTTTCCAGGCCGTTCAGGCTGCTCAGCTGAATTTGAACAGGCAACTGAGATTTCTTTGCCTGTCAACCAGCAGTTGTAGCAATTGTCCTAAGTACAGTTGTTCTAAATAAAATCACAGATGTTGAAGTCTTCCTCTGCTTTGCTGCTAGTAGCAGATCACAGCGGCTTTCAGCAGCTGAATTTCTGGTGCTTTCAAGCTAGTTTTGAGGGCAATATAAAAATCAGTTAGTTTGTTTAACCCCAAGTAAGCACAGAAGAAGGAAGTCTTGCACAAATGGTAAAGATCCTCAATCCAGTCCCTTTAATGTAGCAGAAAGGAGTCATAAAAGTCCCAGTTTTGCAGTAAAAGGATTCCTTTGATGTAAACGGTGTGGAATAAGCCTTGTAGGGATCATATAAGCCCCAGAGCAAGGTATATGTCAGAAGAAACGTGTTTGAGTTGGAGGGTTCTGCAGAGCCCAAGCAGCATTGTGGCCCATTGAATGGCTATGGGGAGAGCTGTGTAATTTAGACAGGCCTCTTTGCATAACTAAGGTAACTTAGCAGACTTAGCAGAGGCTTCAAAGCAAGACAAGCTCTGGACACCATGGACATTTTTTAAGCCATCTTACAGCCAACTTCCCAGGCTCCGACCGATAAATTAAGATATAATATTAAAAGATGACAAAGATGTTGGCAGCACCCATGTTTCTGAAACAATTGCAATTCATTCACAGGTTAACTCTTTCAATATCAAATAGACTTCAAAGACTTCAAATCAGTTATGCTCCTTGCTTATTTTTCCACTTTATTTATTTTGTATCCAGTGCAACTATATTGGGCTATTTATAGTTGTTTTCATTCCTGGTTCTCATTTATAAGACTAGTGTTTCCAGTGAGCAGGAATATATTTTGTGAGTGTATTTGTTTTGAAGAAAAGCTTGTGTCCAAAGTTTAGAATGTGAAATATCCTTTCCTAATCCCACAGGTAAAATACAACATTTAATGTCTGTAAGAATGCAGCTGCCCAACCTCCCTTATCGTCTGAACCACCTACTCAAATCTGCATTGAGCCAAGACCACATGGGCAAATGGAAGATGAACTCCTTGAGAGGTTCACATGTCGCAGCTGACAGCAATTCCCAGGGATCCTACCAGTCCACTGCATGGTAGGGCTAGGTTGGGCTGAGCCAGCAAGGAAGCCAAATCCCAGACTAAGCCAGAAATGTTGGAGACAGGGTGCCTTGTTGATTCCCTCCCTTTATCAGAGGTTCAGATTAGTCAGGAGCTCTTTCTGTAGAACAGCAGCACTTCTGGTTGTGTGGCATAACCCTAACATGAAAACAACATTCAGGCCAAGAGAGGCAGACCTCTGTAGGGGATTGTAGCTATATCTAACTCAAAGAGTAAGGTCCACTGTTAGAGTCTGTCTCTGACTAAACAGTAGAGGAGCACTGGGATTTGAATATGAGTAATTACCATGTCTGAAATCTGGAGATGTGTATTTGTGGCTCTGTTCTGACCCTACCCATTCAAATTAATTTTTGGAAAGCTTTTGTTTTCATTAGCAGACTTACATTCAGATTCTAAAGTGCCTGCCAGACTCACTATTAAGAAAAAAAAATGCATTCTCATTTAGTGCTAACAGAGCAAAATATCTATGGGAGCAGAGAGAACCTGCCCACTTCAGCTTCTACAAAAAGGTAACTGTTAAAGCATTTATTTCCCACTCACAAAAAGACTCCAGCTACAAAGATGATGGGCACTTTCTCTCCTCTGCCCTCCCAGCAGTTAAATGTTCTGAGAAAGTGCACATGAATTTCTGTGACAACATATTCCTCCTCCCGAGCATGAACACCTTCCCTGAGCTAGTTGGCCCTGGTCTGTATAAATGGTATGGAGAAGGTCCCTGTGATGGAAAAGGAGCTTTTCTTGCTTTTAAAAGAAATAATGGGAAAGTTAACCATTTAAGTGCCATAGAGAATGCTAAGTGAAAGTTCATTTTCATTCCTGCTTGACAGCGATGTCCTTATTTCCAGAATCTGTAAGACAGCAGAATAAGTAGCAGAAGGCATTAAGCCCTTTTTTTTATGATTTTACAGAATAGCCTATTTTGTGACAGAAAGAACGAGGAAAAAAATACTCCATCAAGCTGTATTCAAGTGCTTCCTGATATATTTAGAAACAACCAAATGACAGAAAAATATGGTACATAGTTAAGATCCCTTATTAACACTTTGTCTGAGTACAGAATAAGGAAATATGTCACATTCTGCAATGAATAAATGAATATTTAACAAATCTGAATGAAGATAAATTGAGGAGATCCTTTTATAAAGACAAACAAATACATCTTTATTCTTTATAACATAGGCAACAGCTCCACATTGCACATGACAAGCTATGCTTTATGTAATAGGGTGAATATATATTGCTAACTGTGTGGAATATGCTTGAATTGAAAAAATACTTTTTAAAATTTCCATAATGGAGGAAGGCAGCATGTCTGAGGTTACTCACATTTTAGATTATTATTACTGAAGACATTTTTTACATCATTAGTTTTTAATATAGATGCTGTTCGCTTCTGATTTACAATTCATTCTAGTTTGGAGACTGAAGCTACAACATGTGGTTGTGTAGAATGTAGGTTCTGTTAGAAATAAGGAGGTATTTACTGAATTTTACATATATATATAGTAGCAACAATTTTCTACATTTTTCATTAAAAAAACCCCCTCTGTCCCAATCTTTTTCCTTGAAAGAAAAAAGCAACACAATGAAGTCAACAAACTACATTTTTAGTTACATCCTTTTGGGCAAGGAGATTTTCTTTCTACACTGACATTTATCCAAACAAGATAAACATTATCTGAAAGTTTGTAACAAGGCTGTAATTGAGTGCATTTGTTCCCCTCTACTTTACAACCCCCGTATGCCTACATACATGTCTTTTCCAGAAGAGAGGAGTGTGTAATGCAGAAGGCAGTATACGTATAACTGCGGTATGAAGTTTGACCACTAGGTGGTTCTTAAAGACGTATTTAAGATTGGTTCAGGCTTAAGTGTTCATATTAAGAACATAAATACAAAAAGGTTAATTTAATATCATAATTAATAGTTGTGGCTAAAATAATTGTAAACATTTTGTTCCCTGAGCCCGTATGTAATATGTATTCATCACAGTCAAATAATCTGAAGATTATTTCATACAAGACACTACCATGCAAATGAGCCCTAGAACTTCTTAAACAACAGATGATTCAAGTAATTTCAACAGGATTACTCACATAAGCAAATGGCATGTGAGTAAAACCTGATTTGCTGCTCTCATGCACCATTCATACTCCAGGGAAGATAAAGCCTTGGAAAAAATCAGTTTCACTGACATTGAAATTGTATAGTCAAAAAGAAAAAAAAAAGTCATAGTCAAAAATAGCATTTGTAAACAATGATATTTAGCAGAGATAAGAAAATATTTACATTTCAAGCATGAGGCTCACTTTACTCTGAGGAAAAGGGCAGCAAAAACAGAACAGCTTGAGACTGAATGTGGAAATCTACCATTTGCTGAAGTCTTTCTGTAGAAGATTGAGCTCCATCAAAATTTATCTAGTATTAAGCATCTGTGAGATGTCTGCAAAAAGTGACTTCTCTAGACAGTTGGATCACACACAGCAACTTATTTTTCTATTTGTACTAGCTATTCCCAAATGTGAAAGAAGCGGCATCATTACAGATGGCATATGGATCTGAAAAAAGTTTGATTCTATGAAGACACAGGAGTTGACAACATCCCCTACCGTAAATCCTGAGATGCCCCAAGAGCAATACAAAATTTAAAAATTTCTCTCCCACTTCTGGATTTTAAAGATGACAAAATTCAGAGAAAAAAACAGAGCAAGTTGTATCGGCAATCATTATAAAACATAGGTAAAAATATTGACGTCCATCTCTCAAAGATGCCAGATGGTCTTTTCATTAAAGCTTTCTCGTTATGGTATAGACACATTTGCCAGGAGTTTAGTATCTAAATGTAAGAAATTATAGTTTTCAAACACATCTTTAGAAGCTATATGCTAATATGCTATGATAAAAAGTGAAACTGAATTGATGAAAGGGATCTTCAGTTGTTTGGGGCCTTTTTATTCAGTTGGACTGACCTTTTAGTGTAGCAATGGTAAATTTCTGAATATGTTCTACTAATTTCCATATTTATCTTGGACTTAGTATTCATTTCAAGTTTGTGAAGTATGATTTCATTAGTCTTCATTGGTTCATAGAAAAATGTAATATAGACTGTATCTTTTTATTAGTGAAGAGTAAAAATAAGAATGAAGTTACAGAATGTACTAAGTTGTAGAAATGAGTTTGCTTCATGTGATAGCTGTTCTGCTGAAAATTATGACAAGATTAGCAATTCTGAGCTGTATGTTGCTTGTAATACAAACCATGCGTAACACAAAAATGATGTAATCAAAATCTGGAACATGAAGACATAAGACTTAGCATTCCTCATCTTCCTTTTAAGCAGGACCATTGGGTATAAACTAGTAAATTCAGTCAGTTATTACCTGAAAGAAATTACCTCAATAGCAGAGAAACACATATATATATACCATTCACATATTAAGAGCAGAAGAATGGGTATTTGCTTCTTGTTGCTTCTTTTGGTATAAACCAAGCTAAACTGTTCAGTCTGGTTATAATCTTTTCCTTTTTTCAAAATGCTTCACAAACCAACAGAGAGAGAAATCACTGCTGCTCCAATGATCTAGTCCATACAAGATATTCGATAGGTTTGTTTGATAGGCCATAGAACTTCAATACAAGTATTTTGGAGACAAAGCAAGCTACATGGTCCTTTGGGCAAAGTTCAGGTTAGAAGAATTGTTTAAATTAGCCCTGAGTCAAGAGTAAAACTTGTGCAGGATTTAGAGGAGATTTTTTTGTGTGTTTTATGATAACATTTTTAAAGGAGACCAAGTAAGAACTAATTTAAAAAATTACAAAAGTACATCTGAGGAAATTATTTTTAAGTTTTGGTATAGTAGTACAATATATTTCAAGAAAGAGCGACACAGGAAAGGGAAAAAAGACACATGCCTCATGAAATAAAGGAATAAAAAAATGTTTTCCCCTTCCTTCCCTGCAATAGTGGCAATACTTCCTATTTGTTCAAATTTTCATGTAGTGCAAACAAATACAGCCTTTAATACAACAGTCTTTTCACATTAAACTTCTAAACAGGGAATTATCCTCCTACTCTAGCTTCTAATTTCCTCTTCCTGTCCCATATATAAAACAGCTGGGTGCGGTTGTGTGATGAGACCAGCTGCTTTGGTCTCCCAGACTATTTTATCCCTTCCTGCCAGTTCTATAAGCTCTTCTGCTAAATTTAGGGAGAAAGGGAAGGAGGTGAGTATTTTTTGTACAATTTCTCATGGCTCTTAGTAATTCTAGTATCTGTAAGCCTTCTTGGAAGCTAAGTGGGTGTTGTATTTGTTCTACCACAGAAGCTAGAGAAAAGATATGGTAAGGAAAGGGGAAGCAAGTAGAGCAGTGCACAGAGAGCAGCAGCAGAGTCAAAGCTAGAAAAATGTTCTATGTGACTTTGCTTTAGAACAAGGTGAAACTTTTAGTTGAGATGGAGAAAAAAGAATGGTCAACTGAGCTGTAATGACAGCTATGGGAGTTACAGCTGTGTGAAAGAAAGAAAACACTCAGCTTTTAAAAAATAAGGTGTGAAAATTAAAAGTGAGCTGAATGTGAAGGCTGGAGAGGTCAGGCCCAAGACAATCCTCAACTTAAGACACAAAGAGGCTAGTAATCTTGTAGGTTATTTCACCGTGATTGAAAGTAGGACATGGTGGAAAGTGTTTAAAATAGAGGAAGATGAGAGGGTATTATTAAAGCTGCACTGGGCTTTAGCTGGTGGCCACATACCCGTTAGACTTCAGTAATACTAATAAAGACTTTCATCATGAATAAGAGCAGTCAAGAAGTAAGGCTTTAGGTTGCCTTGAAAAGCAGCAGAAATATCTTAATGAATAAGCTTACTTAGAGTTGTGGTGCAGAGAAATCCTACTGCAAACTGGAGAAAGGAATCTGAGTCATTTTCAAAGAATCGGAGAAATAAGGCAGTTAGGAGAAGACAATGTCAATGAGGTTAAGGTAGTCAGGAGGCAAATATTTGACTGAGCTTATGCATATGAAAGTGTTGAAAATAGCTATACGTAAAGGGGATGAAAATGAAGTAAGTGGGAGATTTATCTGGGAAATAATCATTAGAAACTCTAATGACAGCATTTTTATTGGAATGTGAGGAAGAAAGTCAGACTGGAGAGGATCTTTGATGGAAGTGTTGTCAAAAAACTCTGTATAATAGTGTTGAAAGCACAGAATGAACTTAGAGATGAAAGGAAGAGGTGTGTGGGTTGTGTGTGTGTGTGTGGTGTGTTTTTTTTTTTTTTTTTTAAGAGGAGATGATTGCTATGTATTTCCATTATAAGAGAAAAGAGTGTAAAAGAAGAGTACAGGAGGGGCCTGAGGGGGATAGTTCAGGAGAATGGAATGAGAGGAGGAGGTCACAGGCAGACTAGAAAAGAGTAGATGAGAAACTTCTGCATCAGTGACAGATGCTGAATGGAAGAAACTTGCAGGGCAATCAATGAAGGCTAAGGTAAACTGATAGGAAAAACAGCATGCTGTGCTCTGAGCTTCTCTTGACAGACTGGCAGAGTCTTGCACAGTGCAAAATGGAGTAGATAAATGCAAGGATGCAAGGAAAGTTTGGGTCAAAGTCATTAGGAATTGCAGTCCAGAGGCTTATTTATACTTAGGAGTTGTTCAGCTGAACAGGTCTGAAAGAGTAGAGAATGGATTTCTGATGAAGAAACCAATTCTGGTCATGGGCCTTTGCCAGAGACATTCTGGAGCACAAGGGAAGGAGTGGAAGAAGCAGATGCTTGAGGGACTTGGAAAAGTGGACAAAAAAGTTGGGGCACAAAAGAGTCGAGAGTGAGGGAAGGAGAGAGCAATGTGCAGTGRGAATTGACTGTGCTCGGTGGAGGAAAGGAAAGAAGGAAGGAGCAATGGGGAGAGTCTTGAAAGCAGATACAAAATTGCCTGCCCTTTGATTCTAGGCAGGCCCTGCTCTTGAAAAATGTGAATTAATAAAAGAAGAAAAAGAATATATCCAACTATAACAAGACAACCTAGCAGCAGCTGTCTGGAAAAACAGTCAGAATCAGAAGGGTAATTTTACAGCTGTCAGTACAACCCACTCCATCAGCAGTGAAGAGCTCATTAGGGTGCTTGGGGAGAGAAAAGGAATCCAGAGAACGCTGTTTCATTCCTGTGTGTCCCAGTAGACTCCCATTGGCTGGGGTTGGAACTGAAGCATAGAGAAGACTAGAAGGAAGCACTTGTGACTTCAGGCTGTGTGATAAGGTAAAGCTGAATAGTGACTTTAAAAAGCCAATACAGGAGCATCCAGTTTTCTGTGCGGACAATAGTCAGTTACTTGTTTCTGCGCTTAGTGAAGCATCCCACTGAGCTGGGATATGCTAGATGCGGGGAAAATGAACAGGGCTGCAGCTGACTTGTGACCTTTTTACCTCTACAAAATTATACCACTGAACAGTTCTTTACACATGCACACATTTCTCTTATATAAAATGTATTCCTCTGCAACATACTCACTGTAAAACATGGACTCCCATTTTAAGAACTCTCCCTCATTTTAGTTTAGAGAGGAAAAAAAATCGGAAAGAACTTTCAGCACAGAAATTGGTTCTGGCAAACACAGCTGTAAACATTCAGCTCTGCCTAATACAAAACTTGTGCAAGGGAATTTCATCTTTAAAAGCTGCATCTAGGAGTCAAATACAGATATAGAGCAGGATATTCTCAGCACCTGTTTATGAAAGTGTATATGAAATGTATGAGCTCTACCACATGTGACCAAAGCCATATGACCTAAATACTAAACTATTCAAATGAGCCCATACAAATAGCAGAAGCAAAACAAACAGCTTGAAAACCAACGTAACATAAAAGCACCATCAAGAAACATGAGTCTCTTGTCATTTCACATTTCAGGCAACACAAATGTGACATCTTATGCCTTAGATTGCTAGACATTAATCAAACATATCTCCACACTTGAAAGGATAATGCTATCTAAGGAGAAGCCTTTTGTATATTCACTTTGTATTCTTTAAGACCTGCAGACCACAGTAATGAATGGCATCTCCAACCATTTTTCACATGAGGATCTAGTATGTCATACAGAATTTCTTACTCCATACCACACTGTCCTTTTGTGTTAAGCTGCTTGTTTTTCAGCAGCTTTATTACATGGCATTCTTTTAAGATTATTTTGGGGCAAAAGAACGGTTTTCCTGAGCTGCGCTGCTGTGAGCATATCTCACTACAGAAGTGGCTCTCACAGCTATGCAAGCATTGTGTATTGCTTTCCTTTCCTTCTCTCTTTGCCTCATGCCTTCCCCAGAAACGTGACAATTCCTGACGAGGTCATACTGGAGATGGGAAAAAGGCCTCTTTTTTGCTCTTTGAGAATGCTTCCAAGGGATTCAAACAAAGGTTAAAAAGTCAGAGTGAGAAGAAAAGCATCTGTTCTATTGACCTGTTCTAGTAAAAGGCAAACGCAAAATATTTCATTATGAGTCTAATCCTAAAATGATGACATTTAATCAGTGATAAGGTATGTCTTTGCAAGTTTCCTTTTCTTCCTTCTTGCCTTCCTTTCCACTGTCTGTGCTGTCTTCCCCTAGCTCCCACCCTCCTCCTCTTTTGAGAAGATCTGTTTTAAGGCTGGAAACTTACCAATGCTTCTGTGATAGCATCCTTACTATTAAAGGAAATGTTGAATAAAGCATGGTGTAGTCCACGATCCGGATTCCATGCATCCACGTTGAGATCAATCCTGTAATGCTGCTGCAAAGCATTATGGAATAGTTGCTGGAGGACTTGGGCCATAGCCCTGCCTCATCTTACTGCACCTTGGGGCTGCAGGAGGCAAAGGACTGAATTTTCTCTGTAGCTTAAACTTGGTGAGCTTAAGCACCGGCTTGTGTGCAAACTGGCTGGACTATGCAAGTTAGGATGACAGTATGGGCTCAGACTTTAAATATAGCCTAGGTTGAGGTGCCTCTGGGTCCTCCCTACTTGCATGTTTTTCACATGGTATGCTTTCTTCAGTGAGGAACTCCCCCAAAACAGATATATGGGCTGACACTTAGAAGAGTGGCAGGCGAGCCTGCAGAGGCTGCTAAAATGTTTGTGGAAGTCTGGAAGCACTTTAGAGGCTGATAGATAAGAGGTTGGAAACATCTGAAGTTCTGAGGAGGAAAAAAAGATTTATGGTGGCTATGAAGAGTAGGAAATCGAAACTGTTAAGAAATCAGCTTCAGGTCATCATAAAGTTCTGCTCCCTAGTTTCCCATTAAGAAACAGAATACTGCTAGAAAATTGTGCTTCTGGTAATAAATAAAATTGATAATTAGCTACTATATACTGCTTTTCATCTATAGAACTCAGTGATAAGAAGAACTCAGTGAAAGTCTAATTTATTGCAGCTAAATAGTTCAATGTTAAACATTTCTTTTGGTGAGACTGTAAATTCTACCTGTTGACATAAGCTCAATCTTAGCTGTTTTCTGGACTGGATTGCTTTATCATTTAGAATTAAATTCTTGCAGACGTTTGCAAGAGTTATTGTTTCTTGCAAGTGTATTATGAAAAGGAGAATTCCCAGAGGAGAGAAAGAGAAGTAAATTGGCAAAAGGCTTTGGCCACATTTATTGTTATACAAATCAATTAGGACCATATTTTGTGAATCTTAATTGAGGAAGATTCCCATTATTTTTAGTGCAAAATTTGATCCTGAAGTATGTAATCTCTTAATCATATCATTTGTCTATTGATAGAGGAAACATTTTCTTTAGTATGCTCTAAGAAAGTTAAGACCATGTTGGAAGACATGTGAACCATACATCTTTTTAATATAAATGGTAAAATTCTAAAGTGCTTGTTGAAATAAAACTCTGGTAAGAATTTTTGTATTGCTTAAAGGCCTTCAGAATTTGTCCTATATTTAACCAGAAATTTTGACCTTAATTCTGAAAAATGATTAAGTGATTTGGAGAAGCATTGTGCTTGTTGTGCCAATTAATGACCTTTCACATGAGCTTGGAGTTCATGCAACAAAAGCAAATATGATCTGAAAATGAAGCTCTCTACAGTTGTCCAAAAATGATTCCCCAAATTCTTACTCAATATTGTGACAAATATTTAGAATATATAAATAAATAAAAAGCATGTATCCAACTTACTACGAAAAAAATTAATCATGAATTTGTGTCTGGCAGTTGATTTTCATACTGCAAGCATAAAGGAGATGCATAGGACAAGGACTGTGCCTCTATTACATTTTGAGAGGTATCTAAATGCCATCATTTCCTGTAGGTTTGTTGTTTGGATGATTAATAGGGATATATGGCCCTAAACGTGGCTGGAAGCTACACTTGGAAACCAGCCATAATCCACATGCTTAGACATATCTGATGGCTCAATATGATCACAGAAAATAGGATGCTTTCCCTTCTTAGCTGTTAATTCTTCTCTATAGAAAATTGGAGGGGGGGAAGGAGGCAGATGGAAGCAAGAGTTCAAATCTTAGATTTGTCATTTTTGTCACATTTCTTTTTAAAGTCTGATGGGGTTTATGTGAAGAAATGTATGTTCTTTTTAAATTATATACGACGTGGATAATGACTAGTAACCATGCTTGTGAGAATATTGGGACCTCAAACCAAACCCAAACAGATGCTTTTGGAAAGGTCAGATACAGTTTTAAACTTTGAAGCCTCACAAAGATGAGTTAACCTACTTCATTACAAGGAGGACTTCTTAAAAAAATTAAGGAATTTGTCCTGCCAGGCAGCAAGGTCACCCCAGAGCCAGAGTGATGGGCCTAATAAGGACAGCCATAAAAACACATTTTTCCTTTTTTAAGGAAAAAGGATGCGAGGGATGAGCGGCAGGGAACTTGCAGAGGAAGTAGAAGCTCTGTTAGAACAAAAGGAGAAAGACTGCAGAAAGTGGTGCTGCCTTGGTGATTTTTTTTTTTAACTTCTAAAAATAGTAAAATATGATCGTCCAGTACTGGCTTTTGTTACCATCACCCACTTGAGTTCCGCTTTCAAGATTTATTATATCACTCTTAAATCTCTTGGAGTCATTACAATCTTGCCTTTTGTCTAGTCTGTATATAAATAATTGATCATCATAAGGATTGAAAACTGTGGAAATGAAGACAGCTTAACACAGATATTCTTTATGACATCAATTACAGGGAGAATCATTTGATGAGAACAGAGAATATTTCAAATGGTACAATAACGCTAGTTCCTAAAATTACTTTGTATTTGAAATGAAATGTGTACACTGATTGGTTCTGTTGCCAATTTATGGAGAAAGTATATTACGATTCAATGAAAAAGATGGTTAATTATCTGTATGCAGGGCTTGCTTCATCCCTCCCCTACTCTTCTTTACACTAGTGTAACTCCTCTGAAGTCAGCTGTGTACAAATGGTGTAATGCAGTTGTGAATCAGGCCCATATTTTGTAAGTAGACCCATATTTTGTAAGTAATTTATTGCAAGTGTTTGCAGTACTGAGAAAGGAAATGTTCAGATGTATTCATTGTTGTGATTTAAACTCCCTGAGCATGCAATCTGTTGGCATCAGTTATGTGTGCTGGGCCGGGGGTATTTTAGGGTTAAACTCCGAGGGTAGCAGCTACAGCAGTAGCTGAGCACATTTATTGCCCTAGAACCTGGTAACATGCTAGAATACTGTAAACAGCATCATTAAATATGTTGAAAGGAAGTTGGAATTCAAGTAATATATATTTTTTAAATACTTTATGTAGTGTTGACTGGTGAACTTATGCAATTGGTTTGACTGGAGAGGATACTTCCTCTCCCTTTTGTCAGCTCTTGTGTTGGTATTTTGTAGCGTCCCACTATTCATCTATGTGCAGGTGTTTGGTGGTTTGAAACAATGTTCAAACTGCCCAGGGAAACTAAGAAGAAATGTAGGAGTGTTGAATGGCATTCTGTGAAGTGTGTAATGGTGTCTGGAGTGCTTGTCTTTTGCTGTGCCTTTACCTGCTAGGACCATGCTGAGCACGTGCAGAGCAGTAATGCCATCTTGTCTGATGTGTCAGTGAAGAGAATGTCATGCCAAAAACTCTGCATTTTTAGTCAATATGAACAAGTGATAGTGACTGTGTTTCAGTGAGTGCTGAAAAAAATCATCTTACGTTGTGTGTAATGTGTTAGAGTTTGGTTGTGTAAGAGCCATTTCTAGAAGTACTTCAAAAAAAAATACCTCACATGATGGTTTTTATGGTGGACAGTTCCAAGAAATGGTAGGAATTTGGCTGTGAAAGTTGACTTAAATGGTGTATCTTAGTCTGAATTAAGGTCTCAGTTAGAGTGAGAAAGGCAGAATCAGCTCTAGACATGTTTCATGAGGTATTTTTCTGGAGAAATTTGAATTAAGACYCATATCTACTCCATTACTATCTCACGGAACTTCTTAACACAGGACTATTGTGGGTTATATATTGTAAATGGAAAGTTTGGGGAACTGGGATGACAGATTCCAAACRTTTTTGACAAACTTCTATTCTTAGTAATAGCTAAACGTTACCACTTATCTTGCTGAGAATCCAATTCATTAAAATATTTAAATGTATGCTTTGAAATCAGGTCTTCAAACTGAAATATTTCAGCAACAATTTTCTAAAGATATTATGTGGATAATTTATGTTTATATTGTGATGGTGATAGCTCTTCTTTCTGTCCTTTGATTCCTTGACTGAATTATCACAATAAATTCTAATAGTTCTTTTTTATTTTTACTATTTATTTCTGTTGAAACAGTCCACATTGCTTATGCCATCCAGGTAGTAATATCACTCTGTAAAAAACAGTTTGCTTACAGGCAGCACAGTGCAGAGAGAAAGGCAAACGCTCTTGGATGCCTTTGTTTGCCTTAGTCTATGTTAAGGATTTGGAGGAGACGCTTGATTCTGGTGTGTGATAATATTTTATGGAATTGTTTTCCTTAGATAGTGTATTATCTTTTCCTCTCTTTTCCTAGGGAGCTAGCACCAGAGAATTTCGTCAAGCTTCTGTTTTAAGATATGAGTTTGAAAGACCACTGTCTCTCAACTTGAAGTGATGCTTGTATGACAAGCGAAGAATGTATTGACACCATTGAGAGGTAGGAACAATGGCCYCCCACTAAATGGGAGTTGATTCAGCATGGAATAGTCCAGTGCTTATTATGCATTTAGTTACTCAATGAAATATTATTTATTCTGCATTGTTTCTTAGAATTTTTCTGCCTCTACTGTTTTCTTTCATAGCTTAGTGGAGGTCATGTCTAGTGATAGCCTGTGGAACACGCATGTTGCATATTGGTTCTGTCAGCTATGCTTTTGTGAAATCTGTCCTAATGCGTATCACTAGCTAGTCTTTRGAGAAGCTTTTGTGGCACAGTTACAGATAGCATATTATTTTGTATCAAAAAAAATGAGCAACAGTAGTGACACTCGAGTGCAGCCAAACATAGCAAGTGATTGAATGACTTTCAAAATCTTAAGTTAGAAAGAAAGCTGAGCATCCAGGGGATCAAAAGAACCACAGACAGGGGAACTTTGTAGAACAAAGAGGAGTTCAGAAGGAGGCAGAATGGGTTACTTGGAGCTGATTTGTAAGAAAACTGTGCAAGAATCATAATGCACATACAGTAGCAGCCATTTTGAATATTTGCACGTTTTTCTGAGCCAGGTTTGCAGAATTAGCAATCTGAATAAATTTCCAGATTTTGGTATGTATCAGTTGCATTTAGGTGGCTCTTGACAGTAATTTTACATAGAGAAGGTTAAATATTTATGATTAATGATAAGGTTTCATTTCCAAGAGGTTGATTGCTTTAAGAAGTTTATGGAACTACAAAGTGTAATACAATATCTTTTTGATTTAGACAGTAGTTTATTTTCTGTATTTCATCATTTGAGAGTCTCTCAGGTATGAAGAGCAGATGTGCAGATGTTAGTCTGGTGCATACTGTGCCCAGAGGGAGAAGTGTAGGTTAGGGATGATATTTAAAATAGATTTCTTTTTGAGGTGTGGGATGTAGTACCTTTAGGGGTTATCTTTCTGCAACTTCTAGATAACATTTCTAAATTGCTACTGAGAAAACAAGCCCTTCCATCACACTGATATCAAAAGGAAGCAGTGCCTAAGAAGTAAGACTTATTCTCACTGCTGACAGATGTAATTCTTATGTTTGCTATTTTGGAAAATATTCGAAGTTGTTTTTCCATTGCAAATTGTAGCACTGTCCTCTGGAAGAACAAATAAAACTTTTTTTTTTTTTTTTTTTTTTTTTTTTTAAAGCTGTCTGCTTTAACAAACTTTAACTGCCTCCTGCAAGTAAAGCTGCAAAGTTAAAGGTAAGGAAGCAACAGCGTGTTCATTTGATTATGAATAGTGGTGGATATTCATATTCTAAGGACATACACAAGAAGAAACTTGAAAGGAGAAAAGGATTGTATATGCAAATTCAGGGACAGTTTACATCTGGCAACACTAAATAGTGAACTTTTCAAGTGATTCACTTAAGGAACTAAATCCATTTATAATAATGCATTCTAATATGCTTTTGCAATTTCTGACCCTGGATTTGTATGCACTTCATAAAACCTAATTATTTCCTATATTACCATGGTTTGTGAGCCCAAATCACAGACTGGGATATCAGTATGTTAGTTCCTGTGCAGAGGGGGCAAAAAGCAGAAGTTACACTCATAGTCAGGGCTGCATGCAGGTGCAATGCGGGTGGGGGCTGTACAGCTCTCTGCTGTCTGGGAGCACAGGTACTTCTAGGTAGAGATAGCTGAAGAGCTAATGTTTGTTGAAAATTTGCCCCATCTTGAAACAATTACTAGCTGATACTCCAAAGTAGGATTCATGTTCTCAACTTCAGCTGCCTGCAGTTAATGATTTGGGAATGTGTTCAGAAATGGAGGGATGAAGTGGGAGGCCCTGACGGTGCCTCGCACTCTCTGTTAATGCTAAAGGGAGAATGGACAGCCAGCACCAGTGCCTTTTAGACAGCTGAAGTTAGGTGAACCTTACCCTATTTTGGTAACAGGAGTTTACTACTTTCTGCTGGTTTTTTTTGTTTTTTTTTTTTTGTTGTTTTTTTGTTTTTTTTCTCCTGAGTTTCCAACTTCTTTCAGACCTTTTCTACCTTCAAGGATTGATTGCTTTCCATTTCCCACATAATACTTTAATGGTTACTTGACTGGCTTGCTGCTCAGTTTCCAACCTTCTGGAACCAGTGGGTTTACAGGCATGAGTATATCTTCTGCTGGGGACTGCACTGCGCAAGATTTTCCTCACCAGCAATTTCTCACCTCATTTTTTTTGTCTTCAGGAGAATGGCCTGAAGCTTCTATTTTTACAAAAGATGGATTTTAGCTATACTTTGATTGCTTTGTACCATGTTTATTGTTTAGAGTGTTCCTGTGTAAGTGATCAGTAGCAAATGTGTGTGTGTGTGTTTGCATATATACATGCACACGTATGTGTATGTTAAGCAGGTTCTTTCCCTGTTGATTCTTTATATGTATGTCTGACGGATTAAAAAAAAATGCCTTGTTGGGATTCAGCTGCTACTTTAAATGGCTAAGGAATCATTTTTGGCCTGGAGATACCACTCTGGAGGACAGGAGCCTCCTTCAGGTCCTACATCATAGTGGCCAGTCCTATGTGCATCTCCTGAATACTTTGGGGCATCTAAAATGGCACTACACCTTGTTTAGGCAACAGACTTCCATGCTATGTGACTGTGTCAGCWATATAGGTGGTTCTTTGCTCTGTCCCACTTCCCTCTCTGGTAAAGGGAGAATTATGGCTGTTTTTAGACTAAAATTGTTAATGTTTGTAAGGCACTTAGCCTGTGAGTATAAACTTTGACATTATTTTAATGTTCCATTAAGAATTTCTGAAGTTAACAATATAATTCTGTCAACAACTTCTGCATTTAGAAAGACATGACGTTTCACTAAATTCTTGTATGAAATTAAGTCAGCAAAGTATTTAAGTTTGGCCTGAGCTCTTAGATCTGTTGGGTTAATAAGAACTCTCTTCAGCTGGCTCTTTCAGCCCAGATACCACATAAAAACATAGCTAACACTGCTGCAAAGAAGGAAGCTGAATTATCTATATAGCAGTACTTTTGAAATTGCTAGAGCTTGGTTCACTTCTTCTCCCATTAAAGTCATTGGAAAAATCTGTTCTTGACTTCAAGGGGAACAAGGTTAAACTAGCACAGAGTGTTTTAAAAATTCCAAACTAGTAATTTAATCCACGGTCTTAACCATAAAAGCTCTGCAAGTCTTCCCCCACACACRCACCCCAAAGCTGCTCTCAAAATAAATGATTTGCTGGTGTCTCATAAGTGGTCCTTAATAAAAGTATGTATTATGTTTCCTTTGAAAAGTCATTTCTTTCCTATGTAGGTTTCTGATTCAACTGTCTCCCCAACATACTGTTTTAACATTTTCCCCCTTTTAGGAGTTTGTATAAACCCTGCAGCTTACTATGTTTGTGTACAGTAACACATGTGCATCTATGTGTAACAGCATGCAGAAAATAACCTCACACATTATTAATAAGGTTGTCTTCAGATTGAAAAATATTTTCTGTAGGTTCATTCCTTAGAATCAGTTTCCTGATTTCTTGCTTATTAAGTAATATAATGTTTATAAAATAAGACTCCCAGGCTGTCAGTCAGAACTCTAAAGCCTTTCACAGACCATAAATTCACATTCCAATAGTTATAAATAGAAAACACTATTGCAGTGGTTGTAAAACTCTCTCTCTGATGATTGTATGTTCTACTGCACCAACAAATCAGAAGAAGAGATGGTTGGGATACTGTTGTCAACATCTTTTTGCTCAGAATTTCCGTTGAGCCAATAAATGGTTTTGTGCTGATGATTTGTAGCATCTGTTCTCACCTTCTCTCAAACTCTGAGGAGAAAGGAATTACAGGGTATTCCAGATGGGAGTCTGGTACATGTGCACTGATGGATCTGTGTGTATTTCTTCTCATTGTTAGTGAAGGACAGTGGGAGTGCTATTACTTTTTTTTTTTTCTTCTTTTTTTAATGACCATATCCAAATGACTTCTGCTAATGTACTACAATTGACATTACCTCTTGAGTAGACTGCTGATCTTTTCAATAGTTCTTACTGGTGTTACCTGTTCTGCAACACTGCAGGTTAGAAGTTGCAAAAAAAACTCTGCAGAAGAGTTTCCTTTATGGTTTTTATTTATTCCTCTTAGGATAGATCTTACTAGGATACTTACTTCTGCAACATCCTAGTTGATCAATACTAATGTAGTTTTCTCAACATGTTTCCCAGGTAAGTTTCTAGCACYTATATTAAAAACAGAAGTATTTGATATCAGCGATTAAATCTGCAAAGCGCTAAGGCATACTTTTCTCTATAGCTGCTGCTGTGGAATGATATATATCTGTTTTCATTTGGGATATTCACTCATGAATCACTTAAACCTCTCTTCTATATCTGCCACAGAAGAGCTTCTGTGCTTGAGTTCTAGGAGTAAAAGCTAATCTATTGGCAATGGTAAGAATGATACAATTATGGGATGGGCTTTTTAGCTGAAGAATAAAAAAAGCAACATAACACAAGCCTAGAGGCAGCAGTTGGGCAAAAGTTCATTAAAAAAAAATCCCTGACTCAGTGAGAAAAATGATCTGTCTAATTTTGTATTCCATCTCCAGCAGAGGCAGTAGGAGAGACTATTTCGAGAGAGGGTGCAAGCTTGCCCACTTCTGTGGTCTGTTCTTCTCCTACTCTCTTGACATCACTATTGCTGTGTTAGGGGCATTAAGAGGCTATAATCCCTGTRTAGTGTTTTAAAAGTCTGAGGGCCCATTTCCCATAAATTTACCTCATTCCTATTTGAACCTATTGACATTGTCTGCCTCAGCAGCCTCCTGTGGCAACAAGTTCCAGAGGTTCACTACTCACTGTGGAATRTACTTTCATCTGATTTAAATCAGTCTCCTACTAGTTTCATAGATTGTCYCATACTTTTAGCATTGCAGGATTTTATCCTATATGATCTGGCTTAGATTCAGCCATCCACTTTCTTTCTGTGATCTGGTCACCTCTTTAGCTTTCTACTCAACACTGAAGAGTCCTCAACTATTCCGTCTCTCCTTATAAGATAGCTGTTTTATCCCCTTGACCGTTTTAGTTGGTATTCTCTGAATGTTCTGTAATTCATTACAAAATTCACGACATGATAGGAGCAGAACTGCTATTTTCTGTATATATGTACTTCAAAGTGATGTTACCTTCTCTCACCTATGCACTACGAAGTGTGCGTCAAGCATGAGAATCTCRGCAGTGAAGACGGAGAGTTCACTGAGCATCTGTGCTATGGCCTTATCGCTCATGAGTGTCCTTTTTACACCTTCGTCATCAAGTGGTCCCACTGATCATGAGATAGCTTCCTGCTTTTGATGTGTTTAAAGAATGTGTTTAAAGAATATTTTACTACCAGTTTGGGCATCCTTTGCAAGGCACTCTAAAAATTCTTTTTTAGCCTCTATTTCCTGTTTACGTTTCAATTGCTTTATTTTATGGGCTTTGCTGTGCTTGTTTGGAGTTTTGGGTGTTTTGTTTTGGTGGGGGCTTGGGTTTTTTTTTGTTTTTTATGCTGACCTTTTCCCTTTGCAAACTTCGTTTGCTTTCCTACTGAACCATCYATGCAAAGGGGGTTTTGGTCTGCTTCATTTTCTTTGAGGTCTGTGGCACATATTACGTGAGCTTCTAATATAATGTTTCTAATTGTCAACAGRCTTTCTGTAGATATCTTACTTTTTGGAGTTACAGTTGGGCGGGGGAATGTTTTTTGTTGGGCTCTTTTTTCCTATTAAGTCTTTCATTTTTACATAACTCTTTATTGAAATTGAATATTAATAAGCTTTATCTGGCCTGCTGTCTTTCTCTACAGTTTTAAACCTAAGCATATGGTGGTAACTGATTAAGAGTACCTTTCCCATTAATAGGCCTTGAACTAGATTCTGTGCTGCAGTTGAGACCAAATCCAGAACAACATCTTTTCTTGTGAGTTTAAAGACTTGTTGTTTTAAGAATGAATTTGTCATACCTGAAAGTTAGATCTCTGTGTCTTAATGAAGCATTAACTCAGTCTATATGTTGTTGTAATCTCTTCCATTTTTTACCTGACCTAAATTTGCAGCAGCTTGAATTCCATAAAACTTTTCCTGTTCACTGGCATTGTATTGGTCAGGGGGTCAGTGGTAAAACTGTTATGCTATTAGAGTYCATGCTTTTCACCCACAGGGATTCTACTATGTTTTTTTTTCCCATAAAAGGAAGCCCCCACCAAAACAAAACACTCACAACATATATGTTGTATAATATCCTTCATGTATAGTGCCTCTCCTTGACCAGCATGTCCTGTTCCATCATCCCTATAAAGCTAGTGATACTGTATCTCATCAGTTATCCTCATTCCTCTGCTCTGGGAAGCATGTTATATCAGGGTTATCATTTGGTGCCAAGCATTTTAGTTCCCCCTCAAATTTTTCAGGCTTGCAGCATCAATACAAGAAGTACTTGTAAGTCTTGGCCTTGCTTACTATTGCCTGTGCAATTAAGCTGGGACAGTAGGCAGTCTACTTTGCCCATCCTTATTTATCAAGATTGTGCTGCTTATTCTTCTCCAGGCTTTTTCCGAAATGCATTGAATGTTAGTTATGATCACTTAATAAGTTGCTTCAGTCTGAAATAAGTACTCTTCTGCGCCTGTTAGCTTTTTCCCAGCTTCTAGATTCAATACTTCTCAATGGCTAGTTTTCCATACCAGTAGGCCTGCTTTTATGATTAACAGGCAGCCCATCCGTCTTGCGTAAATTTCTTTTGTCCCAGAAAGATCTCAGGTTCCAAGCATAGCTAAATTCCTGCTTTCTGCATAATCATCTCCTCTATGCACTCACTTCTCTTGTCTTTTAAGCCTTACACATGACTCTTTAGAGGATATTACCATGGAGATCCTACACAGCTTTTGTGTGGCAGCCTCAATTTATCCTCCAAAACTTTCTTATATCATGATACCAAAATGGATTGTGACTGCTGGCTTTTACACTACATTCTTGACATTTTGTGAGGGCTTTATTTGTATCTGGCAGACAGGTTAGCCTAGAGTCGTCTTGGATATCAAAAGCCAGATATCTCTGTCTAATAAAATAATCTCCCACTGCCACCTAACTCTTCTTACCCTTGACAATTGCCTCTTGCTGCAGGAGCATCCTGACTGTGAGAGGCRTAATGAAAAGACTTAGTGTGGATTACAAAAGATAACACCTAATCCTCCTATCAGTTTCATGACTGAAAGGACAGTTAATTTTGCAGGCATTAATTGGATAAACCTCCTGTGTAAGCTTCTCAGTTCAGCTGATATTGCAAGACTGGTAAGTAATAAGAGTAGTTTATGTTTGTACTTTCTAGAGAGGCTAATGCCCAGGTTGCCAGGCATTAGCCCTGGGCAGTGTCTTCCAATTAAACCAGACTCCTGGCTGACAGCATTGCAAAGGAATCGCTCAGACCCAGGGAGAAGACAGTGTATTAAGTTACTTACTAGCCAGCCTGTCCTGGCTGATAAAAATAGCAACAATATCAGGCTTTTGAAGGAAGGACAGAAATGCAGAGGTTCACCACTGTCTAAGATTACTCAGTACTGAGGAGGAAAGAAAGTGGTTAAACTTTGAAAGAGTAAGAGGAAAGGGAGATTGTCCTGTTTTTCAGTATGGAAAAGGGAATTACTGATAAGATGTTGGGAAGTCTGTTCCTAGTAGATGAAAAAAACAAAAGCCATAGGGTATAAAACTGGATGCTGAGTGGAAAAAGATGAAAATTCACTAGGAGTGAAAATAAGTTTCCAAATAAAAAACTTCAGTGTTAGCAATGGAAATACATGCGCTTTTGTCATTAGCAGTACTGGAAGCAAAAAACACACAAAACTAGCTCTAAGGAGGATTAAAAGCAATGAAAATGTTAAAGATTTTCATTGGAGAAGAAATTCTCCACAGACAAAAGGATTTTCAGAACCTAAACACCTTAAGTGCTACAGTAAATGAAACTGAGTTTTGCCTGACAGCTGAAAGACATTCCCCGTGGGTCCTTCATGCTCTTGTCTGCAGAACCGATTGAGTAAATTGTACAGCAACAAGGAACATTCTTATACCCTATGTCTGGCATTTGCTGGTTGATATTTTTAACTTAAGGCAGGTAGAGTTCGATAATGTTGCTTGCACAGCTTGGCAATATTCATCAAATACGAAAATGACTTTGATAAATACACCTTGCTGCATCTTTAGTTTTTAGCAGCAGTAATGTTACGTTTCAAGTTTGAAGAACTCAAGTGTGGACTTCTGGGCAGRTGTTAAATCACCACTGTAGTTCACCTGTGTAAAGTCTGGCTGAAGTGCTTATGAAGAGTCTTCAACAGTTAAGGTGGCAGGAGATTAGAATTCGGAAAATTTCCTGCTTTGGAAAAGGAAAGAAATTTTCCTGCCTTAACAGGAATAGATTTCATGGCACCGGATCTACCACAAACAACACAAGGCGTTTTCCTGACTAAAGACAGGAAGGACCATTGGACAGCTTGATGGGTGGCAGAGGCAGAGTAACAGTCTCCAGAGCAGGAGCGCCCTAGGCACAGACTGGTCAGGAGCTTGCATTTCTTCACTCTACTGACTGATCACGTTTTGAGTGGCAAACCCTGCCCATATTTCTGTGACAAAAGTGCTTTAGGTGTCTATATTGTCTCCTACTTTCTCCAACAAAACTAGGGACAGTACAGTTTTATCACTGTTAATGCATTAAAGACCATTTTTGAGATTTACCTGTAGATGTGTCCTTATTTTTGGCCCCAGCCATTTTTGGCTGATGTGTTAGTGATGTGAGGTCTGTGAACATAGTGATTACATTTTGTTTTTCTAAGTAAAAATATAAACTAGCTAATAAMATGTGCGTATTTTTCAATAATAGTTTTTATGTAGCTGATCTGGTTGCCACAGCAGTGTTTTTTGATTATGTTTGAGTGAAGGAGTGGACATTGCCAGAACCTGAAGAGAAGGTGGATTATAATATCACAACCTGTAGAGAATTTGAGATTTGAGCAGCTCAGTAGTAAGTTGTTACACATTTCCTGTATGGCTAGATGTTTTTGTTAAAACTTCTCACTTTTTGTGAATATTTTTATGGATTTACAGTGATTACTCAACTATTTACAAGGAACAAAACCTGACCCATTAATCATAACTAATCAAATTCAGCATGCTAAGTCATAAAATTTTCAGTCACTGTTTTCACTRCTTTCGTCTTTATTCATGTTTTCCAAGTTAGTCACAATTCATAAATTAATATTTACTGTTACAATATGCTGGTATTTGGGAACTTCCCCCGTGCCCCCCCCCCCCCACACACACACAAAAACCTAACAGCTTGTAATAGATGTTTCGTTTAACTGTTGTGTAGCCTGGAGAGACTACCCACTCTAAGCTACAATTGCTATGTCTCTCTGAAATTATTTTTTCATGCAAATTGCAGAATTGACAGCTCCTGGAGATGGTAGTGCTTTTTATCTATAGGAGAGAGGTGGAAAAGCAAGGGAGAGGAAGCTTTCACTGTGTGTTGCCAGTGTTCCTCCAGCTACATGGCAGCTGTCTGAGGTGACTGAAGTAGCCTGAAATGTGGTGCTGCTTTTTGTGGTTGGCTCATCTTCCCAAAGCGACTAGAGTGAGAGCAACAAATCTATTGGTGCAGGTTTTTGGTTTTTTTATGACTGATATGTGGTAAATATAAGGCACTGACTTCCCAAAGGTTTTGTATTGCTTTATTATTCCCACAGAGCATCTAGTCCCTGCTTAACTATGGGGACTTTCTAACTTTTCTGAAGGATAATGCTGAGTATTCACTTCTGTTTTTTTTTCTCTCTAACAGTTGTTATGATCCATTTAGGAACTTTAAATGTAACTATTTGCCTAAGCGTGTTTTTTTTTTTCTGGGTTAACACTGGAAAATCACTTTCTAGGGTGTTTAAGGGGCACTCTAGTTCTACTGATGAACCAGAATTCCAGAAGAGATTTCAGAAGTTCTTGTCATTTAGTATATTTGTCGCTTGATAGGCTGATTGCTATCTCCACTGTTGGTTTGGGACCTGTGTGGTGCTAAACAAGAGACATGCTGTGCTTTGGTGTGTATTTGAAGGAAGGCCATTAAGAGTTGAAACATCAACAGTGACCCCAGGCACCTGTAATAAATGCAAGTATTGTAATTAGTAGCAAGCTGTCTCAGAGGGCTACAGATATACTAAGATTAATTTCCATTCTAGTGTGCCCCAAGTCCTTGTATAACATAAGGCAACCAGTTCTAGTTGTCAGGAGGGACTATCAAGTTACAGCGTGTCTGACTGGATCACAGATTTAGACTGTAAGTTCCTAGTGACAGCAACCATCTTTCCATACACTTGTCTAGAGCTTGCCACATGCGATGAGTGCACAGTGAGAAACCTACAGAGGCATGCTTTCAGTAGGAGCATGTGACACTTCCTCTGCTTCATTATACATCAGGCTTCCTACGGTAAACAATATTTACAGAGGAAAAAACAAAGTAAAATAATGTCAAATTACACACCTTTGTAAATTTTACTCATAAGCCCTGGAGGTGTCAGAAATGTAGTGAATAAACAGTCTGTTAAAAAAAAAAAAGAAAGAAAGAAAGAAAGAAAAACACATATTCCCCATCTTTTCTGCCAATACAGTTAAGGTTTTGCCTCTGCTTGTGGAAGGCAGGTGGCTCTGGATTAATATAAAGAAGCCTCAGCTGATGGTAACTGACACTGGAGCACACTTTAGGCAAAAAGGCATTTCAAAAGGTATCATAAAGCATGTCTAGACTCAAATTTGTAGCTGAAAGGAAAAACTATTATCCTTTGGGTTGAAAAGTGACCCATGGCTTTAGGCATTAGTGATTTTTGATAAATGACCTGGTCTTCCCTGTCCTCAATGTGGGAGGCAATTGGTTTCCACTGTAAACCTGGATTGCAGAAAACTTGCTTTCTTGTATTTGTAAGCAAAGGTAGCTTTCATAGCCTAATACAAGAGCAGAAGGAGGGAGCTTTTAAAAATACCTTCATTGTGTGTTTATCTGCAGAAATGAACTGTAGTCAGTATATGTCTATATGTATCTTTAATGTCTGCAAATGTGAACCTTGATTACATTTATTAGATTTATTTATTCGTGTATGGGATCTTTTTTTCCTCCTATCTTATGAGGTAGTAGTGTTTTCATGGAATATATATTCAAATGATTTTTGGCGTGTTATAAATGTGACATTGCTATTGCATATGAACTGCTTTGGTCAAGAGCAATGCTAACTGCCCCATCAATTACCATTCTAAATGCCTGTCACATTGAAAAAACTGCAGTCCTGGGCCCCCAAGGATTTTTCCTTCTTTTAGGCAAAGACTTCCCTCCTCCCCACCCCACTGTACTACTTTTGTATTCCTTACTCTGGAAATGATATTGCTTTTTTTTCTTTTTTTTTCTTTTTTTTTCTTTTTTTTTTAATGAGGGAAATACCTTTGTTTATGTGGAAAGCTGAAGGAGCCTTGTGAAATCCAAAAATTCCTTGTGATACTGAAAGAGTCAGGGAATTTAGAAGTTCTTATAGATATGAAGTACTTTCTATGGAGGTGTAGTGTGAAGTCAATATTTAACATGTTAGGCAGAGTAGCAAAGTTGCTAAGGTAATTACTATTATTTTTTTTCTTGTCTGTAATCTGTTAGCAAATGTTGGTATTTCAGCTATGACCACTAGCTACACTTCCACGTATAATTTTGCCTAAGTATATTATTGTGCAGAAGATGGTTTTTTATTTTGTTTCTAAGAACCTAACACACTATCTGTGCCACCTGAGAATACACAGGTACTTAATTCAAGTAGCAGCATGTTCAGTAGACGAAATGTTACTGAACTGAATGTACTAGAACACAGCTGGAGTTAAATGAACTATTGTTCTCACAGGGCAGGCTAGAGTAAAAACCATGAAAAAGTTAACCATCCTGTGTTTTTTAATGGTTCCAACTACAAGCCTATCTCAAGACAAGCAGCTGGCAAACATATGACACTTCTTTTCCCCACAGATCTTGTAAAAATGGATTTCATATTCATCCACCCATGTCTTTGTAAGGGTGCTTGCTGGCAYATCATTCCTGAAGGAAAGAGTCCGTGTGGGAAGGTTGTTAGTGCTGGCAAGTCACCAGTCCCAATGCAGAGACAACATTCAGTGACTGGGAGCAATACAGCCCCAGGGAAAACTAAAAGCCTGTCCCCAGCTTCTAACCAAAGAAGGTATACAAAGGAGAACCTGGTAGGGGTTCTCCGCAGCAGTGCTAAATATTCTTTTCCTTTYGCATAAGTTGCCAGGAGATGGAAGAGCTCAGTATTACCTTTTCTCTGTGCTGCTGTACTCTCCAACCCTGATATTGCAGAACTCTGTAACTGTATGAGAACCTCATGTAGCCCTGAGAGCCTCTGTGTAACGTTATTTGGCTTAAACATATTTTATTATGTTTGGCTGTTGGTGAGAGTCAGATGAAAATTATTTCCAGATTACAATAAAGGAACTTCAAACTTAATAAGTGTTGTTAGATCATTGACCATATTAAAATAAAATTTTAAAAGTCTATACATCAATGTTCAGAGGAAGCTGTTAAAAAAAAAAAAAAAGTGTAGCATTATTGGCCTAAAGATACTACTAAACCTTGGGAAAAGATTTGTGCCACGTTTCTTATGACACTAACATCACAGAGGATATAAACCAGTCATTGGCACTCTCTCAAGAAACACATCACTGTAATTCGTTGTAACAATACCACTGTGATATTTATTCATAATACTTATGAAAGCTAGGCTACAAAAACAGTATGCGCTGACTGTCAGTGGTGATGTATCATTCTTTAAAGGAGAATATACATGACAAAATGTTTTAAGTGAACTCTAAAAATATACTGGTGAGTTAAGGCAATTTGGCTGGACTTGCACTTCATGCCAGGAGGGGCTTCCCAGGATATGCTTCTGGGTGACCTTTTTGAGGACATATATCAAATAGTCATGTATTTATTATGGTCCCAGTCAGTCTTCAATAGCAGTGATGAATGTTGTGCAGTGTACATAGTCATTACAACTCTGTGTAATACTCTCCTCATTTTCCAGTTGCAGTCTTTTCTATAGAAAATGGAGTTGCCTGTGTCATGTCAACCCAGTAATCCCAACTTTTACTCACAAAGCATTCCTGGTGACATAAAAGCTTTATCAGACCTGGGAGGGAATGCGCATGCCAGGAGCCCTGTAAGGAGACTTCTGCTCTGCTTCCCCAGTTGTGTCTGTGCCCTGGCTCCTGTGTGTCTTGGGATGCTTTATAAGCCCTTGCAGCTTCCAGTAGCATACTGGGATTTGCTACACTTCTGACATCGGTATAAGTCTGGATTTCTGGGCACTGAATAAGAAAGGACATTTCTTCTATGTCTGAATGGTCCTGAGGACATGCAATATTTCCATCTTCCTCTCAGCGGTGTGGAGAACAGAAGTATCTTGAATATTCTGATGTTTATTGCAACCAGGCATGGTCACAGTCCCGTTCCTGGTAAAAGGAGGTTGCCAGTCCTGGATGAGCTCAAGTACAGGAGTAGGCTGTATCTTGAAGTTGGTGAGGTTGGGYTCAGGGTGAGGACCAGCTGTGGGCAGAGCGTAGATTGGCTTCCCAAAGAGCTGAGATTTGGTGCTGGTTTTGGAATATAGTTTAAAAGGAAGGAAAATAGAATCCACAAGTTCTGTCTTTTCCCAGCCCATGCAGGAAATCCTCATACTCTATCCATTCCACTTTCTCTCCAATAACTTGTCTAGATCTGAATTCATACAGATGCAATATCTTAACATTACTTGCTACTTTAGGGGGGGTTGGAGGGATGAAAAGCAAGTAGGAAGGCTGTTGCCTTTTACCACCAAGCACAGAGGCTTCCAAACAGAATTCCAGCTTTTTGTTTGGCAAAAAGGTGGACAATTAATTAAAAAAGTGATTTTTAAGCTCATTCAACTTCCTGGATTCTGCACCATTTGCATGAAAGCCTACATTTGAAAACAACAAATACCATCACTGCAGGATGCCCCACATTTGAATTGAGTGTATGGAAAGCAATTTGTGAATCATACTTTTTTGTTTAGCCACTTCCATCTAAGGTAGTTGACTCAGTTTAATAAGAAAATAGCTTCTCTAGAAGCCCAGTTTCAGTCAACTTATTGTTCCAAGAGAAGACTCCCAGTGCCAGCATTCTGAAAGATCTTTTTCGACAGGAATGGCTCAGAAAAGACAAGATAGAGGATACACTAGGCTTAACATGCTGTAGCCAAGGGCTACAAGATAAAAACGTTAGAAAAGAGAAAGAAGGGGAAACAGAGATAATGAACAGTAGAAAAAGCAGCTAAGGGACCTTAGATAACAGAGAGGGAAAAACAAAAAATGGAGCAGAGATGCTTATATCTGCTTTGTGCAACAGAATACATTCTATCTTGTACCTTTAATTTCTTCTCTATCACTTTCCATATCCCCCCCTCTCTCTCTCTTTCCATCTTTCTCTATCTCTCTCTCTCTCAATATTTTATATATATATTTTTTGCCATTTATCTCATGGGTTTTTAGGGTGTGGAAAGGTAATAATCTTGCCACTTGTTTTCCGCTTAAAGCCTCGTATGTTTATTCATTTTCTTAAATTGACATGGCTTATTGGCATGAAAATTTTGTTTTTTCTCTCATTACTAAATGCATTGGTTATTTGGGAACAATACCACATGTTAAGAATAAAATCTTCTCAGTGTTCAGGTATGTGTATTTTAATAACCATATTAAGGAGGACTGTAAATTTTCACATTCATGCTGGGATTGTACCCATGCCAAAGGTTAAATCAGTGATTCTACMTAATAATTTACACATGTAATTGCAAGCACAAATAACTCTGTCCACATATAATGAAGTTTCAGCTGCAAAACTAGAATCAAGGCCAAGGTGAAGCTGGCCAGGAGCCAAGGATGTACTCTTTCTATTTTATTGGTCTATTGGAAATAAATAGTATTGCTCCAGGGAAGCCAGAGACCCAAAATTCCTACCAGCAGTAACACATTATTAGCAAATATTTCTAGTTAAATTGTCGGCATCTTTTAAAGAGAAAAAAACCAAAACCTAGAAACCAGTACACATTTGATAGCAATTTGGTTCTAATCTAAACTTTAATCAAGAAGGCTTAGTAATCAGTATATGGATGTTAATGATGATTTCAGCCTGAATAATTAACAGAAAATAAGTTGTTTATGCTAAGTGTAAAAGTCAAAGAAGGGTTTGAAAGCAGGGTGTAGATTACAAAGAAAAGGCTAAGTATCTTCGTCTGGCCTAAATAATAATTGCCTAACACTTTATATAATGGTCAGCTGTAAATTCATATATTGTATCATTTGTAGATACAGAATGTGTAAAGTAACAGGATGTAAAGAACTGTGAATATTTGTCAAGCACACTGTAAACAACCTGGAGATGATCTTATGAAATCATCCATGTTCTGGGACAAAAATTCAAAAGAACAGCCAACAAGATTTCTGTATCGTTGTCTTCATTTTAATTCCAGTTTCAATTTTAAGCTCTAAACCCACCCTATTCTGCTTTCAGGCACTGTATTCTCAGACAATTTCTGATACTAATCTCAGTGATATGGGTATTTTATTTTTCTTTAAAGCTTTGGGACAAAGATATCTTTTATACAATATTATCAAATAGTCTAGGCTATCAGAAGTGCCTTTGTCAGTTGTGTTCAGTGGAGGAAAACTGTGGATGCTGCTGTTCTGAGTACCAGCAAATGTTTGGAGTAATAAACACTAGTGAAAAAACAAACAAAGCCAAAAGTGAGATTAGTGCAACACTTTTCTGTCAAAGGACATAGCTCTGATCCACCAGAACATATAGTCGTACAGGAACAGGTTTCTTAGGGAGTGTGTTGTAAACCATATTATTCTAGAAATGTTTTGACCTGCAAAAATTGATGATTTCATATTGCATTTGGGAGTCAGAGGAAAGGGGTTTTTTTTGTGAATGATATTACAAGAATGGGAGATTCGTTAGTTTTGAGCTTCATGTTCTCAGGGCAGCTTTGTTTCAATGACTTTGACCAGAGCCTCATTAAAAACGTGAACCATGTAGATGGATAAAAAGCAAGTTGTGTGTGGTTCTTGGCCTCCATCCATGCGCTTCGTGAAAGTTCTTTTCTTTTTCTTTTATCTCTACAATCATTAATAATATTTGTTCCTTAAACACCCTTTCTCAAATGGCAAATTGTATTTCCATGACCTCTTCTGTTTTAAGTGTGAAGAGTGGAAAGAAATGTTTTCCAGCCAGATGAGTGCTCTGTCTCAAGCTGAATTCTAACAAATGCCTACAGTTTATAATTGACACTTCCAAGATAGTCTCAAGAAATTTAAAACAATCTCAAATTTAATAGCAATCAACAGAATCAAGACAAAGTGAAATTATTACAGCTGAACTTATTGAAAAGCAGGTTTAAATTGATGCTGTATATTATTCATTTTGACAGCTGCACATTCACATTAAAAATAGCAGAGACCAAAAGACAGCAACTAGAAGAGGAAATGCTAATTTATTACATACAGAGAATCAACTCCGAAGCTAAGCTGCTTAGTTAGAATTATGAAGTATTCTGCATTTCCATGGTACTCTTGATCCACAGCAGCCACAGAGCAATTTTCAAATTATAAGTACAGTCTTAACTTTGTGTCATACCAGCTGGTATACAACTGTCTCTGGAGCAGAAAACTAACAGACTTCCATCAATACCAACACTGCACAAAGGCAAAATGAAGAATTTTGCAAGTGGAATGGCATGGTAGAGGTAAGCTGCTTAAGCACGTGTCCTCACCGTGTTAGGTTGCTTGTGTTAGAAGAACTGGGAATGAAGAACTCTAGAATCCATTCCATCCCTAACTGCACTGCCCCTTGCTGTATGCCCTGAGACAAGTCACTTGATTTCTTATGCCTCACTAACAGATAGGGATTAATGCTATCTAATTTCAGTGTTATGGTGATAGCCAAAACCGATGTAGTGAAGCTGTTCCTGCTTATGGAAATTGCATCTCAGCATTTGGGCAGACTGAAGTAACAGACCTCTAAAAATGCTTTGTAAAATTAATTGAAGTCATTCAAGTGGAAAACCTATGTAAATACAAATTATTAAATGATTTAAGAACTTATAAGCAGGAGGTTGCAAGCCTGATATTTTGCCATCCAATAGGTTGTTTCCTGTGCGTTTTATTTCCAGCAATTGTCACTTTAGGGAGAATCGTGTGTGGGAAGAGCAAACAGGGCTGTTATGCTCATTTACTGATAGGAGTAACAAATGTTTTTAAACCATCACATCTAGTGATAACAGCCTTTAGTGAAGTTATAGGATGATGCTCTATAAGAACTGAAGAGATGGTTAACCACTTTCTGAAACCTTTTAAACAAGTCATATCTTAAAGGCTTGATGAGACAGGGAAGATCATTCTGATGATATTGTGCTTCTAATCTTTTGTTTCATGAGGATGTCATTGGGTTTCCTGATGGACAGATTGGTTGAAAAGTGCCAAGACTCCTTGTTTTCTTTCTAGTATATTTAACAATGTCCTAACTAACCTCTTCACTGATAAATATTGTTGCTCCAGATTCAATCTGATATACATTCCACTTAGTAGGTGTCAAAATGTTATCTAGAGAGCAGTGTAGAAGGCTGTAAATACATCAGAAATATATGAGGTCGCGTCTTTCCCCTGGGAGTATTTATAGCTCTCAATGCTGTCACTGGTGACTATGTTTGCAGATGCTAAAGACTGGAGACTTTCAGTTGGTACCTTTGTAAATGACAGAAGTGGTGAATGCAAATACTTAAATATCATACTTGGTGTATCTCTTCCTATGGCAGCTCCTAAGAAATGCACAGASACCGGACAGATTACACTGATGTTCTTACATGGCTATAAAGCTAAGACTAAATTCCTCAGAATATCCCCTTCTCATGGGATCAGCAGATATGACTACCATAGTTAGCTCAAGTATATCACATAGAATAGATGAAACTACTTTAAAAATTAATGAGCTGTATGAGTTTAGGACTACTCAGATTTATATGCTAATGGATAACCATCAGATGGAGAAAATAGTGTATGAAAACAAACACTGGGGAAATTTAGAGCCCTTATGTCTCTCCCGGCTTACACTGATGTAAATCAGAATTAGTTGCACTGAAGTCACTTGACTTGCAATAATATAAGTAGGAAGAGAAAGAGTAATTTATGCTCACTTTGCAGTACCACACAGATAGAATTAAGTGGTCTTTTGGAAATGAGAAATGGGTCATTTCTGAGCCATTGTGCAGAGAATTAAGAATGGCAACCAGATGCTTCATTCAGTCCAGATTTTAGATAGGAAAAAACAAACCTTGGGAGACTTTTACAGTATTTCTCAACAGCATGGGCTATGTATTTGCCAGTTATAAGTCTGTGAAATTTATATACACTGTGGACTATATTAATTTTCAAATAAATGTAAAATATACACAGCAAGAAATCCTGGTAGCGTCCTATAAACACTCTAAAATAGAGTGTTTTCTACAGTCAGCCAAAAATGCAATAAATCTACAACGCAGCTCCAAGAATTTTGCCGCTTGTCTCTGGCCATTTACTAACTCTTTGTCAAGTTACGATACTACAGCAGAGCGAATCTCGAAAGGAAGGCCACTGCTCGCAGTGGTGAAGTCCCCATATCTATATTCTCATTCTGTAAATTCACCCCTCCAGCCAAGGCAAGAAAAGAATGGCTCCCAGATGCCCAGCCAGGTTACCACCTTCCCATCTCCAACACCAATTTGAAAAAAAAAMCTGGACATCCAAAAATACTTTTGAAAACAGTAGAGGAAAATGAATACCTAGTGCAAAAGAAAAAAAGGATAGGTCAGGGCAGAGAGAGACCTTTTGTTTAAAACTGTTTGCCGAAGAGCTTTTTCTCTACACACTAAAACTGTTTTTTTTGGACTTTTTCTTGCTGATGGGCAGTTTCTCCTACAAGACRAATGTGGTGGTTTGAGGGAGGCTGCTCTCAAAGTACAATGCTTTACTGAAGGGTCTTAAAAGCTGGCTAACATATAATACAAAACAGAACTAAGTTATCAAGATGCTTGGAGCAGTGTTATCTCCATGCCTTATTTCAAAATTAAATAGGAACTTAGCACTGGCCTCAAACTTACAGTTCTGTTTTATCTGTGTTCTAAGCCATGAAGCCAAAAGTATTCTAACACCTGGGATGCACATGCAACGGTCAWTTCCCAGTAAATCCCAGGATATATGTGAAATTAGGAAATTGATCTTAGAAAAAAAGTATTATTTTAGAGGTTTTTTTTAAAAAAATATGTCTTGTTATATGATTAGTGTCCATTGTCCTAGTGGCTGGAACTCACCATTTTCCATCAGTCCCAATGGGCTCCGCATTTTGAACCCAAATTCTACAGTCTGTGTGGCTGCTGCCAGTGAGAAGAAAGACCCTTTGAAGCACGTTGTGAAAAAGAGAGCAAGAGAWGGGAAAGACGAAGGGTGGTAGTTTTTCCTGGGGCTTCTTGCACTCTCCTCCCTCACATCAAATTATATTGTTCCCTGCAACTCTGTTGTTTTATGTGAGACACTTCAATATTCCAGCCTTAGGTTAGACCATAATTAGACCATAGTCTAACTGTTTGCACMCTTTCCAAAGATGATGGTGTGAAGAAAGTGCAACTATAGAAAAATGACCAAGAGCAGGCAACATATGACTAATGAAGAGAGGAAAGAAAAGCAGTTGGTTGTGTGCAAGATAAGAAAGAATTCCAGATGTAGGGAACCATATCCCTCCCCTCATCCCRCACTTCAGGTTTCACATTCCTCACTGTAGATATGTTAACTCTGTTTTTCCTCCCTGATTTTCAATTGAATAAGGTGTCTAAGGTCTTAGAAATCATCTGATTTGATTTGCGCATATATGTGTTTTAAAGATGTGTAAACAACTTATGATGTTAGATGTCTACTAGCTGACCTAAATTTCTATTAGCTTCCTTCATATTATTGAGCACTGTAACCATGTACTCGAAAAAGAAGGAATTTAAAGGAAAGGTAGTGGTTCTTTAATGCACATTTTTKCTATGAAAGGGAAAAATAAAGAATTTAGAGATTACTAAGCTTTATTACTTTGGTTTATACCCACAGTATGTGTAGCACTCGACACGCTGCATCTCTTCCTTAATATAGCAATAGGTTTTAGAAACCCATTGCTCTTTTAATGCTACAGTCCTRCCAAAACTAATTGTTCGGATCTCTCCATTTAAGCTTCTCAGTYCTCACAGAATTAAGGAACAGATGATGACTGAGCTTCCACTCTCATTGACAGAATAGATGCCTTGGGCATCTGTTCTACTTGTGCTGCCTTCGTGCCTTACGTCATCACCTGCTCTAGCACAATTCTTTGAGGTATTTTCAGCCCTATAATAAGTTGTACCTCCACCTTCCAGGTGAGTCTGTTTAAGCATCACCTAGCATGATTGGATATTTTAAAATCATCGTGGATATTTTGTAATCATTTCTATTCAGTTTTGAGTAGTTCCAGTCTCAGGGCAACCATCACAGGGCTTGAGACTTTACTTCTCATCACCCCAGTCCACTGGGGGCTGATGCTTCTTTTTTTTTCCTTTGCAGAGCCTCTCTCACCTCTCAGTCCTGGCAGGCCCTTCTCCTCCAGCACCGTGCCTTCTTTGTGTGAAATAATAATAGAAGCTTCTCCAAGCCGACAGCTGTATATCTGCTAGGAAGGAGTGAATGGCATACCTGCTGGCAAAGCCCAACATTAGCAGTCTGGGTTTTATGGCTTCAAACCTTAGAGATGACGAGATATATGACTGTCCCGCAGGGAAGGGGAAAATCACTTTCTCATAGTGCTGCTGGCAGAATGGAGGCAGAGTGGTTTAGAGGGCAGCTCTGTCCACCTGCGTGTCTAAAGGTAGCAAACTGGTTACCCGTAGTAAACCTCCCCTCCTCCCAACACACAGGCCTTCATTGCAGCATTGCAATGGTAGGAAGTCTTCCATGGTACTAGGAACAAGYTAATAGCCTCATTGCCTCTGCCTAGAGAAAGGTGCTCCTTGGAGCAGAATGGGAGTCTACTGTGAAGTTTAGCTCATCTCAAAAGGAACGTGTTGTGGTGTCCAACCTGCAATTAAGTTTCTTAGTTAAGTGACAAAGTTAAGTAATGCATACTTTTCAAATGTAAGTTATTTTTAAAAGCTGTTCAGTGTGTAAATACACTTTTAAGCAGTGTTAGGAAGTTGACTTAAAAAATTCTAAGCACCAAGGTAATCTTAACTTATATAATTGTGTTATTGTTACAGGATTTTGTTTGTTTTAAGTTTGAAACCAAAAGAAGCAGAAGAACTGCTAGAAAACTAGCAGTTTTCTAGTTCATTGTTCTCACGTGACTTAAATATCTATTTTTAAAGCATTGTTTAGTAAGTATGTGAGAAACTATTAATCCATTAGTGRAGATATTGATATTCTCAAAGATGTTCCCTAATCTGCTTCAAATATTAATTTAATTTTATTATAACATGGCCAACTACTATATTATTCTTTATCTAAGTTAACATTTTTTTCAAGATATATTTTGGAAGGAAATGTGTGTTTATTGATTGTATGAATGAAATGACTTTAATTAAGGAAACAGGCCCACTGCCAAAAATGGCATACATGACTATTAGTGTGAGCTGCTTCCTTACAACAGCCCAAAAAGACATCATCAAAAGCAGATGCCTAAATTAGCTACAACATACATCCTGGCCAGACAGATGCTTCAGATGCTTGGCCGTTTGTAGGATAGATTTTCTTTCCTTTGAAAACAAGCTGAAGTGCAATAACACTTTAAGGTTTACTACCAACCATCATTTAAGATTTTGCAGCTTTAGATTAAAAATTACTTTAATGGAGCTTGGTTCTCTTGTGGAGATTCTCATGTCAGCTTTCAGCACTCATTTAGATTAGTGCTTGGAGTAGAGGAGATASTTAAGAAATTTTAGAAGTTTAATCTTCTTGCCTGAAAAAAGTGAAATACAACACAAATGTGATGCTAGTGATGACTACTGAAGAGGAGATATCAGGCTGTTGTGCTTTCTTTTATTTTGTAGAAGTGTTCCAATATTTTGATTTGCATTAACAGCTTTTAGCCTCAGAATTAGTCCAGTATAAATTTCAAGTGCTGTTGTTATGTTTCAATACCTCATACAATGCAGAAGAAWTCCTCAAAGATGGGGAGAGCCTACATTTCAGTAACTTCCCGTAAGAATGTGATTTTGGGACGTTGTGTACCCGAGCAGTTCCAGGGCAGTCCTTAGCCACCTCACATGAGCTCAGCGGCTCACGTGGTTTCTGGATCCTGGCTTGGTAGCTAATGACAGACTGTATTTATTAAATTTTCCTCTGCTGCATGAGAATAGAATATGCTCTAAACTTATGTTCTGTTAAATGTTTTTCCTTGACTCTGACAAGAAAGAGTTAAGAAATAGTCTCTGAACCCATCCACCACAGCTGTGAATCTTAGAGGCCTGGAGGTGAAACTTAAAAGGGAGAATCCCACCGCAGCAGGGGATATTACAGAATGAGCAGAGTTGTAGGCAAAGCCACGGAACTGGTGTTTGTTTATCAGGGGCTGATCTAGGAGCAGGAGTTGCCTGGATCTGCCTAGCTTTGCCTGATATGTTGGTTGAAAAAGAGTCCCAGGAAGTCTTGGGGCCTCTGTGGTTGYGGCCGTGGGCAGTAAATGAGATCCAAACAACCGTTCAGTGCTTGACAGGAATGAAGCTTAGCTGCAATGCCAGTGGCCTGGGCGGTAGGTGCTCACCACCGCTGTGCCTTTTTACAGCCTTGACCTTCTAGCTGAAACATGAAAGACTAAGACTTGTGCTAAGGCATTATACTGGGAACTTTCTATCTTGGGATGATGCTGGAGGTTGACTTGTGCCTGCCTTTGGGTGTGTACCCATGTGCGAACTGTGTGGGAGGGACAGGGAAGAGGTATGTTCTGAGATTTTGGGACTGCTTTTTACAATCCAGCAGTCACACAGGAGAGCGTGCCTAAGACAAGCTCTTTGTACCCCAGCCACGGGAAAGCACCTGTGGGAGAGAGCTTCTCTGCCAAACCAGATTGCGGATAGCCACTGGAAGTGTGTCTGTGTAGCACGGAATAAGTGTAGGGACATATGCAAACAATAGCTGTTAAAGGAAATGTGGGAAAAACTAGTTCTGTCCATCAACACTGACTAGTGGTAGGCATACTTCATGTTAGATGATGGGAGGGCTGCCCTTGGCACTGTCAGAGCTAAGACTAACGTGGTGGTGGTGAGAACTACACAATACTGGATCCTGGCGAGCCTGAACACCTGAGATGTTCCCTAAACGACTGASCAGATGCAGCAGCTGTTTTTATTTAATTCAGCCTTCTAGATGAAGGTTTCCTTCTTTACTTCCAACATAAGAAAATGCCAGTTTGTACCTTTCCACATTATGTTGTTTGTATATTATAGATACAGCCATCCTTGCAAAAGAAATTTTAATTTGAAATCCGTAATTACYGAAAAGTAGAAGTGTTTGTCCTGGCCTTTTGGCAAACTGGAAATGGGATATTTTTCATTCTGGCAAGGTAGAGTGTGACTAGCCATGGAAAATATCAACTTAAATATAGGACTTAAAATAATTTGTCATTCATCTTTGGTAGAACTTTTTATGCAATATGTAAAGACACTCTTAATCTGGAAGGATCAGATTTACATCTCTATTTCCTGAGCTCTGCACTATGGGGTTTTTCRTGTGGCAATGTAAAAATGCACTGCTAAAATACTGACCTCTTTTGCACTTTTAAGCACCCTCTATATGAAGCCATGAGGTTTCTGTATCATCATACATACATACATACTGTACATACTGACAGGGAATAATGGTTTCAGCAGTACTTACTGGGATGACTTATGTAACTCAATTATCACTGTCTTGTTTCTGTAGTCACTCCAAGTAAATGCCAATAAAATCATCCAGCCATCATGTATAATATATATGCATTATAGCTCTAAATATTGTAAATGAATATCTTATGACATAGTGTTTGCTTACACTTACAGATATAGCCATCCCATTGAAAAGTATCTGAATATAGTCAGGACACTTCCAAATCCAGTAGTCACTCGCCAGTGTTTACCGATGATTTGTCATATGTTTGCTAAACATACGCATTAGCCCTGAAGAAAGACTGGATGAGGGGTCCTCAAATCAAGACATACAACCAGCAGCTGCTTTGGGTTAAATCATTTGAGAGATTTAAAATCWTATTGGAGATTTGAATGCTGTAGTACAGTGAGTCACCAGTAAGGGGAACCCTTTTTGCAGTAAACCTTCAAGCTTTTACAGCTTTGATGGAAAGCATGGTCATAAAGATAATGTGACATTTTGGGTCCAAAAAAATTATGTTTAATCAGAAGGCGAACAGAGATAAGCAGTTTAAAATGAAACCTGAATTACAATTTCAAATCTACTTTTTTTTTATACTTCTCAATGAGATTGAAGAAGAAATGTGAATGAATCTGAATAATGTAGGCATTGACCCTTAGCAATGCTAAAGAAAAGGAGGGAAGTTGGTTTTCGTAATGAGTTTTAAAACAATATGAATCAAACATTGCAGGATTGTGGCTGTCATCTGGCATTGTTCTAACAAGAAAAACAAATGATTGATATATTGTTTGATATTATGGCATCATAAGTAAAATTTCCTCTGTGGCTGAGTTTTCTAGCTCTAAAAATGCAGTTTTGAAAGTTGGGAACTACCTTTCTAAATATTCTAAAAACAATAATTTTGAGTAAGCATAAAGATTAATCCCAATACTGTAAATTCTGTAGGAAAACTCCTGAAGCTATTTTAATCAATCTGTGTTGCTGTACAATAATGGTTATTTTAGGAGAAAATTGGTATTCACATGCCTCTTTGATCACATAATATCCAAAACTGGTACAATCCTAAAGTTTTGTAATAGGCRTACTTTTATAGTACTCAGATTGTACCCAGAGTATATGTTACTGAGATTAATAAAAATTGAGTATTTACTTGGCTAAATAATCTAACTATACATTTCCATTGTTATGTTTAGCCAGGTTTTCTTTTTCACTACTCAGTATCTGGTAGCTAACTTTATGAAACTACTGAATGCACAGATTCARTGAAGCTGATAAAATCTAATAATAAATACCAYTGTGAATCTCAGCCAAAGTTTCCCYATGCTCTCTAAAATGGTCTTCCCTCCAGACTTCCAATTAGTCTTTCTCTAACTTTGAATGTTCCATAAATGCACTATGCTGATTGATAGTGCATCAATATTAATTAATAATTCATCCACTGTTGGAATTTTCCTCTACGTGTAATCACAGCTCTATCTCTTTGCAAGCCTCTCTTCCCTTAGAAAAAAAGAGGAGGAATATCATTTTACTTCTTTGACAGTATGTTGTGTTTAGTCTCTTTGGGGKTTTTTTGCAAATATTTGGAAAACTCTCTCTTGGATGTTTCTGAAAATTCACGTGGTTCATATGGTAATGTGATTCTATTTTACACAAGTGTGCTGCTGCTCCTAGTTGGAGCATCTTCATGTTTTATTTATATGTWCAGTACATAAGTGAAATGCTCAAGTGTACTTTGTTAGGAATTTGGAAGTCTAGTTTTCAGACAGGGCCTCTGGCTTCCGTGCTAGTCACAGACATGAGTAGCTAGGTCAGRCCACATGTGCTGCGAGGGCCTAACTCCGCATGCTTTGCCCGGGCAGCCAGGAGCTCCTAGAGAGTCAGTGTCTTATTAGTGGCACTGTCCTGCCAGAAAGGGAAAGATTCAGAGCRCATTTACAGCCCAAATTCACGTGGGCATTTCTGCAACATTCTGTAATTTTCTATTGTAATCAGGAATAATGAATTCTCTACAAAAGTACCAAAGCATCACTCTATTCTGATAAAGAGCGAGCTGCTCCCTAGGTGGGATGTGGTATTCCAAATACTTTACCTGCATTTATGCACTGACCATGAATCTCATTTCTTAAAAACATCTTTTTTTTCCTTGGAGTTCTCTATATAATACCATGTAAACACTTCTTATATAAAAATGRTTCCCCTAAAATTTACATTCACGCCAATACATGTTTTGAAATTATGAGATCTTGACACAAGTAAGATGCCAGACATCTGAAAGGCCTTGCAGGTAATTTACATAAGAGCAGGAGATAAAAGAAATGTGCTCTCCAACTGCATTTGGGTGTAGTTTACAGTGCCTGTCATTTGACTAATCTTGTCTTTGTAGTCCCCCTTTGGTGGGCAAGAGTTGAGGATTAGCAATTCATTCCTGTTGCGGTTCATTCTTGTTGCAATTCATACAGCTCAAAGCTTATACAATCATTCTGTTTTCCAAGTGGCTGTCATGGCCTGTAATGTTGCTGAAATGTCTCCAAAAGAAACTACCTTTGGCTAAAACAGTATGAATCTGTATGAAGATTTTTGGTGACAAGCTTGCATTAATTTTGTTTGGCCACTTCTCTGTTTTCTGAGTGAGAAACCAATCTATAACTCACCAGCCACACCAATAAAATACTCAGCACCAAGCAAACTTTCCTTAAGGTAGGCTTCCTCACTCCAAATTTTTTAAATATGAGAGATGAAAGTGTATACTCCAAGTAGTGTTCAAAACACATACATGGATACACATAWATTTAATTTACATTAGTATTTTATCGTCAAGGACAACATCTTCAAAGCACATGAGTGGTCATTCTGATGCGCAGAAAGTCTAGCAGGCATGGCAGAAGGCCAGCTCAGATGAACAAGGTACTSCTGACTGAACTCAAAATGGTAATGCGCAGAGGGTAGAAGCAGCTATGGGCTAATCAGAAGGAATATAGAGGAATATTACTCGAGTGTGCAGTGATAGAGTTGGAGAAACCAAAGCTCAGCTGAAGTTGAAGTGTGAAGGGCARCAGGAAAGATTTATATAAACGTATTAGCAATAAAAAATTACAAGCTTGGACAATAGAACATAATGCAGCTTCTGCAAGTTTTTTAAGTCAGTAGTACAATACAATATACAAAATACAAAACGTACAATAGTCAAGAGTAGTAAGTCTGGAGATGGAGGGCCGGATACACTGGAGGGCAGGGCTACTATTCTGAGGGACCTWGGCAGACTGGAGAATTAGACTGACAGGAACTTCATGGATTTTAATGAAGGCAAGTGCCAAGTCCTGCAGCTGGGACAAAATAACCCCATGCAGCAGTACAGGCTGGGGAATGACTGGATAGAAGGTAGCTTTGAAGAAAAAGACTTGAAGGTCCTCGTAGACAAGAAGTTGAAAAGGAGTCAGCAATGTGCTTTTGTGATAAATAAGGCCAACAACACACTGAGCTATAACAACAAGAATGTAGCCAGCAGGTCAGGGCAGTCCTTATTCCCACCACATCTAGAGTACTGTGTCTAGTTTGGGGCTCGCTGGTGCAAGAAGGATGTCAACATCCTGGAGCAAGTCCAGCAGAGACCACCAAGATGGCCTCTGGAGTATTTGACGTATGAGGAGAGGCTGAGGGAACGGGATTTATTCGGCTTTAAGAAGAGGTGGTGAAGGGGAGATCTAATTGCTGTCTGTAACTATCTGCTCAGAGGCTGCAAAGAGGACAATGCAGATTCTTCTTGGAGGCAGACAGAGATATAACAAGAGCCAAGGGACACAAGTTGCTGCATGGGAAAATTTGATATAAGAAAAAAATTCACCATGAGAGTGGTTAAATACTGAAACAGGGGGCCCAGAGGAATAGTCAAAACTCAGCTGTACAAGGCCCTGAGCAGCCCAGTCTAGTTGGACATGCTTTGATTAGAAGGTTGGACTAGATGACCTCCAGAGGTCCCTTCCAACCTAAATTATTCTATGATTCGGTGATATTAGAACAAATTCCTTACCAAGTATTGACAAGATCAGTCAATATTACTCTGTTAGAACTATTACAAGGTGTTTTGTCAAAGATCTATCTGTCTCCATGCTATAGATTAATGATGTTTTCATTATCAAACTATGTTTTATAGAGAAAGTAACTATTTCTAAAATAAAATATATTCATAAAAATGAGGACAGAAGAAAATACAGACCAAGAGCAGCCCTAGTGTAACCATGCTAATTTTTCTGGAGTCTCCCTGATGAACTGGACCTGAAATGATTTTTTGATTGAAGCAGAATAGAAATTTCCACCCTGCAAATTGAAAACACAATTATGATTTGAGAGCTGACCTTGAAGTATCTATTTGATGAAGTCTGAGTGTTGTAGCTTGGCGTGATATTCTGTGTGAGCTTTGCATTGTGTCAGACACCCATTTCTTCATGTCTTTGTACCATATCCCTGTAGAGATGTTACAGTGATGATACGTGACGACATTTGCACATTGCAAAAGGTCCTATTTACTAGTATTTGTTTATTTCTAAACAGCACAGTGATGCATTTCTGTCTGCAAAAGGTTATTTACTTCCCCAGGATTAAAGGTTTCAACTGGAAAGTAGAAACAAATCTATTACAAATACAAGTTAATAGGTCCCCTCTGCCTCTTGGGTTAACGTGCTTCATCTGGAGTGAATCAGGAATCAATTTCGATACAATAATACTGAAGAAACACTGTTGTCTCTTGCTTTGAATTAGAGATAGATGACCRTATGTATCAGACTGCTGACCAGGAAATTCTCCCTACAATTTATTATGTCCTAAGAGTGGGAYATAATAGGATTTGATAAAGAGAAAAACCCTTCTTTCCCTATGACTGTGACAGAAAATGCATTGATAGCCCCAGATTTCTCTATATACTTAGAGAGGCTTTTTTTTTTTTTAACCTCTTAATGTGAAATTTGTCATCTGCATAAGCAATAAAATCAAAAGGTCACTGGGGTACCAGAATAAATTTAACATTTCTGGAATGTAGCTATTCTGAAATAACTTCCCTTAAAAGTTGCTGGATTTTTTGCTAAAAATAAATAAATACTCTATAGTTCTTTTACGAAGTGAAAGGTAAGACCTTATTATGTCATTTGGATTCTTGTAACATGTTAAAAAAGAACTATTCAGAGCACAATATTTCTGCAAGTTTTCCTATGCAATTAAGACTTTTGTTTCCTCCCAAACATAGGAAGATCCTACAAAAACCCTGAGCCAGATGAAAGATCTGCTTATACTGACAGTGGCCAGGATGGAAAGGAGGAGAGAGCCACGTTAAGTCCTCCAGGTTGTGGCAAACTTTCCAGGTAGGAGGGACTGTTTCCTATGTAGAAATATATGGTAATTTCTAATGGAATCTGTAGTTCTTCCTTTGCCTACTGTGAGCACAAAAATGGTCCAGAAATGCCATGACAGATTGCCTTGMTCATTCTAGGGATCAGTTCAGCGGGATTATGTAAAATAGGACTGATCTTGGCCCTGGTGGTTATGTGCTGGTCTCCAGAAAGTCTGGCCCTGCGATTTTGTAGCTCAAAATCAGTTTGAGAGGTATATCTTTAGACCTAGTTAGCTGACTTTGGACTGATGTTTTTAACTGGTTAGAATAGCTACTAAAAGCTTCCTACAGACTACAGGAAGTCAGAGTATATAAACTGAAAATATGTTATAACTTAACTCAATGAATACAAGTTTTCCCAGGGTCACATAATATCCTATTATCGTGGAATATACTGTATTGCCTTTGTGACAGCAAGTGCTACAGATTAATTTGGTATTGGCCAAAAGGCATTTTTTTTTTATTGAAGTTGTTGTGTTTCAGTTTTGTATACATCTAGTGCAATAAAAATATAAATGGAAATACTTGGTTAACTTTGCCTACTYATATACTTTTTCGAGGCCTTTTTCCTACTGTGCCTTTGCTATAGTGATTCAGTAGGCAGGGTTACCTGAATGGGGTGTTAGGAAGGCTGTGCATGGTKGGGAATAACAGCTCATCATCATTCTGAATTGTGTAAAAACAACAGAGATATTGATGCAGATGTGTCAGTGTACAAAATAACTATAGACGGTGGGACATGGGGATTTGTGTCCTTTGATGTGTGTTGAATGGYTAGCTACAGTATGGGGTTTTCATGACAGTGAAGTATCCAGTATTCACCATAGTGGGACATAAGACATTCATTCTCAGGAATGTGTRTTTTTGCTGTTGCATACCTAGGCTATTCAATATAATATGATCTCCTTACAGAAAGAAAGGGGGAAATATCGTAATATAAGGAAATACCAATGGCAGTGATCCCTGTGGCCAGGATAAATAGGCTAAAAGACTCCTCGCACACCAGAGGTTAGCAGTGACTTCACAGTTGCAGCTAATGGGAAATTAAAAGCAATTGGGTTTTTTTTTTGTTGTTTTTTTTTTTGTTGTTTTTTTTTCTTATTTGGGACAATAATATACAAAAGCTACTTTGTACTTTTAGTAAGTTGTTGCCCAGTCAAGTCATAGCTTTTTAATGGTTTCTCTAGTGCCAGATGGTAATTAAAAGACTGTAGAAATRTATTGTATATTGTTTCTTTAATCTTTTGGCTATCCCAACATCTTATACAAAGTAGTGAGCTCTATAGTGCATTCACAGACAAAGGAATTGCTCCTTGTGCATCCCCCGGGCCCAGAGAGCAGGTGGAGCTGAAGGTGAGCTCTCCTGTGGAGCTGAAATATTGATCAGGCCCAAATTTTAATCCCTTTGAGAACCAGGAAAGTTCTTACTGGGAAAGATCCTGTGGTTATTCTCTGCTCTCTACAAGAGAATTTGTGGAGATCTGTCTCTGCAGCCCTCACGGTCCAGTAAGTGCTCCAGCCGGAGGAAGCATTCCCTCACAACCACTGGAGCCATTTCTCCCTTTTGCTTGCAGCGTTTGTAGGGGAAGATGCAGCATGGTGGCCGAAGGATGCAGCCATTGTGTCTTCCTTTCTTTCAGAGCTTGGAACCGCGTCCCTGCATACTCACTGTGCAGCTTTCCTCTGCTTGCCTTCTTGCAGTGCCTTTTGTGCTGCTTCTCTGCTCCCACTCCCTTCAGCAGTTGTGTCCCACTTCTCTTCTGGGTCTGCTAGCAGCACTGCAAAATTGATCTAGCTCCAGAGCTCTGAAGMACCAGCAAGGGACAGGGATGCTAGTCAGTATGATTTCTGCTGCTGGTCTGACAGGCAATCAAAATGGAGGGGTATGACGGTAGAAAGGAAAAAATCAGAAGGTGTAGGAGAAGGGCTAGCCTATTGAGAATGAAAGGATGAAGAAAAATCAGGCAGCAAAGGAAAGGTTACCTGGAAAGGGAAGGAGCTGTTAGAACAGAAAAGCACTAGTTGGAAGAAATCGGTGCATGAATAAAAACTCCTTTGCTAATTGCACAGGAGATGGAGGGTGAAATTCAACAGGAAATTGTATAAGTGGCTTTGTGGCAAGAGTAACAGGAATAATTAATGGTAATTCCTCGTGAAATTGGAGAGGAAAACTGACCTGCTCAAGACAAGCGGGAAAAATTAGGAGGTACAGCAATTTCACACAGAGTTCCAGTTTTCCAAATAGATGTGTCAGCAAGAACTATTTCATACTTGACATCATCATTATCAAACCTGAGAGTTCAAAAATCACAACTCTAGACCTCCCCAGATAATGAAATTTTCTTTAAAATAATATATTTTGKGTTCCTTTCATGTATTTTTGATGCCTTATGTACTTGAATCCTGTTTTCGTGGGGCTAAAAAATAATCTGCGATCTTCAAGAAATCACAGGAGTTCAAGAACTGAGGCTTTATAAATTTGTCACAACTGGTAAAAAATCCTATGAGTTGGTAGCACTGCAACATACTTTACTGGACCATGACTAATAATAACCATATTAGATARGGTGAGAACTCCTATAAGCCAGGAGCATTTTGTCATCTACATATTTGATGGCACTCTGAAGCAGGCCTGTTTCATACTTCATCTGATGCTGTATCTTGCTACAAGGGTAATTGACAGTACCAGAGGACTTACCAGCTCCTCTCCCTGAGAAAAACTGGCAGCGAGACAAGACGGAGAAGGAAGGGCACAGAAGAAAGATGGTGAACGAGGTGAAGGGATACAGTCACAGGATAATCATGTCCTGGATGGATAGTAATGCTCCTTTCATAATCCATCTTTGAAGCATGGTAAGGGAGTGGCACCTAAGGCAGCGTTTTGGTGCCAACACAGTAACATTACCAAGATGTTCTTCTACAGTTCTATATTGATTTTATGCAATCTCTTAATAACATAGTAACTGTCCAGCTGTCCAAGGTTAAGTACCCTCGCACTAGAATATTGCATTGTCAGCAGTATTAGGATCCCCCTATCCTGGAGATGTTCCTAGAATATCAAACTGGGCAGATAAAACAACAAGTAAATCATAAAGTTGAGGATGTTTTTTAATCACARTCATTTACCTTTACTTACTAGTAAAATTTCAACTCAGTGTTTTTTTATTGGCAAATACGCGCACATGGTTGTAGTAATTGTAGCTACAAGTATTACTGTCTACTCAGGAGCTGTAATAATAATCCTTAAACATTTTCAAGAGCTCTTTCTACTATCTGTGCAGTATACTTCTTTTTAACACTTAATGAGCATTCATCMTGATAAAGCTCGTTTCTGTACAAGATTGAGGCTGTCTGGAGACACGTRTAAATAATAGCAAGAAACATTTCTGCAGCTTCTGCACCAAATGAGTGCAGAAGGTGTTTCTAAGAGAGACACCTAGCAACATGGACATTTAAAAATAAAACCCTACCCAAACTAAATGTTCCCGCATGCATGCRCTTCCTCAAGAGAGGAGAATGAAGCAAAGATGATGGATGTTAGTGTTGTCAGTTAATGTGCTACTCAGCGGAGTTTAGGTGTTGTGGGGATGAAGGCAGCTTAAGAGCTTCTTTAGCCTATGAAAGAATAATTCTATCACTGCCAAAACATGCAGCACCTTTTCATGCTGGAGTTCTGACACGAGGAAGAAATCTTCAGCAAGGTCATAAAAAAGAGCTTCACATTAAGAATGTTCAGATGTCATGGAAAAAAAAAGTCATGATAAAATCATGACCAAAAAAAATCACAATAAGAATTGAATACAATGAAAAAAAATAAGTAGAAAATAAGCCTATTAATTTTCCCCAAATGTAAGGAAGATTTGAAAGAAACAACCTGGCAGACATAAAATACSTTATTAAAATAAATCACCTTTAATTAGTTAATGGAAGCCAACTGACAATGTGTTTGTTGGTCCATCCTGGACTTGCTAATATTTATGGGCTAGAGCCTGTGAGTTGATTGTTAATGAGGTAATGTGGGACCTGRCACTGGTATATAGAGTGAAAGAAAGGACCAGCCGCTCCCATTTGATGTAGTGGCCAGTGAGGACAGTGTTGCTAGTGTGGAGTCCTTCTCTGATGGTCCTGGGAGAGATTCTGCTGGAAACAGGGCAGATAGATTTGAAGCACTCAGATGGGGAAGGAGAAGAGGGAAGTGAATCTAAACTTTCCACATCCCAGAAAAAATCTTTTGACCAGTGGCCAGTGTTAGAAACAAACACACAAAATAGCAACATATGTATATTTTTGAAAGAGACTACATAAGCCTGCCCTCTGCAGTGTTTCCAACTAATAGGCAGTAGATGGCCCCTCATCACCTTTATGATGCCGGAGATGTGGAAGTGGCCAACCCTCATTTGCACCTCTAGACATCATGGTCCTGCATATTGGTTCTAGGTCCYGGATCAGAGCCTATGCCCACCTTGCATTGCTCAGTGCCGTGTGCTGCTTTGGTTCTAGCCCTAGTTCTGTAGTTTAAACAGCCTCATTTTCAGTGCAAAACTCTTAAATCAGTTTCAAATTACACAGGAAGATGACCAYTTCACTAAATGCATCAGGGAGATGTATAGAGAGCCCTAAATGCACTTTGTGAYGGATACTGGACACTAATTCCTCTAAATTTTGTTTTTAGAAAAGCTTACACTGTTACTAMGTTTCTGGTCAAAGGTTATGCTTCCTGCCCTCCATCAATGCAGCAGGCATGTAAGTGTTTTCAGATATTAGTCAGGTCACCTTTTTGCAAGAACCATGTAGTGAGAATCTGCCTGTAACTGTTAGCAAAGTTATGGCTGTTTTAAGAAGATATATCCAAGTCTTCRTAATACTTGAGGCTAACTATACACTTACATAATTTGAGGAATTGCAGGAGTCTTTTTAATGTACCTCTGCTGGTCTACTCATACATACAGTTGTCACCATCAACCATCATACATGTAGCCCATATCACATATTTTGGAAAACTGGCTAATAATAACAACTATTAATAAAACCAACAAAATAAAATGTGTTGTTTCTCACAGCAGAGTTCATGCAGTGTAGCACTATATCCTTTCTTTTAAGACCTGCAAGACTGTAAATCTGCTGGGGCAGGCAAACTCCAGCATTTGACAATTTGTCCTCTTATTTAAACTTAGCACTTTATGTTTAACAGGAATTAAAAAAAACCCACATAATTATTTGTCTTTTCTAATTGCTGTAGGCCTTTTCTTATTAAACACACAAATCTCTAAGAGCTCAATGTGATAGAAACTCAATATATTTGAAATGCCAAAGAGAAGATCCTCTGTAGCTGAATTACAGTTCTTAGACATTCACCTCCTCTTAGTTCATGTGTCTAGGGTGGTTCTCGTCTAAAGACAGCTTGTGTTAGCTTAGTAACAGTCTCACTCACCTCTATCTGAACTTGGACCTTCTCAGAAAAACACAGCAGATTTCTGCACTGTCTTCTCTAAGGCAAAGCTCCTTTCAGTTCCTTCTTAGAGCTGATGTAGCATACTRTGTGCTGAGTTATGAGGAATATTTCTTGCTCCTCTCTATACCCTTTCTTACTGAGATAATTAAGTCCCTTACAGTAAATAATAAGACATGACAAAATCTACCTTTATGCAGGGGTGGCTGTGTTTCCCACTTCCAGTGAACTTTCATTAAGGTAACTAAACAAACCTTTCAGGGCCCATCCATTCCACTAGCCACCTCACATTCTTCATCCTAATGTTCATCTTTGTTTCTTCAGATAAACCCTCCAATCTTGCATCGTTCCCCTGGGGCAAACTTTGAAGGTCAACTAATTTAGCAGAGTGAAGTTTAATTTGCTGAAGGAGAGGATTATTAATTTGTTCTGGTTCCTTCTGTTGATTTTCCAGATTCGCTGTGTGYGAGTTACAGGTGCATATGCAAAGGGCCGGAGAATATTGTTTTCAAATATCTAGAATGTGCAAGTTGAAATGTAGCACTRATTTTATCTTTGGGGATTTTTTGCTTTTTCAAAATTCTGCACTTTGCTACTGGTGGCAGTTCGCTCATCGTGGAATCCATTGGCTTGAGCAAACCGCACATGTCAGCTTTGAGGCTGATCCACTCATCAGGTGATTCAGTAACGATAAACCAGGCAGTAATTTAAAAAGAGGAATCTCTACAAAATCAACTCCAAAAAAGCATTATATTTTATGGAAAATATTTCTTTTGATTTTCTGTCATGCCTGCTGGGACTTTAACTGGCAAGGAGACAGTAAAGACCTCCAGTACCTTATTGGGTTGTATCTGATATATATCACATGTTTGGAAGTTTAGTGATTATATGAAAATTATAGACAGAAGGGTAACCCGAAGAGTAGACCCAGCTTCATCCTGCGTATGCCTCCTCGTTCGCAGCGGCAGAGTTCTTTCTTAGAAATTGGGAGCGTTGTCGGGATACAATGAGTTGGGAAGGTGAATCGTAACCCAGTGTGCTCTGTAAGTTTTAACCTTGTTCATTCTCCAGCGCYGTCAGACTTCTTTTTCTTAAATTGTTGGCTCTTCAAAGCTGAAACACACTCTTTGCAGGTAACGACTTAAGACTTTATATGGTATTGCCCCATCCTAGTAGTATTTATTTCAAAAAAGGCAGATTATTACAAATTTTTTACTTGATTATCCTGTAATGGCTGCACATTGTCTCCTTAAAGAGACRCATCTGCCTTGGCAAGCTGCACTAGAGAACATCAGGTATGCTCTGAAGTTTACCTAGTACTAGTGCTGCCAGCTTAATACACCTATTAATGCCTACGCAGTAGCATATACATCCTCTGAACATAAGGCGTTTCATATGCACCATTCCAACAATTTTTCATTCCAGTTTTCCAGTTTATGTTCTTACTCAGCTTTTACTGGCAGCTGGCATAGACCTGAGCAGTCTCTCAATCTCAGGGTAGCAGTCAGAGAAAAGCACATGTTAGTACATTTGTCCTTCTGGCACTGTTTGTTTGGGGKTTTTTTTGTTTGTTTGTTGGTTTTCTATTATGAGTGTCCTTGAAGATATTAACCACGGAAGAGCTGGTGTTGCAGTATTGCTGATGCTATCTCTGCCATGGCTACAGCTACAGCATTTGGCTAAATAATACCTATGGAAAGAATAATGATGTTGGTGTTGGCAACTTTTAAAAGCATAGTGATAGCATAAAAGATTCAGTATCAGGTGCTCTGTAAGCACACCTTGAAGAAAAATAAGAATTTAAGTTAAAATATCATTTTAAATGTTTTTGTGACCAAAACTAATGACATATACTGTATTTATTGAAGGAAAGATATGACAACACTGTCCTGGTTCATCAACATGAGCATTGATAAATAACCTGCAAATAATAACAGCTGAAAGGAAAACCAGTCAGTTTTCATCGAGAGATAGGACTTCAAAATATTTAAGTTCACATGTGAACTTTTGTGCATTTGATACCAAAGAATTCAAAAATGAAAAGCTGGTGTAAGAAAAAAACATGATATAGCTGGTCCTAATTCCAGCCCAGAAATTCCATAGGAAGGAAAGAACAAATATTCTGCTGCAAGAGGAATATTTGGGGCTTACCACAAATACCAGATGACATCAATGTTTTCAGTGCTGTGTTGACAGAAATGCCAGTTGCTGTGAATTGTATTTGCACGCCTCAAGCTCATCGTGGTGTATCACACAGATGTTTTGCACACACAAAAAACGTTTTCTTTAAAGTGACCTTTTTAAAACTATCTTCTCAGAATCACAGCCATGCAATAAAATAGAAATGATTTTGAAACAAAAACTGAATATGACTAAGATTTTTTCGACTCAATACTGTACTTGACCGTTTGAGTCATAGTAATTCTGCCTTAATTTTGACACAACAAAAGCAGGTCAAGAAATTTGATGGGCTGAGTTCTGCAGTTTGTAGTTTTAAATGTAACATTATAACATAGCTAACTGTAGCACGTTATTCACTATTTGAAGACCCTTTTCTGCCAGTCACGCTGCTTGTGAGATTATTTGCAATTACCATACTTGCTTATGATTTAGGAGACTTTAATTCCAGAATGACTCTTTAAGTTGCCCACATCAGCTTGTAAGCAAATATTAAGATGAAGTTCATTTGTTTAGTTTTTTTTTCCTTGATTTCTCCACTAGTCTATACAAACTTTTGTACTGTCACTGCCACACTATCTGAGAACCACTGAGAAGTGCGTCAAACAGCATGACTAACATTTCACATGTGGTTTGTTCCTCTCCTTGGGGAGAAAATTGCATGCATAATGGAACATTTTGCTTTGGCAGAGTTTTATTGTTTATTGTTGCTATATTTTTTAAGCCTGTGCTGTGTGTTTATTTGAAAGGGGCAAATTGAAGAAGTATGTCTAGTACATAGAACAGAAGTTGGTGATGTTTGTGCTGATCATTGCAAGAGCTCATTCTTGGCTGACTCTTGAAGGAACATAGCTCAGCTTTTCCTTTACTATGGCCAGGTGCCACAGTCTTCAAACCCAAACACTGTCTGTTTAGTACCTTGAGGACACAGACTAGTGTCACTAGATATCCCACAGGAGTCAGAGCAGGCAATAAAGGATTGGTATGATGGTTTCATCATAACACATCCTTGGACTATTACAAATCTCTTCATGCCATCCTTTCTGATAAATATGAAAGTATCGTACGATCTTCCTTTGGTGCTCAATATTATTTCTACTTGGTATGTTAGACTTCTGTTCCATATTCTGCAACCATAATGTGAGCTTCTTCTGAAGCAATGTATTGATTTTAAAATTGCTCTCTTGAYTTCGTCATCATTGTCCATTTTTATTTAATTGATTTTCTTTTTACATAAGTTTCTGGAGGCTCTGGGAAGTAAAAGGGGGAAGAAAAAAAAAAGGAAAAACAACTTCCAGCAGCTGCCTTTCTTGCTTCTCAAAGATCCCATGGCATTTCTCAAGCATAAGCTCATAGTGCTAATTTTCTAATCACATTCARCTTTGGTTAATAATGTCTTCGTCCACTGTACCTAAACTCCAGCTGGATCCATGGAGTTGGACACAAACAGGAGAATACTTTCTGACACAATCTTTCGTGTCTCTTTTGTATGAGATTACTGTGCGCGGTTAAAATATTATGTCACTGTCCTCTTAGAGATTACGTCAGGCAGAGTGGCTGACATGCACTTGTTAGTGTGTACGGCACCACTGCTCACATTGTGTGTCATTAAACTGACCCAGATAGTCAGTAGTCAGTAGTAAAAGCACTTTGTTGCTGAATAAATTGAAAATAGTATTAATACAATAAATGTCTATCCAAGCAGGATTGATTCTGTGTGTTTTATATAACCTGCTAGTGCTTTCTGTTTTTAAGCTACTAATATCTTTAAGTCTGCATAACATTGTTATTGTTAGATGCAGTGCTGGGGTTTATCTCAGATTGCCCATATTGGCTTGCTTTTTCAGTATGAAGTTTAGGCAAAGACTAACTACTCAGAGTATAAATAATATTTTTTTAGTCTGCATTATTAATATCTATATCTGTTAGTTATTTTCCATTAACTACTTATATCCATTTTCTGTCAAACGCAAAAGAAACGTCTTCTATACCTTGAATTTGGTAAAAAAAATTACAGAAATTTAATATTCAAAGATCAAATATAGGCATTATAAGGATAGTGATGATGTTAAAATTATGAAAACCTACAAAACTCACTCTGTAGTAAGAGAAACGGTTTTCTGTCCCTCCTTAGATTTCTATTGCATTAAACTATTAGAGAATAYAGGCATGGAAAGACACGTTACCAGTTAATGTAATGAAGCAGCGTAATTCATTCTTTGCTGTCTACGTTATGTAGAGGGAAGCAAATGTACATTAATCATGCAGGAAGGAGGAAATTGAGACGTATGGAAGGGAAGAGTGATATGCTACATGAACCCATCCCCAGCCTTGCATAGCTAGCAACAGGTCCATTCTTGAATAATGCATATTTTGACAGACATGTCATTTGACAGGCAGGGCTGACCAGAAGGGCTGTAAGGAAGCAGCCACTTATTGACGAGGGAGAGGAGGGAACAAAGCATTATTATACCTAATGCAAAGCAATACTGACCCAGTTAGCGTCCGCTAATGCAGAGGTGCTGGCTAACTGACAGRTTTCAGAGAGCAGCCACCCATGGGGAACCGTCGCTGAGTGTGGATGTTTCTGGTGTACGACGGTCCTGCAGGGGTAGCTACCAAGGCTAACGCTGCTCAACAGCTGCTCGGACTCAGCTCCCCAACAGCCCTGCTCCACACCCTTCCTGCAAGGAGAGAAGGGGACTGAGAAAGGCAGAGATTGCCRGCTTAGCTGCCTGGGAAAAACTCTCTGTAGTTTGCCCTGGGACAGAAGCAAAGTTCAGTCTACAAGACACTTCCTGTGCAAAGAGGAAGGGTGCAGGACCTGCAGCCTGGAGAAGTGGGCAGCCAAGGGGGAAAACTCGCCTTGCACTGTGAGTACAGCAGCACAGAGCTGCTCCTGGCTTCTCTACTCAACATAGGTTTTATGTGCACCCATGCTGTGCTTGGCCACATGGCTCACAGAGGGAAACAAACTCATTCGAAATCCACTGTGCCAAGTGGAGCAGCACTTGGCGTTTCTCCCTAGAACTGCAGCTCCTAGGGTGCGGGACCAGCTTGGCACTAGCTGCGCCAAGACAAGCAAGACAAACACGGAGACTGTGCGTGACAGGTCCCTGTCAGAATCGTTTCTTGGCATCCTGCTTCTGTCACCCTTCCTCTGAGGCACAGCGTCAAGGAAAGGCCGGCGGGGCCGTGCCCGGGGCTGCCGCTTTGCTGCTGTGCTGCAGGCTCCTCCAAGGAGGAATGGCACGTCCCAGAAAGAATTATAGGCTAATTTARCAGGCCTGAACTATTCTCTCACTTGATCAGAGGTCCTTTGCAGAGTGGCAGGTCTTTCACCTGTGCAGAGAGAACACGATAGGAAGGGGAGCTGCAGCCTGCGSCCCCTCAATGCAGCTTCATTTTCCTCGTTCTGTCGCAGTGGTGAAGGTTAGTGGACATGGGAGTGAAATCGCGACCTCTCCAGTCAGAGCACTGAGCTGTGAACTCCGTTATTCTGCACTGGCCATCGTTAATACTGCTGAGGAGCCCCACAAAATGCTTCTGCTCCATTAAGCTTCAATTCACAAAAATGCTGCACACAACATTTATACATACTTTMATGCATACACATACACTTATACATACTTTTGGCTTGAGCTGAATAAGGTCCAAAAGATAACCAAGATTAAATACAAAAGAAAATCACCACAAAGGCAACTCAAGCTGATGTTCATCAACTTAGGATGCCTGATGTAATATATTTAGCTGCTTCCTATTTTTCCACTAGTTGTCACTTAAGGAAAGTTAAAATCAGTTTTATTTGTTATGATTCTCATAAAATATGACCACAGTTTATTTCATTGCTGATTTATTTCCTTTTCTCCTATCAGCTCTGGTCTTTATACCGGTCTTGATTTTAGATTTAGATTAGTTTGTGGGAATTTATTTTGCTATTCTACCTCCCCAAATCCTGAGGTGCTTTATACAGGAAACAGGTGGATCCTAGCAAGGTAAAAGGTATTTATCTTGCCTAGATAGTTTTAGATGCAGGCAAATAACAAGTAATAAAATAAATTCATGTGGAGAGGAATGATGCTTATGAAATGACAGGCATTATCATCAGATAAGTCTAARCTGTTGTGCTGTAGGTAACAAATTTTACATTTACTTTATTATGAATTATTCTGGAGCCGTATCTTTTTGAAGTTTTAACTGAGAACTCTGGTTCAGTTTAATGACACATGGAATTGGGCTCTGTGACTTTGCTTGATTTTGATCATTCTGCTCTCCTTTCTGTCTTTCCACTCCCTCCATAGATTTTCTCGCACCAGGACAGAATCTGCAGGTCTATTTTGTTTTGTTATGGAATAATRCTTTTTCAAGATCCCCTGGATGATATTTCCAGTCATATTTTTGCCACTTCATTTTGTCACCAGCTGCCAGAAGAAATTTGAAATGCGTCCTGCTCACCACTCAAACTGATAACATGTGAGAGGTCTAGAAGAAATTGTTTATAAAATTTCCGACACAGTATGTCTTGTAATGCTGCTCTGTGTCATGTTCCRGAGTTTTATGCCCTAATCTGACATTATGAGATTACATAATGCATTCCATCTTTAAACAAGTACTCCTTTGAAATGTTTGGCAGACTTATAGCACTTCAGGTATTATTTCTTATTATGGACAAATAGGTCAAATCTGCAAACAATTTAATGGCCATACATCGCTACCCTTGTCAAATCAATCCTCTTAGCAAATGTGCTATAGGCAGTAGGAACATTTAGAAGCTTAATCCTTCAAGGTGCTAAACATACCGGTCCTCTTAACTTCGAGTGGAGGTGAAGGCTCTCAGCACCTTGCYGGACTAGGGCACCAATTAGCCTACTTTTATAGTAATGCTGAATGCATGGACTTCCTGCATGTATAGTAGGGTTCAGACTACCCTTTAGATTTAACTCACTGAAACTTGAGAAGAAGCTGTGYGACTGTGAGCTAAAATGGCTCCATATGCTTCTTGGCTCCAGTATACACTTAGGACTTCTTTTTTTTCAGCTGAGAATTCTGCTCTGAGGTCTGCTGACCTTAAGAAAAACGTAGTGTTCTCATTAACACTGTAACCCTGTTCCCAAATAAATTACCTCAGGCCACCATTTAGCCTAGCAGCAGTAGGCAAATTGAAAGGATTTGAGGTGTCAAAAGGGGACCAAACTTGACCACAGAATCCTAAGAAAGAAGTGTTTCCTTGTTTAAAGAGTTGGAGGAAAGTCCAATGCCTGAAATGYGCACAGCTCTCATGGAGCAAACACTCGCATGATTAATTCCTCAAGTAGGTTGTCCGAGGCAGGCTTGACAAGGCTGCTGGCTCCTTTTGTTAAAGCACTGATCTTCTGCATGTGGAGGTTGGCTGAAGAGCTATCAGTACAGGCAGGATGTTGTTTCTCATTTTATCTGTCTTGCTGTGTAGCTTAAGGAGACTTGCACTTCCTTTCTGACTCATCCAAACACACCCAGAGTGCACCAAGAGCCAGGTGCTGGACCTATAAAATTCCCCAGGCATTTATTTTATTTTTAAGTATTTTTAAAGTTTTTCTGAGGAAGAGAAAGGAAGGAAGGAAAGGAAGGAAAGGAAGGAAAGGAAGGAAAAGAAGGAGGAAGGGAGGAAACTCGCTAGCTAGCTAGCTTTCATTTCAGGGAACTAATGACTGTTATATTCCTACTTCTCCCCAAAGCTACCCCTTCTATACCTCCTCCTTGAAGGTGCATCATAAGCAAGCTTTTTATTTCTGATAGAAGAATGGGCAACCAACTCCTTGCTAAAGTGACAGCCATAAATCAGTGGGACAGGATGTGCTGTAAAAGTCATAAGGCRCTTTCGGCCTGTCTGTGCAGTGCCCAGCCACAGCAAAGCACAGGTTTCCCCAGCCTCGGGAAGCACATCCTGGCCCCATCTCGCCAGTGTTTAACCAACACCCTTTGGACGTGTTTCTTGGCTGAACGTTTCAGGTATCTAGTGCAGGGCTGAGGGGGAAGGAGCCAGGGTCATGACCACGAAGCCTGAGAGGGAATGTGTGTGCCTGGAAGGCTATGGGAGGAGCAGCACGTTCCCTCCAGCTGCATGCAGGTGCACTGAATAAATCAGCCCCAGACTGCTTGAAAGTATGCATGAAAATTTTTGTAGCCACRGGAGCATGTAGTAAGGGTGTCTGGGAATGAAAGGAGGATCAGCAGCAGCTTGGTATCATTATGAAAACTAAACAATCTGAATCGGGGAGTATATGACGATTATAGGGAGTCTCAGATGGTCTTGGAACACCAGCTGAACAAGGTGATCAAAACACAGCTCCAGAATTGGGTCTTGTTCTTCAGCCAGCATTGACRGGGATAAGATCTCTGGATACGCCGACTGCAAATGATGATTTGCTTCTGAAACTGCAGAGCCCTGCTGTGAAGAGCCCTGGAGCCATGACATAAAAAGAAAAGACTTCTTAATGGTGCAAGGAAACTAAATTTGTGTCCTAATGCTGACAGATTAAATATGTATATTTTTTCCAGAAGCCACTAACATGAATGCTGTAAATAGATCATTTTAAAGATTTCATCACTGTAACATTGTGTCTCTGCTTGCTAGGAAGGTGTTTTTTGTCCATGGAGAATTCAAATCAATAGGCACCTATTCTAGTAGTTAAGTTCATTCCATAATAACAGGTTACTGGTAAAGTAGCACTTAGCTGTAGTAGCACATTGGTGCTGAATAGTGATTTCAAAGCTTATTTTATCATTTAATGAGAATGTATTAGCACTAGCTGAATAATGAGAAAATACCTTTTGTAGCACATTCATTAAACTGTATTTCAGTATCTAATTCCTCCCTGTTTATCGCTTTGTTTTGAAGTTTTGCTCATTGTATTTTCTCCTTGACATTCCAGTTTATCACAACAGTATGAACTCCTCATAGATTGAGGGAGTTTATATACAAATATGCATGCTCATACACATACTATTCTTGAGCTTATTTGAATAACTTGGGATCTCGAATAGTATCTCTTCTTGGAAGGGCTGAACTCCTTAGAAGTGCACACTATGAAAACAAAGGAAGTATCTGCTTAAATGTTTCCTTATGTGTTAAATAATTCTGCGTTCTTTTAGGAAGTTCACAAGYGGGGACATTTCAAAAAAGAACGTAGTGAAATTGTAGTATTTKGGTAGTATTTGTGTATTTGTAGTATTTTGTGTTTCTAATACACAAATTATATATAATCTTATTTCTGTTTTTCTCATATAAATGATGGCATGGTTAAAATCACCTCACATTTGCTGCTGTGAGACTGTGATTTGAACTGTTTAATACTCTGTGAAACTTTAATCAGAACAGCTATCATTTGCTGTGACTTAGAATGATTTTTTTAATCARTTAAAAATGTTTAATCATTTCTGATAATGAGTTGAGAAAAAAAATATATTGGTTTGTTCCTATTAAAACAAACAAACAAACAAACAGATGTTGAGAAACTTTTCCCTGCACTGGCGCAGGAACGTCAGGATATTTGTTGTGCCACTCTGGCCTGTCTGTCCCTATTCTGATGAAAAATCCACCACACTCAGCGAGGCTCCCAGTGTAAGCACAATAAAAAACCCAGTGCTATGTGCATAATTTTGAGTGTTTAAGTAAATACCATGGAAGTTAAATGGACTAAAAAAGCATACTTTGAATGTTTCGCTGAATATGAATGACATACAAAGAGTCCTTCAGTTAAGTCTGCTTGCAAAACCTTAAATGTAAACAAAGCAATTACTTTAAAATTGTTTATAGGAGTACCATTTCTGCAACTGTAATGATCCATTACAATGAATGATCCATTGGCCAAGAAGGCCAACGGTATCCTGGGGTGCATTAGGAGGAATGTTGCCAGCAGGTCAAGGGAGGGGATCCCCCCCTCTACTCAGCCCTGGTGAGGCCTCATCTGGAGTACTGCATCCAGATCTGGGCTCTYCAGTACAAGAGATGTAGAGCTACTGGAGAGAGTCCAGCGTAGGGCTACAAAGATGGTTAGGGGACTGGAGCATCTATCTTATGAGGAAAGGCTGCAAGAGCKGGGCCTGTTTAGCCTGGAGAAGAGAAGACTGAGCAGGGGTCTTATCAATGTCTATAAATATCTTACGGGAAGGTGTCAAAAGGATGGGGCTGGATTCTTTTCAATAGTGCCCAGCAACAGGCACAAACTGAAACACAGGAAGGTCCATCTGAACATGAGGAAAAACTTCTTACTGTGAGGGTGACAGAGCACYGGAAAAGGCTACCCAGAGAGGTTGTGGAGTCTCCTTCTCTGGAGATATACTCAAAACCTGCCTGGATRTGATCCTGTGCAATGTGCTCTAGGTGACCCTGCTTGAGCAGGGGAATTGGACTAGATGATCCCCAGAGGTCCTTTCCAACCTTCCATACCCTATGGACTTGAGACAACGTTTAGAGGTTCAGATTCTCTGCACGTGTTACATGATCAGATCAGATGATCGTGACATTTCTTGGCCTTAGAAGTTGCTGAGTCCTAATCTTATGAYGACTGTAACTGAGAAACAGTTTAGTGAATAAATGCTCTTCTACTCACAAATAACCAGAAATAACCATTTTAGATATGTACTCAGTAAAGCTGAGCTACGTGTTTAAACTTTATCTTTCGTTTTTCTTTGTATGATCTACTGGTTTAAACGTTTAAATGACTGCTAAGAGTTTAATATAGGTTATCTTGATCACACAGAAATATGATATGATTAAGTACCTCAGTGTACTTGTCTSTATCAGCTTTAATATATCCACTTACAAAGGCTATTATCTGAACTCTAAAAGGGCAGTTTCATCTCCTGWAAACAGGATATCAATAAGGAGTTTCTTTTGTTGAATAAGTAGTCATATTTCTTCTTGGGAAAGTATGGAAGTGCATGTATGCCCGAGGGAGAATTTCTAAAGGGATGCATAACAAAGAAGTTTCCCATCTAAATTTCCAGGTAGCTGAAGCAGAGAAGGACCAACACAGAATCAGAGCTGCACAGACCTGCTGGCTGGAAGGGACCATTGCCCTTCTCTAGTCCAGGCTCTCATTCAGAGCTGGACTGTTGCCATCTCCAGGACAGGTCAGCTGTGGCTTGGTCTAGCCAAGTCTTGAAAGCCTCCAAGAATGGAGATTAAGCAGCTTTCCTAGGTAACCTGCTCCAATGCTGCACCACTTCCAGAAGAAAAGGTTTTTTCTAATATCTAGGCTGAATATCCCAAGCTGCCCTTTGTGGCTGTTGCCTTTTTTAAAATGTCTGTGGCTACCAAGAACAGATTGACTCCACCATCCTTGTAACTCCCCTTCAAGTAGTTGCAGATCACTTTGTCAGATGAAACAGCCCAGCTCCCTCAGGCTCTCCTTAAAGGTCTTGTGCTGTAGTCTCCTGTCTGTCTAGTAGCTCTCCACTGGACCTTCTTTAGTTTCTCAGTATCTCTTGAACTCTGAGGCCCAAAACAGCCCAAAACAGCCCAAACGCTGCCTCACTGCTGCCAGGTAGAGGAGGATAAAAACTTTCCTCAACTACTGCCTCCTCTCCTCCTTTTGTAGCCCAGTGCAGAGTTTGCCGGAAGTTTAAGGGGCACACCCAAAGCATTGCAGTAAGGAAGTATCAGCAATGCTGCTATTACTCTACAGTAATGTTATCAGGTAGAGTGGAAGCCCCAAGGAGGTAATGTGAGGTGATTAAATGGTTAAACTATTATTTATATTAGAATTTTCTACCAACTCCCAGAAAGAAGTAGCAAATTAGAAACCAGGCATGCGGCTGGCTTGTCACTTTTGTTACCCTCAGTTTGTCTTACCTGAGGCTTTCACTTACTAGAGGAGGTCTYCCAAAATTGGAAAAGTTTGCCATGGCAGCAAACTTTGATACTCCAAATGAGGTGGAACTGATGACATGTGGTCACACTGGAGAACCTCTGAGGCTTGATCCAGCAGTGCCTGGCACGAGATTATGTGAGCCCTGTAGTGTTGATTCTGGTTTGGAGTTAATTCAGTTTAGCTAGAAATCAGTTGTGATCCTGGAGAGCTTAGAAATGTAATATATGTTGGAAGCAGGTTGTTGCTTGCAAGTTTGTTTCAGCCTGTAAACTTGCTACAGCTTGTGAATTTAATTTTAGCTCTGGAACTTGGGCCAGTTTTGAAAAGTTTACTGAAATCCTGAGAGAAGCCAGATTTCTTACATGCACCAACAATATTGTGACAATGTTTTCTTAAGAATTAAGCCAGAAAAAGATACCCTCCCCAACAGCAAGGACCTGARCCAGGTTTTTCCACCTGTTAAACACATGCTGGGCCACCTGGCTGTTGCTATTTGATAACAATTACTCCCCACCTCTTTCCTACCAGCAGCTCCAGCTTGGCTACAGGGATTTAATTAGCAAACTTTTCCCAGCCCCAGGAAAAAGGAGGCACCAAGAAGTCCAGGAGCTGAAGTTGTTTGCTGCTGTGTTTTATACCGCACCATGCTTTGCCTTGCCTCTGCTACCTGCATTGTCAATAAAGCAGTAAGACTGTTTTAAAAGTTAGAGCAGCATTTGTTTGGCTAACAGCCTACACTCTGCAAAGCATTTGTATTTCAGCTTATTGAACATTCATTATGTATTAGACACTCAGCCTTGTGAAATTGATCCAGGAGAGGCAATACCGTATCACGCTGGCTCCTGCCTTGCCTGCATGCAGCAGCTCAGGCAGTCATTTCTGAAGGCAGAGATCACCAGCCAACTCCCCTTGCTTCGGCCACAGAAGCAGGGCAAAGTAGCAGAGCAGCTGCTTTACCCAGGTGTTGAAATCGAGGCGATAACACTGAGGCTGAACCAACAGCCTGTTTTCTCCTCCCATTTCCTTTGGGGCTGGTGGCAGTGGGAGTTCAGGGGGCCGAGGTTGGGCCAGTCTTGCCTGGGTGCTCCCAGAGAGCAATGACTTACTTTGCCTTCCACAGCAGCTCAGCGGTCGTCTTCACCCTGTCTCAGAGTGTGTCAGTCTGAGGTAAGATTTTTTCCAGCTTTCCTAAAAGATTTCTGTTTTTAGGGTTGGAAGTAACCTGGTAGTCCTTAACCAGTGTTGACCAAGGCAAAAAGTGGTGCATAGCTCACCTGGGTTACAGATAACACTTAGTTTTCCATGCAAGCAATGCAGTCCTTTTTCGTACAAACACAGAAATATTCACACATACACAAAACAGAATCTGTAATATGCTCACATATTGAGGAGCGTACTGCTTTTGCCTTCACGTTCAAGTAGGTAGCACAGCAGAAGCTTTCTGAAGCAGCCTACCAGTAAGAGCATAATAATAGCTCTTTTCCTGACCATTAATTCAGACATCATGCAATCAGTCAAATGAATCTGTCCTCCTTTGCAGCTCTTCTGGAGATTGCCATCCCCTCAGCTCCAATGAAAGGGCCCCGACTCAGTAGCTTGCGTCTTCCTTTAATTAGAACCAGTGATAACCCATGGACAGGATCATTTTGCCCAGGCCATATATCATACAGCCGTAGCTCCCTGGCACCGACAGATTACTGTCTATAAGCAGAGCGTCTTTGATATGAAGACAGTGAGCATAGAAACACCCTTTGAGACCACAGATAAAGCCCTTAGATGAATTTTACCTCCTCTCTGAGGCTGTCCCACACTGTCTGACTGGTTTTCACATGATCCCCAGCTTGAATTTTGATCCTGTGTCAGATCTGAGAGCGGCTGTGGGCCTTGGAAGAACCCTTCGAAAATGCCTGTGTAGGCCGACCTATCTCAGCACTGAGTGCTCCCTCAGCTTAGCTGCTCCGCGTTGAGGAGAAACAGCTTTGGCAGGCCATCAGCTTTCCTCTGTTTGTTGCTGCTGCGTATTTGATTTCACTACCGTATTACAAAACTAATATTAGAAATATTCCCTATGCATTTTATGGACTTTATCTGTGCTTTGTTTTCATGTGGTGGTTTCACTTTCCTCTCTGTAAAATTAATRGTATTATTATCAAGGATTAACAAGCTTGGAATTAATCTGTTAATATTTAATTATTACTTATGATGATTTTTTAGAGTTCATACTAGCATTCTTGAATGCCATTTTACAAGCCAGAAAAGAGAGACATGTGCTGGGGCACTGGGATTACACTAAAATCACTGCACCAGTGAGGTTTTTCAGCGATAGCGTTGGATAGTGCTTGGTGTGAGATTTAGTTTAAATTGCTGCTGCCCTGATCAAGGGACACTTGGACAGGAAGGTGAAAAAAAAAATAAAAATTTGAAAGCTGAACTGAGCTTTCAAGTTTCACATGGATAATATAGTATTAAATACAGCTCAGTTCCCAGCCTGCTCCTCTGGCAGCAGTTGTTGGCTAGAAGGCTCTACCGGCTGCCTGCGTTAAAAACCAGCTTGGCGCTGCGCGGGAGAGCCGCGGGGCTGGCGCGGCGCTGGGGAAGTGCYGCCGTCCGTCCTCAACGCTGAGGGCGATCCGAGCGGCCCTCGGCACGGGCCTGCGAGTAATCTGTTCCTAGAGAGCCCGTGACAGTGCAAATGCAGAATAGGTCTCCTTGGTGGTTTAGGACTCTCCAGCAGGGGAATGGACGCGGGTAATTTTTCAAGATATTTCCAGTCTCCTGATCTGTATAAGCCCTGAGGCCCTGATCCTCAGCAATGTGTAGACTTCCCAAACCAATAGCAGGGAAGCACCAGCACCCCTTYAAAGGCAGCGTTCAGGCGCCAGTGTAGCCCTGGCTTCAGCAGGTTAGCAGTCGGTGTTATTCCAGAGCGTGGAGGGAGCTGGAGCTCCATCCTCAGGTTTGGCAGCRCTGGAAATCTTGCTTTCTACCCCCACTGCCCAGAAGGAAGAATTACTTTTGTATCTCCCTTTTTTCTTGCATTATTTTTGGTTTGGGGGAGGGCTGACTTGAAAACAGATGGTAACAGTGGAGCTAAAGGGCAGCTAAACATTGCATGCAARTTGTTTAATTCAAAATAGGACTTCATAACCTCCTGGCAAGTCCAGGCAAATAGTACCTAAGAACTTCTAGAGCATTGCTTATTGTTGTCTACCTTTGAAATTTAGTTTACACAAAGAACTCGGGGTAGTGCCAAGTAATTACATGGCAGGATACTCTGTTCTTATGTGTGGTTAGAATCATTACAAAAAGTCTACCATGGACTTGTTCAGGAGTAACTATTCTTCAGTAGCTATTTTGGGTCAACTCAATGCATACTCTATTAGAGGTATTACTTCTACTGCAGAGCAATGAATCATATTTGCAGTCAGGAAGTCACTCACATAATTGTCACTAAATATAATGAATACAGTGCTATTTAAAGTGTTGCAGGATTGTCTGGTAGCATGAAGGACACATTATCTCTCTGGAGCTGAAGGGTAGAAGCTCAGTATTCCAGCTTCTTTCAGTGGTTTGATRTAGAAGAAAGTGGATCTGTAAGGATTTGTGCAATGGGACATTGTCATACTCTTAGAATTCCTATATGAAGTAAAAAAGAGTGGTTTGGGAAAGCTTGTAAGTTGTCTATAAAGATCTTAACAGAATTCCTCTGCTTATTACAGCCTAGCTTATTAGTTTTAAAATCATTGCCTTTGATTATATATTGAGTCCTGTGTTAACAGCTCTAAAACCCATATTGCGTATCAGAGACTCTGAAAATACAATGATTGTTGCAGGCAAATTCCCTGGTGCTTCATTTGACAAAAAGATGGATTAGAGCAAACTCCAGAGCATAATTATTACCACCTACATGAAAGATTGTTTCTTTTATTTGTATTAATTACTGATTAGTTCTTTATATATCTTCAGCGCTCTCAGATGTTTTGAATGAGATGTATTGCTTTCTCTAGTTTCTTATCTGAAGGGAACCCTGGCAGAAAATGAGCAACTCAACCGCAGTGCACAAGGAAGTCATTCATGTGTTCAAACGCTGTGGTTCAGGGAACACCCGGAGTGAGATTCCTGGGGAGATAAAAATAAGTTCACAGCTAATGCTGCAGGCAGATAATTATCGTCCAGTGAAAAATAACATAATGAGTAAATATATTAATTTATTTTAAATTAGAGGATAGCGGAAAAAGGAGTCACTTGGATATGTTTCCTTGGATGTGCKATTGTTATGGAGCAGTCCAGAACTTCTAGCAGTCGTATCCACGAGAGGCAGGACACCACCTCGCTGGACCGCTGGCTAACAAGGGGAGGAGGTTTCGCTGATCAGGTTAGCMAAGCCAGTTAGTATTATTGACACTGTCTATATACGCTAATGCTCAAGGGCTTATATAAGCCTGCTGCGTGTTTAGAAATGAATACAGCAAAGTAGCTTCTGCCCCAGTGAATCTACACACTAAATAGGACTCTCAGTGGTAGGAAGTGGGACTGAAATGTAAGTACTTCTGAAGATGCTCTGCCAAGCATGTGTATGTTACATGTGTGTAACTCATGGAGTATGCCAGGAAACATGAGAGATGTTATTTAACGGACTCTCTGCTTTGGACTAGTATGCAAGTGGAGAATCTCTGAGTCTTGATAGAGGATGCAGCCGACATCATCCACGAGGAGGTGATGCGAAGGCGCTCGTGACGTAGAGCAGGGGCCTGCAACCCAGAGCGTGGGGTTAGTCCCACCAGCATTAGACAGGCGTGTAGCAGGCATGTGGGAGATGCTGGAGTTGAAGGCTTCGGAGGCAGCGTYGCCTCTCCTTGTCCAGTCAGACAACAGTCCTTGTTGTCTGTTAAGAGCTGTAGCTCTTAATACAACTGTCAGTTGTTGGAGCCTGGGACAACGATCTCAGTCAGGAAAACCTTTTGGTACAAACCCTCTTGGTTTCAGTTTCATGGTCTAGTATGATCAAAGGCCTTCTTCCTATCTGGGAAAAGGTACTTGAAGAAGGAGTAGTTGCATGAGCAGTCAGAGGAAGTTGTGTTTAAGAACCTTAAAACATTTCTCAGCCCACGTTTAACCTGTATAAATCTCGTAACGGAGAAATCCAAGGCAGGTTGCTCAGAATGAGAGCTGTTCTTCAGCATCTTACCGGAGACAAAGAAGGAGGCTCCCTGAGGCTCAGCAGTCTAACTTTCAYACATTTTGTGCATGAAAGTGATCACAGCAGCTTGGATGTGAGTGAAAGAGGCAGTTGTTTAAGGTATCAATTAGCATGAGACCAGTATTTCGTTAGGTGACTGTCTAAAATTCAGTGGTGAGCCTTTCATAGCCCAGGGTTTTGCTAAAAGGGTAATTTTTACATAGCCTGTTGTACGTCATCAGCTGATCTGTCATTTTCCATAATTCATGAGCAATGGGGCAAGATTAGACAATAGAGTCTTGGGTGAGAATTCATTAATTTCCTCCATGTTTTGAGAAATGTCAGAGGTGTAAAGCTGAGAATAATAAAAGTCAAACTGCTTAGATATATCTACTGTGTTAGGAAGAATATTACTCTGAGCATCTCTGATAGTATACAGTGTCTTAGTGTGTATGTGTCTTTAATTGGTATGCAAGGAGTTTATCTGCTTTACTGCCTGCGCTTATCAGAAAAGATATAAAATGGGATGGTGATAATGGCTGCCTTCAAAGAAAAAGATATGTTCTTTCAAGGGTGTAAGTGCAATAAATCTTTCTAGTTTAAGGGCTCACTGGAAGCAGAAGGATTCTGTTCTGCTGACAACTGAATGTAGGGAACTTTCCCAAGGGAAAACAAATCACGTTTCTCTATTCAAAATATAGTAAAAACTCACTGAAACGTCGTGCTCCAGGATGCATATTACAGTATTTTCTACTGACTCCTTTACCAATTAAGAAGCATTTAAATACTAATATGTTTCTCAAATGGTTTATATGAACTATACAGCACTGAATACACTTAGAAAGCACTTTTGAATGACTATTACGGTAATCTATAATTCAAATTTAAAAAATTTTAAGAAAGCTTAAGAAAACTTAAAAATAGGGTAGGGGAAGGTGCAAAATATACCATAGGAATTAATTTGTACTAACTAAAAGAGATGATGTTGAGTTAATTGCTCTTCCAGAAACATTCTGTGTGTCTATGAAAGGCATAGTTAATACTACTGCCCACGTACAGGGTCTTGAAGCGGTCTTTTGTGAGTTGAAAGAAATCAGTGTATTTACTTAAACAGAACAAAAACAAACAAAAAACAAACTGTATTTGCCAGAATCAGATGTTGTGCTTGACTGCTATGGAGAAACAAAAAAGACAAGGGTGTTTTAAATTGATCTGTCAGTATGGTGCCTTCCAGTGCTCACTTTGTTCATGCAGCCAGCAACTGAGGTTAGCATGAATTTACATAATTCCTTTTCCCTTGAATAATGACCACAAAAGTTGAGTAATGGTATCTAACAAATTTCCGAACTTCTGAGAAGCTGCCGCYTATCTAGAATTGTTTGTTTGTTCCTCATCTCTCCCTCCCCGCCGYACAGTCGCAGCAAGGTGCTCCACACAGCGTATGACTAAACATAATACAATTTGATTTGTGTTGCACTGTTCTCCAAAGAACAAATCTGTAAAATTACGACGTGTGAAGGCTTAACACAATGATATAAAATAGCAGTGGCACGGTTCATATCTTAAACTGACAGACTGATGGTGATTATTGCAAGGACAATGCCCTGCATATGTCAAACGATTTGCAAATAATTTATGTCATCTTATCCTCCATTATTGTTTTTGCAGAGGACATAAACTGTGTCACTAATATTAAACTGTCGACAAAAAAGCYTACCTCAGCTTTTTCCAAGCTGAGAATGCAAAGACATCTGCACAGAGACAAACATGCATATGGCCATCATTTGTCCAACATCTTACACATTGTGAAGGTTTTTTACTTGAAATGCCAACCTRTGTGGCAGATGATGTATGTGTTTCTTCAGTCCTGTGATTACCAGCACAGAGCTGCTCGGCAGTGCTGTTCACCTCATCAGTTCCACAAGCTGCACTCCAAGGTGTGTGAAACATTTGCTGGAAGATGGCATCTGACATGCAGCAAGGCAAAGGCATTCTGGTGTGAATATTTGACTCCAGATTTTGTTCAAATCAGGGTCAGATTCTGACCTGGAGAAATTAGTGGGGGTAGAGTTTTAGCACTGCAAAATGGCAATTTGAAAATGGGAATGAATATATTTTAGAAATGGGAAAGCAGAGGAAAGTGGTGCTGTCTCCTGGGTGACTCCCTAGGGGTTGTAGAGGAGTGAGGAAGGGGGGAAGCCTTTATAAACGACCTAGGCTTTATTCTTTTGGAAATAAGCAGATGACAAGGCAATCTTAGTTATTTCTATTTGTTAGGTTGCATCATCTCAGTTACTGTGTTCTTTGTTTATTTTTGATGGTTCATTTGTAACTACCATGAAATGCCTTTGAAGCATTCTTTTCAGAGGTTGTTGTGGTTAAAATAGAAGCAAAAAATGCTGTGCAGTGGATGGAGCATGGAGCTGGAAAACCAGCCTCTAGCCTCCTGGCCTAGATTTTGCCCTGCTCACATTTGGAACAAATTACTTGCAACTGCTGTGGCTTGACTTACTCTTCCATCAGACACGTTTTTTTCTGTCTGACTCATCCTCTTGCGTAAGTTTGCCAAGCATTTCGTAATCTTTGGCTGGAAAACGCTCTTTTGATAGTGGATCAGTGACGTTTCAAATGCGTTGTGTAGTGATGCATCAAACAACTTCTGCTGGCTTCAGTGCAGGAGATGGCTCCAATTCGCTGCGGTGAGGAGGGCTATACACTGAGAAACACACTGATTGGATTGAAGGATTGAAAGGGAACAGCGCTTTCCTAGTGCTACCAGTTTTTCCTTGCTTTTGAAAACCTCCTTTCTGAAAGCATTTTGCACTTTTAACCCCCTTGGGAGTGAGGAGTCTGCTTCTTGCCCTTCCAAGCTTTTCTCAGTCTGCTCCTCAGTAAATCACAGTTTATGACTACATTGATCACTTTTATTATTATAATACAGGAATGCCAAAGAATTTTGAGAAAACTGCTTTGTCCAAGTAAGTTTTACTCTTTCCAATCTTTCCAATGTTGAATTTTGTCAAATTTAATAGGGCAATTTGTGTGGGAGGTTTATTATTATTTTTGCAATTGTTTGTGATTCATGAGTTAAATCACTTAATTGCAGATTTKGAGCATCATAGTAGGTTACAGAAACACATCTTGTTGCTGACTAGACTCATTACAGCCATAGGGAGCATCAGATGACTGGTAGCAATTGTCACAAAGAGCGAAGCAGTGTTTCTAGGCTTTTGCTGCAAGTATCTTTTGGCATAGAAAAGAGACCTTTGCACTCCTGCTTAAATGTAATATAGAAGTAATAGTCAGGACTAGCCTAACACTGGTGATCATTACACACATGCATAGACCTACCTGCCTTTTCCAAAACACTATAACCTAAGACAAAATATGTTGGAGAGAAGTTTATTTAAGTAGATAGCAATGTACCCTTCCCATATCCCCAAACTAGTGATCTTAATCAACTAGTCCTTAAACATGCCACAACACAGACTTAAAGCTGCAAATGAAAGAGATCTTGGAGACTGTAATATTACCTATATACTTCTTGGCTAGAAGGCATCACTGATCAAGATACTACACACTTGTGAGGGAAGGAGCCAGCAGAAACTGCAAAGCAATTTTAGAGAGGAATTTACAGGAATTAAAGTGGGACCAGAAATGGACCTAAAGGGAAATTTTTATTGACTTGGAAACTTGAAAAGGGAAAGTGAACAGCTCTTAATCTTCTAGAAGTCCAAGTGATAACATCTGAGACATGAAAGAAAACAAAATAATTTCAGGCGATGATCCTGTATATTGGTGACAACACTGTCCAGCTCAACAGTGACCGAATGGTGTGACCAGCAAAAGATAGTTTCAAGGTTGGAAAATCCGGCCAAAATTTTATTTTTTTTAGGTAAAGGCAAGAGAAGAGGTGTTGCCATCCATGCAAGGATGACAGAGACATCCTGAGATGTATTGCCAGGGAGACAGACTTGCTGGTGGCCAGTCTTTGGCAGGAAAGGGTGGTAAAAAGTGTAAGAACCTGCTGAGGGAAGACAAACACAGAAGAGGAGAATGCTCTAGAAACTGGTTATGCCAGAATTTGACTGAACTGCCTGGGGGGTAGCTAGTGGTCTTTTCAGCTCCACAGAATTTTTCAGGGCTAACCTGCRCTTGTTCCTCCCTGTAACGCTGGCAGCAAGGCTAATGCAGAGACACCCTGGCTGCTGAGCTAGCTTAGGAAGATCCTCTTCCACGTGCAACAAGACCTGTTACTGTTACTCTTATTTTCTGTGAATGATTATCCTTTTCATTCTTGTTTCAAATCCTACTGAAGTCTCAAACCCCAGAAGACTAATGGTTTGAGCAGTACTTGCAGGGAGAATGACCATCATATCCCATGTTCTTGAGATCCTTCAGTTTCCTTTTAAATTTAGTTAAACTTCTAGGTAAAAAGTCTGGACTAGAGAGCATTTATGTGAAGACTTACTTACAAAAACATCTTTATTGAGAAACTGGAAGACTTTCAGCATTAAGCCAAATAAGAGAGGCATGATTTCATGTCAGCTCCKGATTTCAAGTCAGCCTCTACCATTGACCACAGAGGTTAGCGAGGTAGCCAGTCTGTGTGCACAGCTGGAAGTTCTTCACCTTACCTAATACTGAGTTTAAAGTCTGCAGCAATAGATGAGAACCCTTGATGCTCTCTATACAAAAAGCCTGTGTTGTCTTTTCAGCAAACGAATTTGGTGCTAAAACACTCGCTCTTTCTCTCTCTGTGTGTATATATGTATGTATGTGCACACACACACACACACACACACACTTTTTTTTTTCTTGCAAACCTCAATAAGCAAAATTGAAGACAAAGTTAACGTTTGCTTTCAGTGGTGGTGCTTCTCTCCTGGGACAATCTCCTCAACCATACTTAATGCTGAGAGTCAATTTTTACATCTCACTTATGAACCCAGAAAATGCAGTTCCTGTGGGAAATGCTGCAGAGCCAGGTCCTCGGCTCCCTGCAGTGGTCTTRCAGGGGGAAGCTGTGGTATGTCACCATGACATGGTGGTTTAGAGCTATAATGGCAGATACAGCCCTCCTTTTAATGTAACCACTTCTGTGCGGGCCAATCCCTTCTATATTTACATGCATAAGAATGTTGGTTAGGTGGCTACCGTTTACTTACTTATTTTTATCCCGTATGGATACAGTTGCCTGGGTATAAGCATACTTCTGTTGGTGTCGCTCGCTTTGTTTCCTGAAGCCCTATGATTGCCTTCACACAATGGTGTTTTGCCAGGCTGGTAACTGTTCCTATGGCAAAAATTTCCAGCCTCAACAAGCCCTTGAAGGTTAAAGTGGTTTGAATGTTTCTTTGAGGCAATTACACAATGGATGTTGAGTTCCCTGCCAAATGCTACTTTTAAAAAATGATGATGATGGGGGCGTGAGCCAAGCATTACAAACCTCTGAGGCAGATGACTGCATGTTAACAGTTAGTGACTGACAGAAGAGAAATCGGCCAGGAAAGTTTCAAACTACATCACAGCATAGCCTGACTCTGCTAATGCTTTTTACTTCCAACTCCCACTTTTATCCTAAGATCAGATAACGAGTAGCACTTTTTCTTTGTAACAATTCATTAATCAGAGAAATGATCCTTGCTAGTGTTTAGATGTTTTACTTAATTTGGTACTTCTGGCCTGCTGCCCCAGTAGTGCCAAAATTATTATTTCTCACCCAGCAGGTGATAAATAACAACTTCAGTCATGATTAATACCATGAATTTCTCAACCTGACTAATGCAAAAAACTTCAAACCTGCAGAACAAGTGGGTGATAATTGTTGTGAGAGCCATTGGAGCTGCACTGGGCTTGTAAAGAAAGCAAGCCACAGGAAATGAAGCGTTTGCTAGCAGCACAGCTGATCCTAAGAGGCATCATTAAGTGTGGCTCAGCAGCATTCTCCATGCAGAGGGCTGCGCTAGGCTCTTTTTTTCCACAACACCGAGCTTTAAGTATGGTTGAGAGCAGGAGATTGCCAGGTTGTTTGGGTTTTTTCCTCGGGGATGGGTGGGGGGGAATATTTTTTTTTAAAAAAAAGCAGAGAAAATAGCAGGTGAATATCTCATTAATGCCAGTCCATACTGTAATTTTTACTATCTGATAAATGAACTCTGTTAGATCCTAGGAAAAGCCTTACTACCACCAAAGTTCCTGTACATAATGTCCCTTTTAAAATTTCATCACATCACAAAATGTGGCTTCAGAGGCTCCCCAGGAGGGAGAGCCCTCTTCATAGGGGGACAGTAAAACTAGGGCCCCAGGAAAGGCTCTCACCTGGAAACAGAGATCCAATGCGGTAGGGCCAGTGGCTGAAATCCTGGTCCCTTTGCAATTGATGGCTGTCTTGCTGGTGCAGAATTGTTGCTCCATTTTCCCCGCTGTGGGTGCTGTGAAATGGGATATGCAGTACCCCCACATCCAGAGACACTGCTAAATTAAGCAGGTTGAATGCTAGTTTACCTCCTTGGGAGAATTATTCTTGCTTGTTAGAAGGTATAAAGGAAATTTGGTGCCCTTTAATGGTCTTTTAAAAAAAACGAGACCCTCAAAAAACTATAGCTGAAGCAATAATACATTGGGAGAACCACAGGATATTTCAGGCTCAGAGTTGAGTTTTTGTTTTTCAGCTAGGCCTGTGCTCACTTCACGCAAAAAACTCAGCCCATGCTGTGTGTTGTTCGAACACTTAATGAAGGTTTCTATACTGCCAAGGCAGAAGGCCTTGCTGTGCAGATCTAAGGCAGTAACAGAACAGCTGACAGTAGTGAGCTCTTCTCTTGCTATAATGCACTAAATAATAACCTTTGCCCGCAGGACACAATTCTGAGTGTCCAATAACACCGCCACTTTTCATGCCCAAAGTAGCATAATATAAACAAAAAAAAAGCTACTAAAAACTGAACTTTGTTTCAGTCTGAAACAATCACGCACCCCCAACACACCTCAGCACTGCAGGCAGCATTCTGTTTTCGCAAACTTTCCTGTTTGTTCTATCTCCATTAGTCAAGAAGAGAATCCACTACTTTTTAACTAGCACTGAGCAAAACTTGTGCATCTCCATGTGAACCTATTAATTCATGAAACAAAAAGGCAGCCAAAAGGAAGAGAAAACATAACCATGGTAATATTGTATACATTATTAAGAATCAGTAAGTGTTTACTCAGTTATGTATGTTTTCATGGATTTGGGTGCAACGTTACTTGAGTTACTCCTGCAGTTCCTGGTGGGGTATATTTGGAGGATATATGCTAAGCCACAGTGCAGCTGTTACTGGCATTCTTTCTGTTAGAAATCTAGTTTTTGTCTTAATTGGGGAAACTTAAGAAGTTCCAGCTGTCTGCTTTCTTCACCCAAAATAGCCTCTGGGAACTTGGGATTTTTTAAGCTGTAAAAGCTATAAAGGAAAATAAGTCTTATCACCCAGACATCCTACATGAGCCAGTCTGTAGGACTTCCTGATCTGATTCCTGCCTCTAGTCCAGCAATTATACTTTGATCATGGCATACCTTCTAAAGAAGCAGAAAACCCAAGTGTAAAGGCAGAGATATCCAGGTATCTCATAGACTTTCACAGCCTTGGTCTACTAGATGAGTGGGACATGCAGACTAATAGAAAGCCCCCTTTACTTTGCCTTGGATAAGGCATGTTGACTGACTTGCACAACTCCCTTGCTATAAAGGTTGTTGGGTACTTTTTTTCTTCCATCCTTTAATCAACATTTTATTGCTGTTTTTTTTTTTTTTTTCCTTTAAACTGATGCACAGCATTGTAGCAGCAGTCCAACCTTCCAGCATTGGTGTCCGTCCTTCTCCAGATTCTGGCTTCCTAATTTTTCAGAGTGGTCTAGAAGCTTTGTTCCTCAGTGCTTAGATCAGTCTGCTCTGTAGTCATGTTAGCAATGTAACTTTGAAAAAGTCTGGAAAGTATCCTGTACTCATGAGGCACAAAGTATGTCCTTTGTCTACATTTTTAATATCTATTTTTTGACATTAGTCACAAAGCCGAGATTTTTCTTGCAGTTCTAAGCATACATACTGTAATACTTCATTGACTAGAATGACGTGCAGTCTCAGGTATAACTAGCTCTGTGGCAAACATGCCATACATGTAAGTATGCTTTTTAGTTAAGGAAGTAAAGAATGTTTTTCTTTTTGATAACTTAATTAGTAAGCAAATTGTAAAGTCACACACGAGGAGCAAGGAGAGGAGTGGTTAAACTTTCAGCTATTTAATTTAGCTTCCAGATCTCAGTCTCTGCATGTCGTCTCACTTCAATATTGGAAACTTTGTGTAATTTGCCTGTCTCTGTAAGTGCAGGCTGAGTAGTTCAGACAGAGTTACACAAACTTTGTTTGTAGCAGATGAGTATTTTTTGCCAAACCACTTCCATAGCGCTTGAGTATATTTTCTAGATGAGACATACAGCTTCCTCAGTGCTCTTCTTTCCCTTTCCCTCTGAAGTTAAAAGCTTGTTAGATGTTACTGAACAGAGTTTGCGATATCTGGGTTCTCAGCTACCACTTGTTTGGTGGCAGAAATTATCACTAAATAGGAATTATATTTTGAAAAAGGTATTGGTATGAAATGCACACTTGTGAAATTTTCTAAGACTGAAATGGAGGACAAAGTACAACTTTCCTCTCTTAGCAAGAGTGATTTGATAGAAGGCCAAGAGAACCATCTAAGCATTGGTACTACGGCCAGTTTAAGACTCCAGTATTAATCCTGGAGAGCAGGATTAATTTTCCAGTTGAGCTGGCAACAGTATGAATAAGTAGTAGCAGTAAGTGATCCTTTGTGAGCCACAAGGAGTCAAGAGGTACCCTGCCAATCCAAGGTACACAGATGCTTTCTGCTGAGTTTTGGAGAGATCAGGAAATGGCAGCGAAAAATCTCACGACCACTGCATAACCAGTTTAAGCCTTTAAGCATTTTGACACTAAGAAGGACAATCGAAAGAACGTATTTCATATTAACAAAATGAAATGGTTCCAATTAATCAAACTGCTTTAGCTGGTTCCCAGATGTGCTTGGGGAAAAGTGTTTTTGCCATCAACATATTGCCTCCTCTCCTAAAAGTTTTTTCAGCACTTTTGGAAAAGTGTCAAATACAACCGACAAAGCAGAATAGAGAGGAACACAGAGCTATAGAGTGGTTCACAGAAATACCAGTTAGATAGTGGCTTTCACTACGCAAAGGCAATCTCCCTTACAAAGTTTTGCATTGCCAGGATTTTGTGGAGTACCACAATGATATTTTTGTGCTTACTGCTGTATTATTGTGCTTATATGCACCACAGGAGAAGATGGAGGCAAAAGGACCAAGGCATGCCAACCACAGACTCATACCTCAATACCTCTTTTGCGAAGGTAAGCACCTCGGCAAGCACTTCAAAGTTCAGAAGTAGTGTTAATGTACTGTAGGTGGGAACAGGTAGAAAAGACGCTTACAAAGCAAATCCAGCTCTTGGACAAAGAGCAAGACAAACTGAGGAGGAAAACTGGGAAGTCGCTGGGAGAAAACATGTAAATTAAAAAACTAAAGGAAAACAAGAAATAAAACCAGAGGCAGAACACACTAAGAAATAATGAGAACCAACAGCTGGTTTGACACAAAGCAAGAACTGTCTGAATAAAACTGCCTTGGCTGTGAGCTGCACAGCTCCAGGACATCTGTATCACCAAATTCCTGAATGTATTTTGTCTCAGGCAGGAAAACATGATTTTTCTAATGAGTCCTTTCATTCCCAGCTTAGTAATTCTCACAAGTTTACCAAGTAGCTGTTCTCTAAATGTCCTGTCACCAGAATCCTGTTGGTCTCTTCTAACTCGTGCCTGTGACCATGTCACCTCAGACATCACTTCTGAGGCACCTGCTAGCAGTCTAAGCAGAGGACAAGAACACCTTCTCTACCATAAAGAACATCTTTCAGGGACATCATTGAGAAGCTTGCAGTTCTTCAACTCGTAAGTAACCTTGGCCTTTGTGGTGACAGGGCTTCACTTTCAGCTGCCAACTTCCCATCTTCCACCAGTGCAGTAGTCACTGGAAAGATGAAAAAAAATCTTGAAGTGTTACTCTCATAGGAATTGTGGGAGGGGGAAGAAACAAGAGAGAGAGAGAGAGAGAGAGAGAATTACAGCCTTAATTTTCACTCACCAGTTTATAAATACTGGTCCCTTTGTAAACATGAAGTTTTGAAGTGCAAGCACTTGAAAAGCTGGGGGACATGAGGAGGAGGAAGTATTTTCCTACGATTAGTCTTACTATGTAGTCAAATGACTTTGCTATTTCATGCAAATTGTTTTCCTTTTGTCTTTTTGCTATGAGGATCAGCAGAATCTATTTATAACATAAATATAAAAATTAGGAAGAAAAACTTTTTAAAGTATTTTATTTTTGAATACAGATACAGGATTTTTCCAAGGTCACTTAAGATTAAGTGGCATACAGGCTATTAAAATGGAAGTGCCCCATAGAGTCATTTCAGGTTAGATGTGTACAATGTATTCTACAACACAACAACTGCATTTAAAGCTTTTTCTTGCTCCAGAATGAATTGGCAGCTTCAAAAATCTAACATATCTTTCAATTTTCAAAACCAATTAACTGAACAACAAAAACAATAGTCACTTCTCAGACAAGATCCATCCTGACCAAACAACATGCTTATCTTAGTAAGGACCTCTTAGCAGACCTGGATGTAGCACTTGAAGAGCTGTCTTTATCATGACCCTCAAAGTACTGCTGCTCTATTCGTCTACAAAAGGCTATGAGATTACTGTAGTTTTTCACTTTTTCAGAGAGTTCATCAGTGGTTAGCTGAGTAGTAAGGATTGTGAACAGATGTCCAAATACCAGAGCATCCAATTCAGTTGGTCTGTAAAGAAAAAAAAAATAGATATTTTGGAAGCCAAGTCCTGATAAAGAAAAGCCCTGCTGTTCTAAGTAGCTTTTAGATAAAAAGCTAAGCCACATAATCTAAGAAATAGGAAGTACTCAAGCAACACTCTGAACTTACAGAAACACATTAAACTTTGTATTCAGTATATTATTATACTGCTAACTCTCAGTACAGTATCTATTTAAAAGTCATTTCTGGTAGCTTAGAAATGTGGAAACAGCACTTAGGGAGTGGCACAGTTACTGATCCAGTATCAGCTGTGTTCCAGCCTCTGAGTTCTGTAGCAAGGGAAAATGCTTACAAGTCCGGATTATGTCCTCCTGTCCCCAGTTCCCCTGCAGATGTGAACAGTAAACCCAACCCCTATCTTGCAAAACCAAAGAGGAGGGGAGAATAATGCATAAAGCACCCTCCTGTCCCTTCCTGTGCTTATCAACATTCAAGAATCATTTACACATTAGGGAAGATGAGCTCCATGATGAAAGCAGCTAGAACCATCTCTTTTATGAAAAAGGACTAAGCAGAAGAAAACAAGTATTTCATTTTTGTTCCATAAAGGAACAGTTTATTGAATATTTTCAGTCCTACCTTATTTTAAGCATAAGCCTTCTGTACTGAAATGTCAGACCTTAGCATATAAGCAGTCTGTAGACAAACAATAAGTACTTTTTCAGATATATTAATATAACTTCACTAGTATAAAAGGCAAACAGCAGGAAGGTTTTCTAAGAAGTTTTTAGCCTTTCCATTTGTGGGCCCCTAAGAATTCTCCAGTGGAGATGTGTATCCTTGTATAACAAATTCAAATCTGTTGGCAACAGGCTACTTTTCTTATTTACCTCCTACAGCCTCCCAGAGGTCACAGCCTGAAAAACACTGGACTAAGAACATACTTTGTTGGTAATATTTCAGACAGTTCAAAGGCAAAGGCTGAAAATGTACCAAGGAAGCCTGGCTTACAATTAAAAACAAAAACTTCAACCTTTTTTCTTTAAAAATAAACACAGAAAATTTAGAACATAGTTCATTGTGTTTAATAATGATTTAATAAGGTACAATTCAAAGTTACTCTGTGGTGCATACTATATCTACTTAATTTATACTACCTACCTAGCCTCAACTTTGAATAAAATAAGTGGTAAAGACACAGAGAAAAGTAACCAAGTCTGTGCTGCCTTTTGAAGATACTCCTCTGTCCAACTGTAGTTATCTGAAGTCCAGACTTCAGCAATTCCCAGTCTGATCTATATGCAGAAGACGAGAGGTACTGATGTGAGCTACACTGTCAGCAAATTTGATAATTTCCTGGTTCCGCCTCCTTTTAAGACCCTGAGGCATGGGTGACCTGGACAAAGACTTCCAGCCGGATATAGAGGTGAGCCATCCCAGGAGAACTAACTCTTCTCAGAAGTTTGAGTTTGCTCTTGGTTAATTGTCTCTCAGCCCTCTTTCGTGCACAAAGGCATGAGCTGTTTTGTCATTTTCAGTATTATCTCCCCTATTACAGACCAACACACACAACCTCTAGCACTGGCTACAGAGGATACCAAAGCAAGGACATAAGAAACCCCAAGSTTTCTGAAGAAGTTTAGCGCACCACACCTACCAGCATTACATATAACCCAGCAAGTAATACAAACCCAGATGTTGTTTAAATCTATAATATTTTTTTTAATATTGAATTATAAGTAGGAAAAGGAAAATAGCATTTTGCAATTCAAACACACTGATGAAAGCAAAGGACATCCCATGAAGGGTAGATTTTTTTTCTTTATAACGCGAACCTTAGCTTTCACTCTGTAATTGGTCCTTTGTTGAATAAAAGCTATCATTCTCCTACAGTTCATACAGTGTGCAGATGTCCTCACACTAATTCAGTTCATTCAGAGCTGTCACTGATGTTAACAAGGGCAAGAAAAGCTGTCTTAGAACTGCATGATGCGCGTTTACGGACCTGTACCCAGTGGGTTATGTTACCTGAGAAATGCAAGCAAAGCTTTAGGTGTATCATTTTTACAAGAAATTAACTGTGTAAAAGTATAAGTTTGCTGCTTGTGTAAGCTATGGTGCATTCTACAAAAACAAAATGAAATAAAACAAAACTAAAAGAGAAAAAAAAAACCCACGTATCTTACAGAAACTTTCCTTATAAAACTGACGATCACTTTTTTTTGTATTTGTAAATTATATAAATTTGTAAATATTATGATTTTGTAGTTTATAAATTATGTAGTATATTACATTTATATTTACATTCCAGTCACATATTTGAGTCTCCTTAAATAATCAGGTAGCGTTACAGTAAAACAGGAGTGTTTCATGTATACGTATATCACGCTTTTGGATGTAACGTTTCAATAAAGAATTACTTACTGCTTATTGAAGAAATATGGTTGTGTTCCTAATCTCTGGGAGAGAGCCTGGCAACACTGATCTACATCTTCAAGCACCTATCAAAACACACAAAACAGAAAGTATCTATATTGCCAGGAAACAACAACACTATGAAAATAACCTCCGTATTGTACTTGTGCCAACAGCAGAAACACAGAATACAGAACAGTTCAAAAGCTGTTACAGTCAGACCTATACAGTAGGCAGATAGCTAAGAGGTACTTAATACATTTGACATTTAGCAATGCTGATGAAGTGCTTTCCTTAATATTTATAATGGAGCTTAAAGGTACCTACTTCTACCACAAAACTGCTTTGTATTTTTCTTAGACCTCAGAGGGGAAGCCACAATTCTGCAAAGGGCACCTCTTAACACCATGCAGGAAGTGGTGGCCATAACTTCTAATCCTTTTTCAGGACCATGGCCTAAACTAAAACTAACAGGAGCTATACATGGGAAATGTATGGGAAAACATCTCTCTCCCCACACCCTCAGACTGAATAAAATGTAAAATTTCGTGTTGCTGAAGGTGGTGGACACCTGACTGCAAATAACTAAGATAACTAAGAATATATTTTTTACTAGCCCCTGTTGTATAAAAGTTTTACTTCTCTAAAGTTTTAAAAAAAGAAAGAAAGAAAATAGCATAAAGAAGTAAGTTTTGCCTTTTACACTGACCTGTTCAAGTGACTTGCCAGCCCATCCAATGGCTTTCATCTTTCGCCTGATCTCCCATTGCTTCTGATAGGACAAAATGCGGTTAAGAGGCCACGGGTAAGGGGAGCCATACCTCGGGTGAGTAATCTTTGTTTAAAAACAGAAAGTTACATTTTTATAACAACAAAAAACCCAGGTAATTTATTTACAAAATAGCTAATGTTAACATGTATCAGACAAAGTTACACCTTTGTCAGAAACGGAGTTGTAAAAGAAAAAGGGAGTTGTGTGATATACTGTAATTATTTGCACAGAATGTGCAGTTTGCAGCATGACTGTTTATTACCTTAGAAATATATATAAAACATCTATTTTGCAGTCAGCTACCTCCAGTAATGACACACAACTTCCATAAAATGTATATGTAAGCAAAATTAAAGTGAAAAGACTGAATCATTAGTCATATAAACCTAAATGTTTCATTTATGAGTAGGGATTTGCAATTGTGAGCAAAAGTGTTTTCTCATTAAATTTTAATTAAGATAAATGCTGCAGAACCACTCACCTCCTCTACTGTAACATCATCACACCACTGGAGATACAACTAGGAACAGAAAGAACACTTGCTAGAACTTCCCAATAAAGGAAAATAGACAATCATTTCTCACTAGAATTTTCTTTTCTATATTAGATTAAGTTTCCATTTAATTCCTTCTATTAGACCTCTGAATGCAGAAAAGAAATTAAAACTGAAAGCAAAAGCCCAGTTGCCAGCTCTTACTTAACCCGCACCAGGACCAAGCTGAGACTGAAGACACTCTCTTGTTGCCTACATGCCATGCAGAATCTGCACACTGGTGGCCAGCCTGTGGCTCCTGAGCCACATCTGCTTGCAAGTGTTTCCAACACAGTTTCTCTGTTGAGCTCGCATCACATAACTGGCCACAGATATGGAGCGCACAGTAAGCTAAGCGCGGACCAGGCACGCAAGCACGTGGACTGTGCAAGCTGACAACAGGGCTGCCCAGCACAGCCATGGGATGGGGTAGGATCCCAGGAAACACTGACACATCCATCCATCCATCCACAGAAACAGACTACTTTTATAGCTATATGACACATTTCAAAGAGCTAAGGGGAATTTTGTGTGTGCCTTCTGTCTATTAACCTATTTCAGCAAGCAGCCCACTGGGTCAAGAAAATTTACTTCTGCCTGCTTTTACCTCAAAAGTTGAAGACCTAATCATAAAATATGCAGTACTTCCACTATGAGAAAAAAAAAAAATCTTAGAGCTTTTTTTGTCTAAAATCGCATATGCAAATGTGTGGAACTACTATTGTTTTGCGTACCTCTGCTGTCAAGAGCATATTATTGACTAATTCCATGTAGGCTTTCATCTCAGCTTTTTGGACTTCATCCAACCCATCACTGAGAGAATGGCCCTAATGGTGAAAAAGAAAAAACAGACAAAACTCAAAAAACCCCCCAAAAAACAAACCATACATACGTGCAAGAGATGATATTGGAATATTCAGCAATGCCCAACCCAGGGACCACTGAATGAGCTTCGATGAGTTTTGGCTCAGATCTTGAGCTCTCATATAGTACAACGGCAAATTAAATAAGTACTTTTTTATATAAAATTTCCTTTAGTATTAAACAGAAATCATCATAATATAAGTTAGCTAATTGCAAGAAATGTAAACTATTTTCAGTTACAGATGAACACAGTTTAATGCACAGCTTTCCAGTTAGTGCATTTCTGTGTCACAAAGTACACACGTTTACATGTGATAAAGCTTTATCAACTGCTCACTAAACAGACATTGTTTTTAAAACTGCACACACAAAAAAAAAAAAAAAGAAATCACAAGCAAGCATAAACAGCATCTGACACTTGACGATTTAAACCAGTAAGCTCTGGATTTAAGAGTTCTATTTCTGAGACCCAAAGATAAGGCACATGGGCAGAAAAAAAAAGGGTGGGGGGCTCAGGAACTGGAACTAGTAGGCAGAAATCCTGTACAGACTTTATTGACAGAATCTGAGCAAAAACAACTCCCAGCATATCTTTCTTTTAAAAGGGCACTAGATTTCTACACAGTGTTTTTTTAAAAAAGGTAACATTCCAGAAGAGCACACTAAATTAGCACAGGTGCCAAGCATGATTAACTTGCCATTCAGTAATTTATGAAGAAAATGTATTGTTACCTTGGCTTTTACAAACTGGACTATGGGCCCAAGTTCAGATACTACTTGATTTCCCACATGAATAAAGGGCACTTTGCCTGTAACATGAGAAATGTATTTTAGTAAGAGCATTTGATACATGCAAAAAAAAAAATAATTTCCAGTTTTTGAAACAAGTAAATATTGCAGGTATACCCAAGCATTTTTTTCTTCAATAAGCATCGGTAAAGTTCTTAAATACTTAGCTTACCAAGCTTACATTTTTAAAAACAGCATCATAACAATACTATAGCGATTTGTACTTTAATAATGTCTCTTGCTTTGCTGGAAAGACTTAATTCAGCATTTCTCCAAAGCATAGCTGGGAAATGCTAGGAAAGCAAACAGAGCCCTTGGCTAGTTTTATGGCATAGCACATTCCCACCCTCCTCCTAATGCGCTGCTGAGGAGAGGGCTGCCGAAAGGATGACAGCAGACGTGGCACTGTGCCCAGCACAGCAAGCAGCGAGAAGCACAAGTGCACGGTCAGCAAGGACCAGTCTTGACTCTCTCTCCTTCAGATTCCCCCTCAATGGACCAACTGGCCCCTAGTAGTTGCCCTCCATCTTTATTCTCTGTGAGCTGGCATTTTCAAGATGTGGTGAGGAACAGATTTTCAACGTTAGACCCATACCTTCACTCTCTTGGGGTGGGAGGGAGGGAGAGAGGGCAAGGAAAGGAAGCATTTCCATCATCATGGAGGCAACTGGCTTAAAAGCCTAACATCAGCAAAGACGAATGTTCAGTCTGTGCAGCTGAGCCCTGAGCATCCAGCACAGGGCACGGCTAGAAATGGCCAGTCCTCAAAAGGAAATTGAAAACGAGTGTGTCACCGATACAACTCAGGGCTGTGGAAAGGAAGGCTTCCAAGTATTTCTGCTTGGTAACTTCTTTCTCTCATGCAGAATTGGGGTGAAGCTTTAGGACCGGCAGAGATAGCAGCAGGCGGCCTGTTGCACACAGCGAGCCGCAAGGAAGGACAGCAGTTGCCTTTTTCCTCGCTCCCAGTGCTGAACTCGTGAGGCCGAGGGCTGCACGCAGGAGTCACCCAGTCCACATCATTCACCTGCTGCATCTCGCACCTGCTGCAGCTGACAAATACCACCCCCAAGCACCCTGCCAGCTTAAGAGTAAATCTTCTGTGATTATTTGCATCATTGCAATTGCCCATAAAATGGAGACAAAAGCTGGAGGCTTTATATTACTGAAGAAGCCCTCATGACCACAGAGAGGGAAGGAGCCTGCCTGGTGCAAGGGGGACAGCACGCAGTTACTTTCCCATCCCTCTGTGGGCAAACTCTGCCCTCTATAGAGAATGCAAAGAGCAAGATCAATACCTGCCTGACTCCAAATGCGTTATTAGTACTACATTCAGCAAATGCAAAAACATTCATTCTTTTCACTAAAACTCATAAAACCTACTGTTAGGTCTAGTTCAAACAGAGTTCATTCTAACTGCAGTTTCAATCACAGTTTTTATCTTGAGATTCACTTCTCAGTGGCTTACTCAGCATAAGGGTAATAAATGAAGTGCACCATACCAACAAAAGCCTCATCTGAATCCGTACGCTGTGTATTACGATGGAAACGCAGGCCTTTCTGAGCTGCAGAATCCAATGGTTTCAGTCAGACTGCACTTCACACAGAAGGACAACCTTTTGGTGTTTCACTTTTGACTACCTCGGAAAAGATTCTGTCATTATGACAACTGAGACGCAGATCTCTGCCTAGTGCTGCTGTGACACAGCAGTGGTGGGAAGGGAGAAGGGAGCAAATAAACCTTCTATGGAGAATCATTAAAGAGCCAAAACATTACGAAGAAAGGAAATTGGGAAAGTGAATAAAATTAACGAGGATTCCAGAAATAAGGACAGAGAGATTCACATCTGTTTTCTCACCTACACTTAAAACTGAACCAGTATAAGCTTCCCTCTTCTGCTCAGTGTTTTGCAGCCAGCAGAGATAAAAGGGGTTCAGATCCATATTATAATATCAAATGCTACTGAGTATGAATATGGGAGGTGGATTGCAGAGGAAAAAGAGAATGCAACTATTACAAGTCTTGTTCCTAAGATGTAAAAAACTCCTCTGTGCATGGATTCAGCATTCCAAATCTACCTTTATTCATTAAGGAATAACTTATGTATCTCCATATTTTGCTATGATTTTCACTGCTGCCAAGCAACTGGGGTTTTTTTTTTGAATAGAGTAATCCTAGATGCTTTGACTGAAATACAAAGTAGCAGCGGTACAATTCATATAGTCTGCAAATATATAAAGACAGGCATCTCCATGTTACATACTACTGCCAGAGCCAGGTAACTGGCAAATAAATATGTCCCAACACAAAAATTTGGTAAGGATTGCAAGGATTTTGTGCCCTGCATTCAAAAAATTTATTTGGGTAAGTTTTTAGGCAACCAGCACCCCCCGCAGACTGCAAACATTGTACACTACCAATATGTAATTTACAGATGTTGGTGGGTTGTTTGTTTGGGTTTTTTGAGGACAATCTCATGGATCAGAGAAGGACTTAAATGTGCCTGTCACCCTTAATACTGACAATGTACCCTTCATTTTCTCAAGTACCTACACACCAACAACCATCCCCAGACAAGGTAACAAAAGACACTCTTTGTCCTGTTTTGTTTCACTCCAGCAATGGGAAAACATGGCATTCACTGGTCAACAGGAATGGATGCAGAATAAAGATATTTTTGGAAATAAATGTCTTTCTCTTTTATGACACAACTCTGAGGCATTTTAGAGAAGGTTTCCACCAGACATCTGAACTGTCTGAACACTGTATATAGCTGCCACCTTCACAGGCTTGGCTACATATTGTACTGATGTTACTTTGCAGTTGACTGTTTTAATTGTTTACAGAACAGAAATTGCACAGGGGTGGTGGGGTGGGGAAGGCAACACACACAGGGTAGCACAGACCGACTGTTATCAGCAAGACAAGGCGCAGTTGCCATGGTATCGCAATGGAGGTGCAACACAGTAATCTAAATGAAGGCCACACTTACCAGATGGGGACATATACTCTGCGTTTGCCCTACAGACCACACGGACTGGCAGATTGCACATTTGCAAAAAGGCCTGGAAACAAAGAGTAGCATTAAAAAAAACCATTAATACACCTGTGACAAACAAATGCATTGCTCTCGATACATTTGGCTAAATGTTAGCTAATACTTAGCACACACTTATGAAGTATAGCTCCTTGCATATTCCTTCCCACTTCACATTTACAATAGCTGTCAGGTTTCCTAGCAAACACTGCCACAAGTTTTGTTGTGTGATACAGTCAGAATACAAGTCTGCTTTGGGAGAAAGTATTTATTATCTGTAAATTATGTGAATCATGGAGGGTGTAAGTGATCGATCTACTGTTACTGCCTATCTATAACCTTAGATTCAAAGCATTCTCAGCAGGATACTGATTCTTGTCATCACCTGTCATTACCATGAAATCTTTAGTGTGTGTCTGCTTAAACAGTAAAATATCAAGAAAAGTACTTGCAATTTGGATAAAACATGGCAAATAAGGAACCTCTTAATCTCTAGAGCCTCCCATAGCTGAGCTAAAATCCTATTGTCCATTTTGTCTTTGCAATTACAAAGACAAGAATTCCAGATTTCACAATTACAACTATTAATCTACTGTGGTCTGAGGCTAAAAAGACCAAGAGGGGCAGGATGAAAAATACTGTTTAACTTGAGGGATGGCATGTTCACTGCATTTGTTGCAAGTGAGCAGATCAAAGCCAAAATACTAAGTGCTTTGGGTTCTCGAGAAGGGCAAACAGCACAGTATCCTTTTTAAACATTTTGGAAACTGCCATCTCAGCCTGAGCCACGTGTGCTCTGTTTGCATTTGATTCTCACTCTGCAGAACCTCTGTGTGTCCGCTAAATTCCCAAAATGCAAACCAACACGAGACTCAATCTTGGGTTTGGTCCAAACTGGGACATAAGAGATTCAGAGGGGATCCCACCTTCCTGCTCGCAGGGGCCCTTGGGGGCTGATAAACTCAAGTGGAAAGTATAAACATAAAGCAATATAGTTATTATTTTAATAACTGATTTAAGACATCACTCCAGCCTGATTACAAACTTTTTTTTATTAAAAACAAAATAAATAACTTTCCTGAACACACGAAAGAATACATACTCTTTCTTTGTTTTTTTTTCAAGGTGTCTCCCACCCTCATCCCACTCTGTGAAACTTTTGTTCCCATGTTTTATGGCATTAAGTGAGGATGAGGAGAAGGACAGATTACAAATTAGCCTCAGTGAGCAGATGCCAGACCCAGGAATCATCTATTCTAGTGATTTTTTTTTTCCATTTCATTCAGTCTTCTCCAGGAACTTAGAATGGGAGAAACACTGATCTTGGTAAGATTAGGAGAGGCAGAAATTAAAGAAGACAATATAAAGGCACTGGGGAGAGAGAAAAGCAAAAAAATAAGCTAGATAGCACCCAACAAAAGCCCTCTCACAGATTCCCAGAGCCTGACCTAACCATAATTACATCCAAGAAATTAATCCCCACAGCAAAAAGCGGCACTGGCCACTTTCTGCACAAGCCTTCTCCTAGCTCTTCAAATTGCAGTATCCAGCAGTAAGCTGTGCTCTCTAATCTTAGATATAGAAGTAATCCAAACCTTAACTACACTGAGATCAGTCATCTGCACTAAATGAAAACATAAGGCATTAATTAATATGGACATCAACCCCATTCCTAACTTTGAAGCTTCTGTAGTAATCATGAAGCAAACAAAACAACCACCATTACCTACCAACCAACCCTTCTCTTCTCCTCTGCCCTCTCGCATTGCTGTTTCCCAGATGCTAACCTAAGTTGATGTTAACTGTATCAAAGGRAGGGGAGGGAGGGAGGCAGCAAGGGAGAAAAAAAGGCTTTGATCACTCTCAGTATCTCCTTCAACCAGTCCAGAAACTGCACAGTCCATTATTAAATTTGCATTATTAATCTTGCAGCTTTAGATAACCTAATTCAAACCCAAACTCCAATTCAACACTAGGAAGTACGGTCATGAGTTACAACACGTGACATTGATTCTGGCTGACAAAAGTCTTCTTCAAAGCTTTGGGGCTCTCCAAAAATCCACCAATGGTCTGGGCTTTTATACCTTTTGATTTCCTAATCCTACTCCTAACTTAAAGCATTGCTTGGGAGCCAACTACTTCATATACATATGCAGATGTATACAGAGAGGGTACTGGTCATGGTCAGCGTCGGCGGAATATTGCAAGTCTTGCACTACTCAGCAACTGGTGTTCATATTTCCAAATCCTCACCTCAAGCAGAACCTCAATTATTGCCCAAGGGACCAACTATTACCCAAAGGAAATACAAGGCACTGGCCTCATTTGACACCATCTCACTTCACAAGTCTGCAAACACACCAGACTCCACCAAATCTCTAGATTCTTGCAGTCTTAGCTTCTCAAACTCCATGTGAATAATAAAAATACCTAGAAGAGTAATTCTCAGAAAGAAAGAGTGAAAGGTTTTATCAATCCCAGATTTCCTCCTATGCCTGCTGGCTCTTCAGGATCTAGCAGTGATTCACACTGTTGAAGCTACCACTACACGCATTGTGTTTTCTGCTCAAACTGGGTCTTTCTGCTCAAACTGAAGAAGATATACATCTTCTTCAGAAGCAGCTAAGAGACAAGAATTTGTTGACTTTGGTTTAGATTAAATACTTCTTCATATGCCTCCACTAGACATGGAATCCCACCAAAAACATACACTAACAAAACTGGAAGAAGGATTTCATTTGTTTTTTAAAAAACTCTACTAGCAGCTACAGTGCTGTGCTGCAGTAAAACAGTGCACATCAAACCACAGCTTCAAGAAGAATTTTATTGGGGGAGACGGATGGACAGACAGATGGTATAGGGGGACTGAATTCTAAATCATACTTATTAGCTGTTGAATTTCTCCTCAAAAAATATGCAAAGTTGCATTTGGTCTAGGCTTACCAGAGGAATTTCCTTTGCAGTAAGGCACTAAATTAACTTTGCAATTCTGTGCTAAGCTAGAGGTGATTTTTTTTTCTTTTTAACTACAATGTACTATTCTCACCGCTAGTTCAGAAAAAAAATGTCTAAATTACACTTGAGTTAGAGTCAACACAGGAATAAATGCCAAGCTTGTAAGTGCAGAGACACGTTAAAGCAAAAGGAGAATCAAAGAACTATTTCAATTCTTTCATACCAGTGTGTCACAAATGAGATATTCTGGCACAAACACTTAGATTACATGAGTTGCTTTAGCAAATATCAACTGTGTATTGGCTATTGTACATCATATTGTACATTGACTCCTACAAATTTCAAGGTTCATATAAAAACATTGTTTGTGACAGTGAAAAGCAGTTCTGTATACAAAGGCTAAACTGTAAACAAAATCTTTTCCGTGTAAAAAGTTCAGCCAAATTTCCATCAAAAATCTGAATCTGACCTTTCTCTCTCTCCTTCTCCTCAATAAACACCCACAGACCAAGGAATATTGACCATTACTACATTTGGCAGGGAAATTCTTCCACCATCTCTAACCTACTTCAAAGCGGAATGGATAATATGTTGCCATTAGGGTATCCCCAAAAATACAAATATGCTGAATCCATGTGCCTTTTTAGCACTTGGTAAAGAAAAGAGTGGAGGAGGACGCTGAACTAGAATTGAGGCCTAATATGGGAACAAATTTTGATTTAACTAAATATAAATTTTTACTAATCTGTATAATAAAGAGCTGATTTTAGTAAGCTTAGAAATAAGCCAGCCTACCCTCAGTGAGGGTAAAAACAAATGAACAAAAACCCTACTAAATCAAAAACCTAAAAATACTTCCTCAGGATAATTGTCTCCAGTTCTAACTTGCCTTTTTTAGATGGGAGGCCAGAACTGAGCCTGAGAAACTGAAGAGTGAGTCAAGATTAAAACGAGGCAAATCCATCCGACTCTGCACTCACCCCAGCAGCCCTCGCATGAGGATCAGAAACACCGAACTCTGGAGCTGTCTCTCTAGAAGCCTTACAAGGCCACCCCAGCAACCCCTTTAGGCACCTGCATGCCAACACCTATCCCAAACTCGTCTTTGTCTGTATTTAAGAACAGTGTTAATATGAGTTGTTAAATAGTAATGAAATACAAAAACAGGGAAAACAGAACAGTGAATAAGCTGAAATCAAAATCATTTAATGCTTTATAATATACCTAAATATCCAAAAGTGGAAAACTGCTATTATGTCATTAATAAGTTAGAAGCCAGGAAATTAACAGACCAATATGCTTGAGCTGTAACATAAACCCAGAGTACAAGCTATTCAACTTTAACTGCTCCTTACACATTCTTGTGTGGGTAAATGAATGGTAGAGAGAAGGCTCTGCACCATAAGAGACATTTAATCCTTACTAACCTACGCTGCTGAAGTTAATCACTGCCTAGAGAAGTGTGCTAGCACCCACTCCTTGATTCAGCTTAAACTGCTGGTCTGCTGGACACACCTGCATGTTGATCAAAACCACAGGTCAACTGACAAAAAGGGACAGTACTACGCCCAGCCACAAGGGCTCAGCCTAAGAAAGTGACCTTACCATTTGCATTGCTATGGTATTTGTATTCATTCATGTGACTGACAAGCTTTGGAAATTATTAGTACGAAAAATACAGATTTTCTTTACATTTTAAGCATAGTGAATGCATTTCGTGTTTATGGAAATTATTTCTCTTAGAAAAGAGAGGGACTAGAATTGTCATCTGTGTGTTCTAATAAATACCCGTTGCTAGAAAAATCTCATTTTTTCTGATGTATTCAACTAGATAGACCACTTTTAGACAGTAACTGATAAATGGGCAAAAATTTTTAACAAAATGATTGAAATTAGCACAGATTAATGTCCATTGGAAAGAACATGGAACAGAGAAGACAAAGTAGGAATTTTTGTGAGGCTTTATTCTACTTAACATTTTAGTTCGGTTATCAAGGGAGGATTTATTCTTTTTTTGACCATTCATGTAGAATGTTAAACAACAGCACATCTTATGTGCTGATGACATCACACTGCTACAGCTTCCAATTTTGACAAAAGATGTAGTGGAACACTGATTCCTACAGCTCAGAACACCTCATTTGCCCTTGGGTACCTCACCTATATACATTGAGCATGCAAGTGGATCCTTGCTTCTCTTGTGAGAGAAACCATCAAATGGGAGTGAGCCCGGCACCTCACGTCCTTTTGGAGCAAAGGGAAAGAGAGGGAAGGCTCAAACCACCCCAGTAGAGTTCTGCTGGGATTTACACAACTACCAACACCCCTTCAAAGACACAACATCAAAAGCTGAGCAATCTAAAAGATCAAGGGTCCAGACTTATCCTAGTCCATCTGAGATCACTGTGAATGTCATAAATTTGGCTGAGCAACTTAAACTGAAAGGAGCCGAAGAATACCAAATGACACAAACTAGCTTATTAAGCCCTTCTAAAAGTTTACCTAAATAAAATGGGAAGCAAAACAGTAACAACAATATAAGTAGAAACAAGACAATTGAGCACAAGCCTAACTGTCCTATCTTGCAAACATACTTGTAATTTCAAAGAAAAGCACTGAATTCCCCTCCGTTGTCTTCTCCTCTGAAAAGAAAATACTACTACTGTAGAATGAGCAGGTGAACGTTGTATGCCATAGGCTGGATCTCCTCCAACATCTAGGAGTCTCGTGCAAGAAACATACAGCAGTGGCAGGTTTCAGAATAAGGAACAAATTTTAGCTGTCTCATAGTGAAACTGGCTCACATACTTCAGTTGAAGTTTTCCTATCTGAAGTACCCATAAAAGCATTCACTGAAAATGCTTATTGATAATGCAAAAGCAGCTCTTCCAAAGAAACTCTAAACAGGGAAAGGAAGATTAAAAAGGACCCTTGTGGAAAGGTCAGGGATTTTTTTTTTGTTTGTTTGTTTGTTTGTTTGGGGGATCTTTTTTAATGATTAACATCTATCCAAAGAGCTAACTGTTAGGATCGGTTAAAGGAGAGAAAGGATGAATATTCTTACTTCCTCCTGCTCACCTTACAGAAGATCAGACATGACTGTCCAACAGACTTTACACAGATAAAAGAAACTTCATTCAAGTATAAGTATACAGAATTCACTGCTACTGAAGGGCATCAAGCCAAAAATGTTCGGGCTTTTAGAAGGGATGAATAATTTTATGGCTCATACTTATCCGTGCATCATAAAACAAGGCTAGTGAAACCTCAGGTTGTGAGGAACTGAGGTTACTTCCCCTAGCATCAGCAGGAATCCCTCCTCTATCCATATGAACCACTAATTACCTGCATTTCTGTAATTTCAAAAGTGGGCACCTGATTTCTTGTTCAATACTGGCATTGGTCAATGGCTGGAGGAGACCAAGAAGCCTAGATGACAGCCCAGTTTAATAACTAATGCTCTATGTAATACCTGCAAAAACGTTTCTGCAAGTTATTTGCTTTCTTTGAATGAGGCTAATGTGAGAAATAAGTATTAAAGAAGAAATAAAGTACAGATTTAGCTTAATGGGGTCTGTCATCTTCTCTCCCATGCCTGCTCTTTCCTCTTCCTTGTGGGCTAATACTCCCCATCTCATGTTCTTCCAGCCTCATATCAGCTCCCCCATCACCTTCCCTTCTGGTACTTGGCTAGGGAAGAGAAAAACGTGGAACAGTATTTGTTTTAGCAAAAGCCATTTCTTTTCTCCTTCCAGATTGGAAGCACTGAGTCTAGCAAAGGTGTTATCGCCTCTATTTTCACCAGAAGGCTTTGATGCAGACTGGGAAGGGTGGGGGGAAAGAGATCTGCTGCAGATCCATGGGGATCATTGAGGAGGAAAACAAAATGCCACAAGATGAATTACATCTGTCCTTCTCTGCCCTCCCAATATTTAGCATTGTAGACGAGGGAAGAAAGAGGGCTGGAAGCGAGAGAGCAAACTGAATAAAAAACAAGGATTAGACTCTCAGATCTCTCCTGCCTGCTGATCCCACATAGGACTGCCATTCACACTGCACTGCATCCTTTTCCCAAGGACCAGGCAAACTGCTCCGATTTGAAAGTCAGCACAGAGCAGACCAGGCTTGTATTTTTGCAGTAAGAGAATGAAGTATCAGCAGTTCACAAAAAGGGCTGATATGGAGTTTTGAAATAACACTTGTTACAAAATTAATCAACAATCTTAAGGCCATCATTCATTTCAATCATGACAGGTGACACCTCCTGCCAGAATTACGGAGTACGTATACTTACTACAACCCTATGGCTTAAAAGRACAGAATCAACTTAAGTTTTGTTTTGTTATCATTTGACCAATTTCAAATCCAAGATGTTGACAGTATGTTAGATTTCAATAATCTGAAAAGGTAATCAGAGTAATCACCTTCCTGTTGCTTCACCAGAGTTCAAAAGCACAGAGCCCAGAAACCATAGCTAATCCCAATGCAGCTTTTCTCAGCCCTCTCTGTTCCTCCCCTTCTCACACAACCCATATTTTCATCTCTGTTGCCCTCAAAATGATGCCAGAAAGTGGTGCCCTTATGTCATACTACAACAAGAAGAATGGAAAATGACTGCATCCGTTTGATAGCAATTTGTGCGTGAAATACAGTGGGAAGGACTAAGAAATAGGGGTGGGCAAGAGAGAAGGGGTGATTTTGTATTTATTCCTTCAGTTAATTGTTTTAGGTGTAATTTTTACCGATGGCCTCCCCTCCTATTCCTCCTGCCCAACTAAGGAGGAGCTGTTTGGACACTGCCAATTGGAAACATCAGGCAGCAAATAACGCCATCAAAGCTCCATATAACACTCTCCCCTTCCTCTCCAGCCCCCTCTCAGAATAACACATATAAGCAAACAAATATACTCATTAAAAATGAGTTACAACTTGATGTAAATCATTTCCAGATTGCAGTATCTGAGATGAGAGGAAAGACTGAAATTGTGCCAAGTCTCAAATAGTTCACAACTTACATCCCCACTATTTGCAGATGGCACGCTCCGCTTCCTTCAAAGGGATCTACATGATTAGTTTTCTAACAAGGAACGAGCTATTCCAAGCCATCTCTCACTCAACAGCACTTCTAGAAGCACTCACACAATACTGTTGTGAATAAAGAGTGTAAGGGGGTTTATGTTTTCATTCTTACATGATTTCACGAGCATACAAAGGACAATATGTGATGACAACTAAGGAGTTATTCAGTATGTTATTGAAGAAACACATTTTAAAATTAAAACCCATGAATATATCTAAAGAATAATTCAGTTTTCATATCAAACAGTTGCAGACCCTGTAACTGAAATAGTGTGTCTAAGGTTATAAATGAAAACTGCTCAGTATCATTCTTTGAGTGACAGATTAAATTCCTAATCCAGTTATGGTAATGGCCACATTTGTAGTTTAACATAAATTAAGAGCTTAATTACATTTGTGACTATTTTAAAGAAAATAACAAATTCCTTTGTACCTGTGAACGTAATTTATAGCAAAGCCACGTTCATTCCCCAAAACGATCTATTTTACACCGCCGCACAACACTGCTCTAATGGTATAATGTAATTCTTGTTGTAGAATGTGGAAAGTGTAGATTCACTGGTAGCACAGAGGTTTTGAAGATAAATGAAGATGCTATTCATTCAGGGGTAATTTCATCTTAGAACTATATGAAAGATGTTTCACTCACAAACAGTACCAGAATGGCTTGAGATTTAAGCATGTTTTCAGCTACAACATAATGCTGCTAGAATGATTATGCTGATACTGTATTTCTCATCATGAAGAATTCCAGTTTTTATTCTCTTTAAAAATAAGAAACGTCAGATTTTCATTTCACTACTAAGTCTTTGTTTAAGGCTCAGCAGCAAGTTCAGATTTCTCCTAATGTTTCATCTAGAGAAAAAACAAATCACAATTCATACATAAAAAAAATCACAAATCTGTAGAGCACTATTAATCATGGGTGATTTATACATCTATTTGATTACTTGTTGAAGTAAATAAGCAGTTAGTCTGTGTAACACAATTTTAAATTGCCCAAACATCCTTCTGTCATTCAGGACTAAGAACAGACAATTCTAAATGCACTTTCCCGGAATATATGAAAAGCATTTACAAGACATTAACTGCACAAGCGATTAATACTTATCTTAATGTAATTAGATGCAAGGCTCAAGACCTCACGATAGTTGTGAGATTTTCCATAGTCCTGAGCATTTTAAAGAGCCTTTTAAGCAAGACTCTGTATTGCCTGCATAAGGATTTCAGAAGAATCTGTAATAACAAAAGTAGTCTAACTATAGCATCATTGCTATAGAACATAGGTATGAAGGTTTACATTTTATTTAGTACTGTTTAAGATTCTGTAACATAGGATTAGCTACGAAAAGTAAGTCTTCAATGTTTATATTGACCCAAGTTCACATTTCCTTCCAGCAGAGCGCCTGAATAATTAATATGCTTCAAAAACCAAATATGGGGATTTTGGAGACTAATCTCCCACACAGACTGTTGAGAGGCCTCACGTTCCTCCTCCTGACAAGTCAGGRCAGCACACAGAGATGCTCCCTGCTGCCATTTGAGGCAACAGGCCTCAGCGGAAAGTGCAGACGGATTAACCCACTGCCTCCTCTGCAGCAATCCAAAGCCCATCCAGCCACTGAAGAAAAAGGCTTTACTTGCACCAGGAATCAAACAACAAGACAAGGCTTGGATAGGTCCTCTGCTTCAGACTGAAATGTACTCTGTCATGGTAACCCTGTTTTAATACAACTTCACAGCTCAAAGTAGATGAAAAATTATAAACCATTTACATAAGAACAAGGCTATGTCTTTAAGAAACTAAATCTCAAAAAAAATTTAATAGGTTTTTAATATGCAACCCAACCCAACTTACTGTCTGCAAGATAAAGATAGGAATAATTTGGCTTCTAAAATTCATTGGGTCTGAAGACTATCTTTACAGAAACAACTTTAATTCATTTTCTTTTATTTTACAATTCTTTTCCATCAGACCAAGTATTACTTAAGTCCCTCTCTCTCTCTCTCTCTCTAAAACACACCCTTGCACACAGCATCACAATAAAAAAGTGTCTTGCAAGGAAGTATATGCAAAAACTTTGTTTAGTGCTACATTGCAACAGTGTCTGAAAACACCAGCAAGAGGTGGCCTACACACCATGCAAGCATAAAGAAAAACACAGCTGTACTTTGAAGGAACTGCTGACAAAATTAAATAAATAATAAATAAATGGCAATGAATACAAACTGCATTTAAATTACCAAGATTAAGCACTAATAGTTTCTATTACCCCCTCTCCCCCACCTATGGTCTAACAATAGTAACCCATAAAATTCCCACAAAACATCTTTTTCGAAATATATAAGGTTCTCTTCCAAAATCAGAATCTGTTCAAGTACAGAAAAAGCAGGTAGAAATTCTGAAATTTAAAGCATTTAGGTCTGAATTAAAAACCTCAGAAATAATTCAAAGGATAAAACTCCCCAAACTTCTGCATCTGTGTTACTAGATTTCCAAGAACAGTTAACTAAACCCTATGTAATTATTCACAGAATTAAATATTAGTATTGTTTCGAAGGAGGACCAAGATATACTGATCTAAAAATTAAAAAGCGAGGAGTTTTTTAAAGTAGAAAGTCTCTCTTTGTTTGATGGCATTATCTACACGTATGGAGTGTTTTTATATCACCTGAGTGTAACATAATAAATCTCACTTTCTTACGCCATCATTTAATATTGTGCTACTGATTTTAATTATTAACTCAATTTCTTCCTCTTTGAAGACATGGAGTTGTTTAGTTATTGAAACATAGTTGTGCATTTTATTCTTTTTTTGGGGGGGAGGGTTAGTACGATGAGAGTGATAAGCAAGAGTAGTACTGTATAATAAATAAGGGGAGAATGATTTTAAGAATGAGTCATGTTACGAGGAGGTGTATGTATTTTCATTAACTTTAATGGGAACAAAGCTAAACATCTCAGAGGAAGAACAGAGCCTTCATTCTACATATAACATTCTCCTTCCTTTAGCAAGGTAATCGTTACTGAAATTACTATTTTCCCTTGATTTTAACTCCTTTGCAGTGAAGGTAAAATTACACTCACTATCAAGATTTTGCAGCCAAAGATCAAATGAGCTTCATTTTCAACCACGCTGTATAATACGCTCTTTTAAGTTAACAAAGGAATGCAAGTACTAAGATGTATTAGACATAATGTACTAGCTCATCTGAAGTTATGTTGCATTTTCAGCAAATATAAAGAATCTGAACACAGTAGAAGACAAATCCAAATTTAATCTGTTTCCAGGAACAAAATTGGGTGGAAAGACAGTTTAAAATATAAATAAATAAATTCCTACTGGAATCAGCAAACAGGTTTCACATGGTGAGTTCTGGGGGGGAGGTGTTTGTTTGTTTGTTTTAAACTGCCGAAGGCATCACTTATATGGTTATTTACCAGTTCCTAAAAAAACTCACTCTCTCCTTTTATATGGAGAGCTATATGGAGCCAGAAGTCTAAACTTCATTGCACAGTGCAAAGTCATAACTCCATTACTAAAAAAACAGTTACAACCAATTTCCAATGTCACACTTTCTGCCCTTACTACTCATTAATTCAAACAAAACATCTGCAACAGTGCCGTTGCTACACCTGCACTAAGAGTAACTTGCTCTTGCTCTGCTTTCTGCTCCATCTGTTCTGTTGACAATAGGAACATGAAATGCCAACTTTACCACAGAGCTGTCAATTTTCAATTGGTCAACTTTTATTCTGACTACTTATGTGCTATGATATTGGATTTTACTTTATTTTATGTACAGTTATCTGTATACCTGTTCTTTGAGAGGTATCCAAGAGCAGTATTATAAAGAAGTGCTGTAAGGAGATTTCAGTAAAGACCTGAAAGGCCAGTTACAGCACATTTACAGTCTTGATGTGAATCATATTCCTCAAAGGTTTCCTGGCTGACTCCGTATTTGATCAGAGGTAGTGAAAACTCTGATGCATTTTCACCATATGGAAACCCAACAAGCCCTAAACAAGCTATGCATTTGCTCAGGTGACACGCATGTACCAAGAATCAGTGCTGGGGGAAAAGGAAAGGCAGTCATGCTAAGAAAGTCGCAAGTAACAGCTCCTACATCCCCAACTCCCATCACTTTCTAAAACAAACAAACAAACAAACAAACAAACAAACCCACAGCACAAAGATAAACCACAGGCTCTCACCAAAATAAAAAGCGAATCCTAAAACAGAGGAACTCAGCAGTTTCCTTATGGAACATAAACCGGTATGTTTAAAGCTTTCTGATCATTAAGCTAGTATTACATAATTATAGGTCCCAGTATTTTAAAACAGATCAAATACCCAGGATAGTACTCCTTCACAGTCACAACCATGTCATACAGATTTTTCTAAACAGATCTGATTCCTCAATACAAAATTGTTCTATAAAGTTTAAAATCAGATATCTACCAGAGCCATATTTATAGTCATGGCTACTATCAGCTATCAGGCCAGAGAATATTGAAGAAAAACAAGCATTTTTAATATATTATAGTTAATTCATCATCAAAGTGACATCTGCAGGATAACAACAGACTGGAAACAGCAAAGCAAAATGATGCATTAGAAAAGGAAATTTTGGAGTTATGTTGTTGTTTCTTTTATTTGTTTGTTTTAAGTACAAGCCACACCTATATGTGTTGTTAGATGGTAAGAAAATTCATGACAACCACAAAAAGTAATGTTTCTGAAGTGAAAGGGAACACTGATACCAAGTGATTCACAAGGGCACATATTTGCTTTACTGTGAGGCATGTTATAAAATACACTGCCTAAAGGAACTAACCCATTTATTTGGGTATATCAAAGATGACTCATCTTTCTAGCAAAGTATAAAGGTACCTTTTTGCTACCAAAAAACTTATACTTAGAGGTACTTTCCAGATGGCCAGACAGGAAAGAAAAAAGAAGTTAGAGATCCTAGAAGTAGTCAGCATGATCAAATAATTCTAATCTTTTTGCTGGTAATGTCAGTTACAGGCTCCAAGCGTCCCACTTCGGCCAAATGACGTGGCCTTTTTGGAGAGCGCCCCAAGACTGCTTGGTCTAGCTGCTCTGAGCTAGACCTCACACAAAAAAGAAGCAGAGGAACTGCGCAACCCCCTACTACAGGGATTAGAAGCAAAATTGCTTCGAAGAGTGGGAACCTTATATACATCCTGCTCACCACCAGTTTTGCAAGCCAGGCCTTCCCTGCTAATGAGGAAAGCATCCCCCTGAGATCTGGGGTTACTGAACCTAACAGGTTAATGGAGCTTACACAGACTTCACAGCCACAGAGGTGCTTTGAAGTCAATTAGAGATGCAAGCTTGCCAATTATATAGACTATTTCTAAAAACCACATTGGATCTCAACTCTGCGTACATGATGAAATTGAAAGAAAACATCAGAGTGATACTGAGATTCAACGCCCACAATATGAAGCAAATACTCCTTAAGTCTGGGGCAGTATTAGCTTTGGGAATGAAGTAAGCAGCAAGCATCATGAAAGGCATTATAACATGAAACTGCTACCAACTGACAAAAGGTGCGAAGCATGCACAGTTTCTACAGCAGCTAGAAAAGCAGATACTGTACAAACAAACCAATATGAGTACAAGTAGCAGCACTCTAAAAATCCTGTGTACTTTAGGTTCTAGCACTTCAGTGAATTTAAAGAACATCAGATGCAGGGAAGAAAACAAGCCAGAGAGAGTTTTTAAATAATTCACTTAGGTAAATACAGTTATTTTAGCTGGAAGATAATCACTGAAAAAATATAAAGGAATTAACATCTCTAGTTTAGAAAAGATTATGTTTTACCTGAACAGCAAGAGAGGATGCATTATCAGAAAGCAAAATTTGTTCCTCTGTTGAAAGAAGAAACAAAAAACACAATTACAAAAAACATTCAGCTACTGACCTGTAAGTCTGTAAAGAGCTGCATTTCCTACACGTAAGCACTTACACATAAAACAAGGAGTACATCTGTAATTATTACTCAGCCGGACTAGAAAAACTGTGATATGAATATTAAAAAGGAAAAAAAGTATCAGCAATATTTCTCCCACAATCATATTTATCATACATTACTGACAACATACAATAAAAAACCACTCAAAACTACAAAACAAATGCTTGAGCTTTACGCCAATTACTCCTCTCCTAATCAAAGTTAAATAAAACCGCATCTTCATAACTCCTCTGGCTAAAAAGTAAAAGCATTCAGAAACCTATAAAAACTGCTTGCAGTTAATATTGCACACTGTGTCTAGGTCTGTCACACAAAAGAAAGATGACAAGTTCACTGCAATAAAAATTCCATGCTTAGAAGACTAGGGCTGCTACCTATTAGTCTTCATTACTTTGCAGTCTTCTGACAACTGTAGCAGGCTGCTGAGCCCCAAATGGGGGCCATAATGTGATCTGATGATATATGAAGAGCTGCTAAAGGGAGCCTGAACCATCCTAGCCTATACATTTTAACAGTTCCTTTTTACTGAGAGCCCACTTTACCACAAGACTTCAAAAATCTGCTGCCTCAGCTATTGGTGCAGTAAATCTGCCAACTGTGCCTGCAACCACATCATTTTACACTGCCTACAGCAGCCAATATAATGAGTCAATAATAAACCAAGGACCTTATAGGCCATGAATAGCTGGTTTATATTGGCAGATGCAAGCGTAGCTAAAACCTCTGACCAGACAAACAACACAAAGGAATCTTTTAACAGTTTCTGCACTTCCTTGCAGTTAATTACGTTACTGCATATTTAATGTGTTTTCAAAAATAAAGCAATTATTAATTGCAAAAAACAGAGTACCCACCCTTCAGTTGCTGATACAATGCAGCATTTTCAGGCCAAGGCTCTGCCGCTGTGGAAAGAAGAGGAATTAATTAGGCAAGCCAAATAGTAATGTGTTTGCAGATGCTCACCGAACACAAACATAACCTAGAGCATAAACCAGAATTGCAAAGATACTAATACAAGATTTGACCTGCCCTAAAAATGTCCCACTGTCACTCTTTTCTCCTGAACTTTTCCCTTCCAGTAAACAAAGAGGACCAACACAAGAGAGAAAAACAGATCTCAAAACTAAATGCTACAATATAAGCTAAAATTCAAGTTATGTCATGGGTCTCGCAGCTCTCAAACAGCAAAAGCAGCTTATTCTCCCTCCAATATAAAGATATTATTGTGCATATTCCCGTCACAACTATGGGCATTCTCAAAAACAATTATTTACAGAGTACTAAACAAAGGGCTCTGGAAAGAATGGAACAAATAAACAGTGGAGAGAGGCATAAACCTCAAAACCAAGTGCAAAGAATGCTCTGGGGAAAAGGAAAAGCTTTTTGCCTTTTAAGGTTATGTCCTCACCAGTCCTATATAAATAGCACCAATAGAGCCAGGTGCTTGGGCATGTCAGAAACCAACCCACCAGGAGGACTGGGACTACTTTTTGTCTTAAATGACGTCAAATTTAAAATAGGTATGTCAATATTCTTTAAAAAAAAAAATGTAGTCTCAGTTGTTCAAAAAATAGCAAAGACAAGTAACTTTCCCGCTGAGAATCTTTGCATTTGATCAATCAGATAGCTTGTGAATTTATGGGAACATACAAATACTAATCAGTACTGATTCACTGTGAACAGTAACGTTAGAACAACAAGTCTTTCGCATCATTTTGTTTCTATTACACTCCTTCTTAAATTCATTTCAGAAATCTATTTTCAAATATCAATTCAAGCTTTGCATTCAATGCAGATGAGCTAATTGTAAATAAAGTTAATACTCTAATTACATAAATGAAGTGTTGGGTGTTTTTACAGCAATTATGCCTACAAATGAATATGTTTACATCAAACATATGCCAATTACTCTTCTCCTAATCAAAGTTAAATAGCTGGCTTAGGTAAGGTCATTCATTGTATCATTACCTTCAGAACTCCAAGAAAAAACGCACTCTTTTGTAACTAATATTCTTTTCTGATACTCCAGAAGTATCAACTTTTATGGCAGTCACACAGAATTATAAAGCTTATAACACTGCACACAGCTTTGCAAAGGTCACTCACTGCCTTTAACATTAAGGCACAAAGCCTACCAAAGCTGTACTAGTATGTGCATGAGAAAGCAACTAATCACATTTAAGTGTCAGGAAAAAATGTTTTTATGTTTTATTGTAGCAGTTACTCGTTTTACACTCCCTCCATTAAAGTTCTGCCCTGAAGTAAAAATTCTTAAGGTAGAAGTATATTCACTTCTTTAAATAAAAAGAGACTAGATAGCATCTGTGATAACACCATTTAAAATTTCTTCAAGTCCACTGAAGTCTTGCAAGAGTAAATGGAATGAGGAAATTAAAAATGTTATTACTGTACTTTAGCAAACTGACCAGTGCTGAACTCTGATACGAAGTTATAAAAGTAACTAAGTCCTAAGTAACTAAGGTACATTGATCTTTTACATGGCAATCCTTTAGCTATCCAGCAAAAACATCCTTTTCACAAGCTCAGGATGGTAGAGAGAATTTCATAGCGAATAGGCCCATTTCTACTGATAATTTTTGCCCGATCCTTTTCGGACCAGGGCGTCAGGTTCTACATAGTTCTTGGATTCTGGCCTAAACTGGGAGTGGCCTGTTTTTATACAGACACGTGGTTGAAATATTTCAGCCCTACAAAAATCAAATGAACTTGTCATTTTCCAGCAAAAGAGCTAAGTACATTTCAACAAATTCAAATATTAATCAATCTGATCTTGGCACTACTCTACATGCAACCTTGGATATAAATAACATCATCTTGGCTCATGGAATTCAACACAACCCCACTACTAAGGCATGCCATACCCAACCTATAAAACAAAACACAAGCATAATATTTTTTGTAGCCTGTTTGCCTTCATCTGCTTAAAACTTTCTTCCACATCCCATTGATCCTATACAGATATTCATGAACTATATCCGCTCAGGAATTGACTCTAATTTGGTTAGTCACAATATGAAGTTTTTATCTCAGTATATGCAGGAGCACGTGCCAAACTTAAGGGAAGGAAGGGACAAGAGTGGTTTTAAACTTTTGCATTCATTCAGTCACAGGCTAATTGTGTACTAGGTATGGGTTATGACAAGTAAAAGAAACCAGGACAAACAAACAACTACACAAAGATCTCACGCTGGGTTATCAGTACACCTTAACCTCCAAATTTCAACAGTTCAAAGAAAATGAAAGAATAATATTCCCCTGCACTTACCACCTGACAGTCTCCAGAGGGAGATGACATTTCTGATGGTGTTGGGATGAAGCAGACACATGTTCATGAGCCCTGAACTGAGACCTTCAGTTTTTTTTTTCACACAGCTCAGACAAAAGATAATTGACTTTGCTAGTATTACTCAGACTGGACTTTAAAACAATCAATTTCACTTAGGATTCACATACTTTTACTCAAGTTGTAGATGACTTATTTTGAAGTATGCTTTCAGAACTGGATGCAGCAGACCAAGGTGTGCTGGAACAGTAATTGTGGTAACAAAACCAGAAGTAAATGAACAAAGCCTGTACAATTCTCTGGAAATCAGTAATTAAACACCTACCCACTATCTTTCCTGTATCTTCCAATTACTACTCACTCTGTTTCCTGCTTAAGAGTACAAAATAATTGCTTCTGATGGAGGAAGAAGTTTAAATACACATTGTTCATGAGATGTTCAATTCTGAAAGGCATAGGTTGAATTCAAATATCATTTCCAGAACTGCCTTCAATCAGCCATAAGGCCAAAACCCACAGCTCAGGGAGACCAGAGTCCCATATAGGGGGACAGAGGAGGAAGACTTGCTACAGGGATACCATATGCTTCCATAAGAGGAGAAACCGTGTAACATCTTTAATGTACAGCATGACTCTTGGCTTATGAATGTAGGTAAAGACATAATTTGTAGAATAATAGGCACTAATATTACATGCAGCTTCAGTTCTGTCATATTTCCAATCCATCAAGTTGATTAATGCTATAATAACTCCTCACAAACTTATCATTTGTGCACTAATAAAGTCAAATCTAGTTTATCCTTCGGCAACTATATTCTGGTCTGTAGATGCTAGTTTTCTGCTAACCAAGGCACTAGGTATATAAAGAAAAAAATTAACAAATGTGATGTTGACTCAGTTTCAGAAGCTTTCAACACAATCATATTTATGCGTTAGATCCTACACAACAGACACAGACATTTCACTCATTAACTGCTCAGAGGATGAAATAACTGCAGGGAAGTATGCCTTATGGGGATAGCTTCTCTACATAGCTTAAGAATAAGGAACTATTTGGTTCCTCTCCTCTGCCTCCACAATCAGAGGAGCTAATCCTGGGTGGTTTTCAGTGGGTCTCTCTCTCACACTTGGAATCTTCAGTAAAGGTTGTCTTCCCACCTTACTGAAACTTTTCCCATGCTTAACAAATTCAAACATTTAGTCTTTCATGTGGATTCTCCGGTGTTCAGGACAAAAAACCTCATACCGCTGTCTTTCCACAAGCAGAGACACTAGTACCATTTCTCCTGTAATACATTGCCTTTTTTTTGGACAGTTATAGAAGACAACTGTTTTGGAGACCAGTCCCTCCTGCTATATTCGTCTGAAATGACAGAAGTTACTGGAAATTAAGAATTAATGAGACACAAACAGACACAGGGTATCACTGCATAAGCCTTGTCTTTTTCTAGGACATCAGTCCTAAAAGCTGAGAATTCAACTGATGCAACATCATCACAACCACAGACATTAAATGGCAAATAGCGCGCTTACATAAAAATTTTCTTTGATTTTGGAAAATGACTTCAAATAAATGAAAAATTCACTAAGCTCAATGTATTTGTTAGTCACGAAGTGTTTTACTTATTAGCAGTTTAGAGCAGAGAATGCAGATTTCAAAGAGTCAACAGATTTCACGGGTGTCAAATTAGACTTTTAGACTCTGTGAATTGTGTGCTGTACGCTCCCAGAGCATTTTAATTACTTTGGTTTGTAACTATCTATTAAAACAGATTCCTAGACTTCTCATCTGTCACATCAGAGAATGACTTATGAAAGACATCATTTTTGCTTATACATAAAGCTTCCAAAACCAGAATGACACGCGACAGTAATGTCAAATTCTTTGCCACTAAAAGTGTATTACAGTAGCTGTATTTTTCAAATTTGGAGGAAAATATTTTACTCTAGAAACATTAAGGCCAGAGATACTCAATTAGAGTTTTGACTTTAATATTTCCGGACATTTTGGACTGTTATTTCAATCATCAGAGTTTATGCACTTGAATACTTTTGGGACAGCAAGAGAGAAGAATGCATATATGCCATAAGAAAAGATACTTAAGAGCACTAGTCTTCACCACCAGCAGGGATGAGCAGCTCATCTGAGGCCTTGCACATCTCAATTCCAACTACTGCTCTCAAACCAGGACATAATGATACTTCTCAGTAGTCCTTGCACAGAAGTGAATTTCAGCTCCAAAAATGAGAGGTTGCACTAGAAGTCCCACAGAGAAATCTGTGGAAGAGGAAGGCATTATATCAAATTCCCAAGTCCCTGTGCAGTCAGTGTCTCAGCCCCAACAATTCCTTCTTCAGGCTGTTCGTACATTTTATTAGAGTACACAACAAGGTTTCAAATCCTGCACTCAGAATAGCCAGGAAACGATTCATCCTCTGTCAGTGCAACCTGGATGGGAATGGAGGAACAGACATTTTCATCCACTTTTTATCATTCTGAAACTGCTTATGGAAGAGCTATAATGAAATAAATGGTTTAGAGTTATGCCTTTAATCTTGTTCCATTAAAAAAAAAAGAATAAAACTCAGATTGTGAAAATGATAAGACAAGAAATACTTTGCATGTTAAATTGTGGAATATGCTAAACAACAATTTAGCAGTTTCAGAAGTTCAGTGTGAATAACCCATCTCGAGTAGTACAGTGCATTGCCTTGTTAGCCTGCCACTCATTTAGTACCTTCTTGTCAAGCTACAGCATTCTTGAATATCATGCATAGAAAAAGACTTGTAGATCCAGGCATCAAGATGTTCCCTCCTGCAAGGGAAATGATGGGAATGATGTTATAAGCAGGTTAAAAAAAAAATGTAGGAAAACATTCAACTTGAAAATAAGTTGCTTCCAGCTCCAATCAATACCATAAAATGTGGGCGATACAAGAACATTTCTGGAAGGCAGTGCAGATGGGAAATAATTTTCAGTTATAAAACTATCCCATGCCTAAGAATCACGACTAAAGAACTAACACTGAATGTTCCTACACTGTTGATTATTCATCAAGTATTGAAGCTATACTGTGAGTCAAACAAGAAGAAATCCAAGACAATCTCTGACTTCAAACTCCTACAAACTAACATGTACTGAATTTTCAGTAAATTTATTCCTCAGCATCTTCTACTTCTGTTAATAAAGTACTCAATGGACTAGCAATCTCTTTCAAGCAGCTCACTACCTGGTATTATGCAACTGAGGCCAGCACAGCCTGGCCCTGAATCATCTGATCTTTTCAAATCTTTCCAGTGCAATTTTCTGAAACAGTGAGTAGAAATTTATGGATTGTAACAAATAAAAGCACCTTCTCTGAACTTGCAGCATTTGCATGGATCAATTTCTTTTTTTCCTATTTTCTAGACTTTAAACTTCTTAAAATTTGATATTAAACTTGAATAAAATAGAGGAAGGCTAAAACACCCGTTATTTACCAGCTTGGTTCATATGACATTAAAGACCTGTTAAAACCACCAAGATGTAAGAAGATTTCGTCCACTAAAAGAAAAAAAAAGAAAGAAAAACAAAAACAAACCATTCATCTGAACCACTGTGTTCCAATATTCAGCTGGATAAATTAACTTACACATTATTCTCACAATTTCCTTTAGCATCTCCCTAGGTACAAATTTGATTAAATTATAATGAGATACTTCAAAACTGTTTTCTCACAAAAGCAAATACTAAAAAGAAATTGAGTCTTGTTTTGGGGACAACATCTACATCCAGCAATATTACTTACAAGTCTCCAAGCACTACATAACAAATATCATAATAATCAGCAGGAAAATTGTTAGTTATCCTATTTGGTTTCACAAGACCAATGCTACAGTGGGAAACTGCTGCTCACTGTAGTCTGGATTTAGTAACCCAAAGAAAAACCCACTGAAAGCTCTCCCACAGTCTTCTTCAGAAGGAAGGAAGGAGGATTATGTATTATTTGATGTCAAGATGCATCAGAATCAGATGATCACTTCGTTCCCTTTCCCTACTAGAAGTTTTGGTCACATTTGCAAATAGCAATATATTGCTTAACAAGAAGATGCCATGAATTGATGTATTCATAAATCCTTATTACAGAAAATTAGTGCAGGAATATATTTTGATTAATACAGCGAAGCTGCCACACTTTGGAACCAAAGCAATTAAAAATATACATCTCACACATTAACAGTGATCAATAAAGGAAGTAAGAGAAAGTTGTGAATTAGCCGCCTTAAGACCAACTACTTGAACGTACCCGCACTGAGTGCAGATCAATTTTGTGTAATTGGCCTGATTCTGTAAACTACAAGGGCTGAGGGGAAAAAAAAAAAAAAAAGTAAGCATAAGCAACTCTTTGGTCCTTTGTCAGCAGAGCCAAAAAGTGTTTCATACTGTCTCACCAAATGAAAACTGACTTTCACACAAGTTAAACAGTATGCGTTAAATCATGTATCAAATAATTACATCATTTGGTTAAACCCATCCCAGTCCTCCTTCTTAGAGAGACTGCAGTTCAGATAAATCATGACTGTTCAGTAATTATTGATCAAGCAGACTTTTCAACATAAAGACTCCATCTCAGCAGCAATGCTCAAACTTGAGTTTCCTGTGGCTGGAACAGTAAGAGAGTCTGCCTGTGACACACTATTGCAGCTGCCATTTAGAATGACAGAATCTGCCTCTTCACCCTCCAAGAAAGCTATGAATTGCATGTACTTAAACATTTGTACATATATTTGTCCAATTCTGTCACCATCTTTTAGCTGACTGCCCAGAGCATACACACCTGTGGTTCAGTCCTCCAGGGCGCTCAGCACACTTACAGCTGCAAGAGGCCACAGCAGGGAGCTCACTTAGCACCTGCAGAATCACACCTCACATTCGGGAGGAGAGAAGGCCGAAAAACCCCATCCAAATCAAATTCATAAACAAAAGTTGCTCCTAAATCAACAACTGGATTTCTTTTGAAAAGCAGAGAAAGTGCCAGCTAAATGTTCTCAACAAGATTTATTTATAGTCCTGAAGAGCTGAATCTATTTTACTTGTTCCTGACATTCAGCATAAATGTTCCATCTCAAAGAAGTTCTGTAATTCTTAATTATAGCTTTTTATAGCTCTCTAAATCAATCACTTTCCTTTACGCGACTTAAGTCTCTTGGTCCTCTTGGCCCAAAGCAGGAAGTTAAACAGCAACCTTAGGACCTGTCCTAAAAAGTAGGTAGGTGCTAAAAGTGAGGTATGATACTCATGAGTACCTCAAATGCCTTACAAGACTGGGACATTTCTTAGCCAAGTTGTTTACATTTGTGTATTTTAAATCAGTCCTTTGGAAGGTCTCTGAGATTGAGATCCTCTCCTTCTCTGTAGTAGTCCGAACTCTTCTCTCCCAAGCATGTTTTGCCAGCAGTCTGGAAACCATTTCTCCAATGTGCCCCAAACAGCTTCCTGCTTTTTCATCCACAGCAATTCTACTCTGATCCATGACAGAAATCCTCTATATCCTCCCACCAAACAGGACTTACCTGCTCCAAAAGCTGCTCCCCATGGACAGATATCCCTGTCCACCTAGCCTTAATCCCTCTGGCCTTTCATTTTCTCCTCCTTGTCTTGCCCATGGCCCTGAGTGCAGCAGCACCAGGAGGCACAAAGCAATGACAGCAGAGACCCCACATGCCTGAGTCTTGTGAAGGGATGAGGACAGCAGATGTCTCTAGACAGGAAGCTCTGCAGGACAGAAATGCCAATAGAGTTAACAATGGTGCAGTCAGCAAAGCATTCTGCCCCTAGCAAGGGGAAAGATGCCAACGCCTCCTAYGCTGCTCTAGGGCTCGCAGTCTTCAAGTCAGCCCAGAAAAGAGACAATGCTATTTGCAACTGCATCTCCCAGGTTCTTTCTTGCCTCTAGGAAACATTGCAAACTCCCTGGCTCAAATCTGAGAGCCTTTAAACCCTTCCTTGTAATCAAATCTTCACTTTCTCCTCTATTTCTTTTTCTAAGACTTTTGATGAACACTCTCCAATGGGTCCAGAATTTCTCCAATACAGCATTCAAATTCAAAAAAATACGAGTGCAATAGGACAAAACCTCTTGGAAAGTTCTTGCTGAGGATGCAAGCATTGCACTGGCTTCAATTTTGTTATACAGCAACTAGGTAGGCAAAACTGTCAAGAATTCCCATGCCTCTTTCAGTATTTCTACTTTTGAGGTTGTACCTTCCAATTCAATACAGGCATTTCAGTGCACTTTCTTTCCCCAAATGGGACTGGTATTATTTTTAGCTTTTTCCTGTGCTCTTTGAAACATCATTATTTTTTTCCTTTGATATCTGCAGTCTTTCTGATGCATTTCATAGTCTTACTATTATATACAACTCATATGACAACTATGGTCTTCCTAATAACTGAAGACCAGAACTTAAAATTAATAAAAACACTCCTGGAATGCACCTGCAGTTTCTCACCCACTACACTTTCAAAGACACAGCTGAAAATGCCCAGCAACGCATGGGACATCTGTTCAGCTAGAGCAAAGAAGGACAACAACCAAGTTCTTTCACTCATTTTTGTTTTGAACAGGAGGAGGCTCACAGGGTCCCAGAGACAGTCGGAGAATAGCGTGTCCGGGACCAGAACGAAAAAAGTAGCAAGAAAAAGGAGAAAAATCTGGTTCCTCTCCAAGGTCATTCTTGTACAATCTCCTGCAAGCTAGCACAGAGTTAGCCTCCTAAACAGCATTCCTACCCAAATCATATTACAACTAATGAAGGCTTACTTCCAAATCAAATTGGACAGTAACAAAATATGGGTTCCTTTTCATTTACTAATTTTGTTATCATATTTCTAAAGCAATCCAGTTTTCTCTCGTGAGAAAAACAAGATATTACTTTAACAGAAAATATGTAACAGTAAAATAGTGATTAGAGAAAGACTGCTTAATGGAGGCAAAAACAACTGAAGAAGCATATTCTATTGTGATCTGTAATTATATTGCTTCTTAAAAAGAAGAAATAATACTATTTCAAAACAAAATGCATACTGTAATATCATAATTATGAAAGAAATTTTTCTTCTGACCTAAGAAAAGTTTAGATAGGCAATCTGCTCCAAGGACTGGCTGAAGTCAAGCCATAAAACATATGCATTTGAGCACAAATTGACAATAGAAGCCTAAGTAAAAAGACTTTTTTACTGAAACTACACAAGAGTTAAATGGGTTCTTTTTAGCATGATTCTAGGGAGAAAAAAAACACACGTGCATGCCCTACCCCGAAGAACACTGTCAGATAACATCATGTAATCTAACAGATTTGGTATTTCCAAATTGCCCTTTCTTGACTGCAAGCATCTCTGCAGCAGGCTTAAATAATCTGTGCTGTAGATAATCTACTGTTAAGCAAGCATGACTATTTTTTCACCATGCAAGCTCAAGAACTGTTACTATTTACATATGCAAATTTTGACGCACAAAATGCATACTCGGTTGTTTAAATTGTATGCCTTCACTGCAGGAACAATTTATGTGGCCAGTCTTCATTCCCTATACATTTGTTCTAAGCCAAAACTGCAGCTTGTCTTAATACATAAACATGCACATAAGAGATTTATTTTCRCTCTCACATATCTCATTGGAGGTAGACTCACTGAGAATATAAAATATCTAAAGGCAGAAGGGCATCTGTTTTTCAAACTGCATTCATTTTCCTTAGTACTAAAAGTAGTCTAAGATCCTTGGATATAACTCAACTGCAATAAACAAAAGTAATTTTCCAGAGATCAAAGGACAAATAAGGGTATTATTTTCTCTGCTTTTTGATCATCCATCTAAAACTAATGTTTTGGTTAAAAAAAAAAGTAGAAAATATTGGGTAATTTAGTGACCAATTAAACATTTTTCAACAATCTTTCCTAGATGGTTTGAAGAGTCAGTTTCTCCCAAAACTATGAGTGTTAGAGATTAATTTTCTGGACCACTTGTAAGCTTACATTCTAATTCTTCTTATAGTATAAACACTCATTTCCTATCCTGTTAATATGTGATTGATGCTGAGTTCCTCTGAACAAATTGTCTACCATATTATCCAATTAATATAGTCGAGAGTTCAGAAACAGATTATTTAGAACATRTGACATGACATGTTTACAATTTATGATGTTATGGAAATATTTGTTTATTATTCCCTGGAACACAGCATCAACATCTTTGTATTTCTGAATAAAAAAGTGAATGGCTGGATGTAGCTATATCAGCGTTAGCACAGAAAATATCTTACTGCACATAAGTGATGTGGTCATCATTTTGCATTTAATCGTTAAYGCATTACAGCAGCAGCCTATGCTCAGCATGCCCAAATGAATGCAAGTTGCACAGAGTGGGTGCTGAATTATTGCACATATGTAAGCAGGCTGACAACTGATTAAGCCAAGACGGTGAATGTGGTATGTCTGAACTGAATGCATAACTGCAAGAAATGTGAAGACAGGTAGTACTTAACAAAAAAAAATACACCTGTCACCGTGTGCAAAAAAAAGTTTTGATCCACTCCTCTAGTAAAACCCTCCCCTATTTTAAAACATTTCTAGAAAACAAACTRCTGGGATGACTGTATTCAAATGTATGTACAAAGAATCATGCTTTATAGCTGCTATATAGCTATAGCAATTAGAGGTAATTGGAACTGCCACAACAAGGTGATCGTTTTCTTGAAAGACCTCTCTATTACAAACCAATCAAGTTTCAGTTTTATTACTGATGTGAAAAAAAAATCTTGATCATTCTTACATTTCCATGCATATATAAGAGGAAGACAGTATTCACTATCAAAAGATATAGGGATAAGGCAATATTAAAACAACAATCATTGTTAAGTGGTATTTTTTCCTTCTGATGCATCATTTTTCTTCCTCAAAAATATCCTTACGTTTGTGGGTCATTTATATCTTTGCGGCACCAGAATGAAATATTCTCTGTGTCTCTGTGCAATGTCTCAGGAAATCTAGAAGTGATGTGGATATTGGCCAAGATTCCAGATAACTTAATTTTTCTAGAAAAATCTTCCAATATGAACAAATTGAGTGATTTTGCCTTTATTTAGTTTCAGTCTGTGACTGGTACATAATACAAATGAGCTAGGAAGGCCAAGACACTCACTGGCAAAGTATTTATTATTTTCAAGCCAGATAACTGCTTTTGACACTGATTTGCTTTTGGGAAAGCAAAGGCAATGTAATAATATTGTTCTAAAGAATGATTCACTRGACAGGTCTGCAACAAGGATTTGTACTGTACTTTCAATCACAGTAAGTAGCCTCACAGTATCCAGCAGAAGTACAAGATTAGTACAATAAGCACAATTGTTCTRCTGTGCAGAAATACACTTAAAAATGGGAGGAGCGCTGCCAGTATTTTTATTAACTACCTACAAACTACTGTAACTATGAAATGAGCATCATTTAACATAGGCTGACTGACAGCTAAAAGATGATGGGTTACTGTTTCAAGTATTAAATTTGATAAGAGTCCAGAAGTTCACAAGCAGCACTGATGTCCCCACAGAACCATTTTAACAGTACAAGTTATCATGAGAGTGTGAGACTAATACAAGCAGCATGTAACTACCCTGAAGAGGAGGCAAGAATCCCTCTAGGAGCAGGGAAAGATCACTAAGTTAGGAAGGAGAGGAAAGAGTCAGTTGTTGCAGAACTTAGTCTTACCATTTCCAGATTTTCTAACACGAGCATCTTCCTTATACTTGTCTTAGTTTGGATTTGTCATTTCTGTACTGTGCAAAGATCTTCTGGGTTTGCAGAAAGATCTTGTTCCAGAACAACATTTTCAACAAGAAAGCAATTAGCTGCCTACATTCTCTTTAGAGTTTTGAGTTTGTATTTTTAATTTCAGAGAAAAGTAARTATCAGCACGTTGTGACTCCAGAATAATCATAAAGGCCACAGAGCAGAAGCATACAACAGCATCAACATCTACTCACATATTTTATCATACTCATTTAACAATATATGTCAATAAAATACACTAAAGAGATCACAAATACCAGTAAATTGCTTGAAGCAATGGTGATGGAGACCATAACCTTCACATCCTGACAAGGCTCTTGGCATGTAACTGTAGTGTACYTATGGCTGGCATTAACGAATCCCAGTTGAAAATTCCCAGGGAAGTTTCCAAGTATCTCTATGGGCACCTCTGCACATCCAGATTCAAGGTCCTCTGCCCTGCCTGGTAACACCAGTTAGATGCAAGGCAGCTCTGGAAACTGTAAATTTATATTAGAAAATCCAACTCAGCCTCCTACATCACAGCTTCTACTAACTCGAAGAAGACCTGACTCATGGGACAAAACACTGACCTCTCCTCCACAGGCTGGTAGCAATGCTGGTTCTTTACTGCATTTATTCTTTGAAAACTTACGTGGCAAGAAGAAATCAGAAATCAAGATAAACGAGTAAGAGGAAATCTAACGTGCTCATTTTCAATGTACAAAATACTACGGACACTCTGAACTTCTTGGCCAGGAATTATTTGAGAGGAGAAGGCTTTTCCTGGAAAGCAGACTGAGAACACTTTTCACTAATAAATTCTATAATGGTGCACATGACCATGCTTTTACGACCAGGCTTGCATCCAGCGCACATGGCCAAGCCAAAGCAAATCTCAACAGCACTAATGAGCAACGGAGTTGCGGTTACATCTCCCAGCATCAGAACAGCAACACAAGAAACAGGGCAAWCCTGTCCCCACGGGGGAACAGGGAGGTTTTGTATCCAGCTCCCGCATGGAATCAGACTCAAACCAACAGCTGTCCTGCTCAATCCGCACAAATTTGAAYGCTGCAGAGCACACAGAAGCTGCTCAACCCAAGCAGACAGGCAGGAGTTATGCACTCAGCAAACGAATAAACCTCAGGAGACTCTGCAGCGGTGTAACTCGGTAGGTCAGGGAAGACGATGCTAGTGACTGGGTGTCAGCAGGGCTCTATTGGGGGAAATCTGCCAGGAGCTGAGTTTTGCACGATACTCTGGAAACCCGCRCGGCCCCGCCGCGCCGCCGGCGATGCCACGGGCCGGTAACGGCTCCCCGCCCGCGGCGGCCGTTAACGGCTCCCCGGCCGCCACRGGCGCGCGCGCGCTCGACGGGCGGCGGCGCCTCTCCGAGGAGAGGAAGAGGAGGAAACCAGCGCCCGCGGCCCGGCCCGCCCCCCGCGCCCCTCACCGGCCAGCTGAGTCATGAAGGCCTCCGCCGCCAGCGCCATGGTGGGGCCGCGGCGCCGCGCCAGGCCCCGCGCA
>NW_028185261.1:5798708-5810734 GCF_003343005.1 Rhea americana
GGGGAGCGCCGCGGCGGCCGGTGCCCCGGCGCGGTGCCCGGGGCCGGGCTTGCTGCGGCCCCGCGGGCGCCTGTTGCGCCGCCCGACGCTTCCCGAGCGCCTCGTAACGAGCCGCGCAGTCCAGCAGTCGAGCGCAAACGCTCCGAAGTGTAGAAATGTACTGTTCTGTCGGGCTTAGTCTCATCACCCGAACTCCCAGTTCGCACAGAAGACTGTGCGGAACAGTCTTCAGATGTGTTTCGTGCTTATGCCACATCAGAAAGTGCAAAAAGTGTTCTTACGTTGTGTGTGATGGTGGTATAAGCCTCTAGCCTATTTGCAGCCCTATAACACCCACAAGAATTTCAGACTTTGTAAGATTAAGACATAGAATATAATAGWTCCACATTATGACTTGCATTTTCAGTTACACATATTATTAATAATCAGTCTCTACTAGGTTCTCTAACAAGCTCCACTAGAATTACATTATGATAAACTAGACACCATTTGTAAGCACTTCCGCTTGTATACACTTGAAATAGAGCTTTCACTAAGGGTTAAATTGGTAGTGGATGAACACTTTGAAAAACATTCATGAACAAATTATTAATGTAACAAGCTAATTTGGGAGTTATGCCCTGTTCTCCTTAGTTAATCCAGTAGAAGGGGAAAAAAAAAAAGACTTGAATTCACATCTAATTGAAGAGTTGTCTGGGATATAACTGCAACTTTAGCCACAGTATACTAATTCTCTTAACTTGGAAATAAAAAGAGAGTAGAAACAAAACTTCAATATGTCAAATAGTAGCAGAAAGCACTCTCTAATGTCATGATAGATGAGAATATTTACCATAATTCTCTGTATTTTGATGGATTCTTGGGCTGACTTAGCCACATCACTATCCAGGAAGCAGTAGTAGAGTGTGTGCTTAGGGAGTGATGACATTTGTAATATAACTCATGACAGATGCAGAATCCTTCAGCAGTGTAAACATGGCTGACTTCTGAAATACTGCAGACACTGCAGCTTTACTCCAGTAGAAAAGTATGTATATATGGTAAGACATTTTCCAGCTCTTCTTGATGATATATACATGCAACTTAGGATCATGATCCTGCAGAGGTTAGTCAAGAGCACAGTGGACACACAGAACGACAAAGGACCTTCAAAGATCAATACAAGCTGCCTGGTCACCAGGAATCCCTGCTCTTGATGGAAGTCTGCTCAACTGACTTGCTCTGCATGACATGCAGAGCTGGTATCTAAGGAGKTGAATGGGGCAGGTTCAGAGTACTTTGCTTCTTTTTGATGAAGGGATCCACAAGGATTTTTTTTTCCCAATTCAGTGTTAAAAATAAATTAAAAAAAGTGCGCTTTGGGGAATGCTATAACCAGCTCTAGGATCTGACAAGAAAAGTGTCTCAAGCCATCTTTAGTTCTTGCTCCACTTAGGCTAGACTCAAGCAGCATGCTTGAGATGTAGGAGCCCCACACGATCACATTAGTTGCCTGGAGATAAATTGCTGAATGTGTTTTAGAGGTGTGCTGAAAGCAGAAAGGCCAAACATTGCCTCAGAGGGCCACAGTAACTGAAAGTCAGACTCCTTCCCTGTTGTAAGAACAGAAGTGTTAAATACGGCTGAGTGTCTTTTGGATTATATTGCTCCCCTTGACTGGTCCAGAACAGCATTGGCTGGACTTTCTTTTTTTAAGCACAATGAAAAAAGTGATTTTTTGGAGAGGAAGAGGTGAGCTAGGCATATTGTGATGTGAACCAGAGGAGACTGTACTCCAACAATTTTAAGTGCTTTACTGATCATACTGGATATGTTATTTTCTATATCCTGGCCAAAGATACTTCTCCATGCATCTCATGCACAATGAGATAATCAAAATGACTCAAAGGGTATTGCCTTCCTGTCTTCTGAAATCTTGACTTGGGTTGAAGAGAAGCTTTGTGTGTTGAGATGTACATCTTCCCTTTAGACAACCATGCATTCCATAGTCTTAACTCTATACTATAAAGACTATAGAAAGTTTGGAAAAATGCCATAATATTAAATTATGCATCAATTTGTAGATAAATGAGATAATGGAGATGTGAAAGGATTGTTCCATTGTTCTAGAATGCCTCTTGGTACTCACTTTGCCACACTTTAAGAATATATCATTTGATCAAATAGACTACTGGCAAAGCTAGATAACAGAATGATATATTTCAGTCTTGCAGGGCAAGATCTTAATTTTTGTATGCTGATAAGCACTAGAGGATATATGTGAATGAATTGTACTAATGTTGAACYGTATTAATATTTGCAAAGTACTTGAAAGTCCTCTGATGACAATTACTACTGAAGCACTAAACGTTATTAAGAATATGTTCTTCATGTGATAGCGGAAGTATGCCATTAGAGAAATAACAAAAGCAGAAGAACTGGCAAGTGTTTGAACAATAGGCTGAARATCTAAATCAGTGACCTGGAAGAGGACTGATTATTTTAAAATGCTGATGAAAGCTACATTTCTAGTTACAGTAGTAACTTGAATATCCCCCAGATCAGAAACTGAATGGATTTGGGAAGTTGAGTAGCTCTGTGTTAGAAGATTGTAACAGTTTTAAGTTAAAATAGTGTCCTAATTGTTTCATCCTTTCACCACCATCAATACTGATAAGGCTAAAAAACCCACAAGATATTGCACAAAGGTTGCACTGATAAGGGTGAGTGTGAATTAGAGATGAGTTAGGCCAAAAGTATGTATTAGCACCTAACTAAAAGCAAAGATTTCTCTATAGAACTGTTCAATGCAAAGAGTATCTCTAGAAATAGTTTGTATCATCATACAAACTATACAAGGGAACTAAATTCAGGAAATAATCTAGCAGATATCCAAACAGTTGGCCCAAACAGGGTTTGCCTCCAAAGTGCAGCAGGATACAGTGGTTCCAGCTCCCTGCTGGGGACCAGAGCACCTAGGCAGTGTTTTCTGCTCCCATATTCCCTCTCCTCCCTGCTCTCACTTAAAGGGCTGCCTTAATGGACTATCTTATCTCCCTGGTGGGTTTGATATCTAGTGATATTAGATATTAAAAAATGAAATTTTGGTTCCATCACTATATTTACTTCTATTTAATATGCCTCCCCCCACACACACTTCAGGAAAATGAGTCATGCTTGCTGAGCCCAGCTTTCTGCAGGACCTGCACGCAAATCTTTTCTTCAGCTGGTGACACTATTAACGAACTTTTCTGGTAATTCTTGCTTCATGCCATGGAGTGCTTCCCAGCTTTCACAGATTTTAAAGGCAGCATTGCTGGTGCTTGAGAGCAGGCCAAGTGGCAGCAAGGGATTATTCTCCTTCAGAGGGCAAATGAGCTGGCACTGAAATGCCTTCTCCCTGCCCGGCCTGCTGTCACACTGCTCTTCTAGTGCAGCTTAGGCATCCTGGGGGATGCTCTAAATTATGCTGCTTGTCACTGTCCTTAAAGGACTATTATTGCTGCTGGGAATCTCCAGAATGAAGCAAACTCAAGCTTGTTCTTCCCTGCCAACACAGCAGGGCTAAGTGGCAGCAGCAAAGTATTTTTAAAAGGACTTCGTGCCTGCACCCTAAGTGCTCTGGCAAAGAACACAGAGCAACAGACAGGACAATCTGAGCTAACTTGTTCAAATGATTCCACGGGGCATTTAGTGAAAGTGTTTGCCTGTCAGCTGTTTCACGTAAGCCACTGTTCAATATGAAGAATAGTGCCCAAAGCACCCAAATGAGAGCTGAGTTTCTCAGCCACAACGTACACTCCTGTGAGTTTACTAAGAAGGTGCTGTTCTGTGAGAGCCTGAAGAAACTGAGGCCCAGCTTTTACCTCTGCAGTCCCCATGCACTTCTTTGGGAAGTCAACACACCTTGTGGCAACAGCCAGAACAGATTCAGAAATGAAGACATCCCTGTGCAAATTCAACATGCTTTACAGTAGATTTTCACAAATGATCAATATGACAATAGTGATTGCAATTTGGTAACTTCTTTTTTCTTTTTAATAATCAGGCAGATACAAGTTCTGGACTAAGGAATTTGCATGCATAGCATAAAGTAAGATTTCTAGGAACATGCTTCTATAAAAATGCAGTAGTCAGGGAATATTAACACTAACCACTTTGCACTTACAGAAGATACTACATATTTAATTGACAAATCAATTAATGCTGATGCATTTCCAACAACCCACATGAGGGCAGAGAGAGTTTTCATGTAGGTTTTAAGAGGTACAAAAATAGCATTTCTGAAAGCAAACAGGGGTCTCAGACTGTATGCAGGAAAGCCATTAGATGAATCATTTTCTTTTCCCTTTCTCACTTACCTCCTTTCTTGCCTTCTTTTATTCAGCAGGGTCTGATCTTCAAGGGTGCAAAGTCTATTTCAGCACATCTGTCATCCTCACAGCTGCACTGAACTAACATCAAAGCAATTGCACAGAAACCCTAACTTTGCTGTTTTACTGGCTGGAGACATACCAGCCCCTGGACTGTTGCATATCTATGCCATTTAAGTAACTGCAGAGGATATTTTTCCCAGGCTCTATAAATAGCTGGATCCTGAGGTCGGGGCTCAGCCTTCCCAGCTTTGTCTGAATATTAGCTGAGCTTTCACGTGGCAGAGCAAAGCCATCAGCCAGTAAGTTGAGAGGTCACACAGTCCAGCTAGGCTGGAGCCCAGCACAGCTACAGTATCTCTAGGGAAGGAAGAGGTGGCCCCAGGCTGAGCTTAAATAATGCCCCTGGGCTAAGGCAGGTGTGGGTGGGGGGTCTCAGATGGGGCTACTCAGGGCCGTTAAGGTCTATTAGTGCCCGGAGGGCCTGGCAGTTCTTCAGCTGCACACTGAGTGCACTCATCTGGGCAAGTGGTAGATTTAGAGCAATAGGTTTTGCATAGTTTCATGTTACATGGGATGAGGCTTTTAAATGAAAGCTGAGATCAGAGGTGGTAGTAAGCGGGAGCTCCCAAGTGGGGAGATGACAGCCTTAATGAGACTTTGCCTTGRTTTCCCTACACATGCTGTCACACAGGTCAGCAATGTCTTCCCCAACCCTACCCTGCCAAGTACTGACTCTGCCCTTGGCTCACTTGCGGCCAGCCTTTGATAACAGATTGCTTCCTTTCTCATCCGCCTTTTTTACATCCCTGATAGGCCAGACACAGACAAATTTATTTTTTCAAGCATGGGTCATGGTCACATTGCCACAACTCCAGGAATGTCAAAGCATCGTCCACTCGTGGCAGCCATGAYTCTAACTTAGGCAGTAATAATAGCTATAAAGGTCTATCCTGATATTTGTTTAACTCATATTGCAGCAAAATCCTGAACCATCTTGTTTATGAAAGTAAGAGTCATTGTTCACAGTTTGACTGTAGGCACTGGTTAGGCAAGTCRTCTCAAACTCTAAAGATGTTATCTGGAAAATTAGGGAGCTGCAGTTRAACTCAGTTTCTGGATAAGTGTGGTAAATACTGAAGAGGTTTATTAATGCATCAAAGCTTCTTGTGAAAGGGTCTAAATCCTTCTCTGGAGGCCGACATAGAAAGAATTAACTTTCTCCTTCTTCCTGTAGAAATGATCACRACTGCTACACTGCATGCAGGGAAGAGGCAGCTGCAATGAATTATTTATCTGTAGCACACTGTAAGAGGGATGTGCTGTGATTAATTGTAGAGCTGGGCAGGAAATGGCTTCCTTGTCCCAAAAGATTTTTGAGATTAAAAATGTGTTGCTATTCCACACTGGGATAAAACCAAAATCCCTTTAAAAGATCTTATTAAAAATAGTGGAGAGAGAGCAAGACCCACCTACAAAAGTAACCTGAATACTTCTGTGGATATAACTCCTTTGCATGATGAAAGCACAGTAGACATTTTTTAACGCCTAAAAAAAACTTTACTGCGTGGGGTCCAAACCATCCCTACAGGATGCTCTAGCAAGAAGGGTTGGGGTTGTTACAGATACTTAGATACTTCTCAGTCTGTCCTAGTTGAAAGATAACTGTGCAGACCAACACACTGCAGTAGAGACATGAACCTCAATCATCTCACATGAGTGCTCTCACTGCTAGGATGGAATGGGGCTTAACTCTTGATTTTTTGTGCTGAAGCACTGCCCACTTCATTTCAACAGAAGATTTGTTATTGAGTCTGCTGGATTACTTTGTCCTCAGAGAAATTGCTTATACTGGCTTTTCTGTTCCAGCAAAATGCTACAGAGCTGAATGATGTTTTATAAAGCTTTCCTCCTCCAGGTGGGAAACCTTATTTTAAAAAGCTTACAGGGAAGCGATTTTTTGTTTCCAGAGTCATTTTGCCCATGTGTCTCCCAGACAAGGAGTTTTCCTCTTTTTTTTTTCTTTTTTTTTTTCTTTTTTTCCAACACTCCCAGTGCAAGTGTGTAACGATGACCRCACAGGAGTGTCCTGCTGTATTTCTGAGGGATGCTCAGTATTGACTCACTAGCTATGATGTAGCAGAAGCTTCAGAAGTTGAATCTTACTCCATCTAAAATCACTCTCCTACTATAAAAGGAATAAAAAAGCTTGCCTTATCTTCATTATAGTTGTAGAAGTTCACACTTGACATTACTTCTCCCCAGAGTACAACCATGGTAAAGAAAAAAATTATGGTGACTGAAATAACTTGAGTATATATTATTAAAAATATATGATCTTTTTAGCACTGGGTATGGGTTGGTGAGGGTGGATACCTCTAGGGATTTGTAAACAAATCTGGAAGATCACATTCATCCTTTTACTGGCACCAGAAGAAGGATTTGAGAAAAGCACCRGGTGTCTCCTTTGGTCTTTTTTGAGATTAAGCAGACAGATATGAAAAGGAGATGTCATGTGAGGAAGTACCGCTCACTTAGAGAGTACAGCAGCAATGATTTCAAAACATTTTGCAAAGAATATGTACTTTGAAGCTCTTTGAGCACTGGGACATGAGAAAGGAATATCTGATTGAGAAATATTTTGAGCTACATGAGCCAAATGCAACTTCCAGGAATGTGCAAAGAACACAGACCTGCCAAATTCCAGTCTAGTCTAGCTACAGCCACCTGTAACTGTGACACATCCCAAATCCATTATCTCCTTTTAGTTCCCTAAAGGTTGGCAAAAGTTGTCAACATAGTTTAATATAGTCTGGAAAAAAAAGCAYGATAATTCATGAATGATGATCTCTCTGCCACGTGGGATATCGGTTTTGACGCTGACCATGCAATCTTCCTCTAAGAGGCTTGGATACAAGGTTTACATCACCATGATGTCATGCAGAGAAGACTAGTATGACACTTGGGTAACCTCTGTTTCCTCCTCTAAGCAGCAGAAGCAGTCTGTCCATAGTCATAGTTACACAAACATGTATCACTACCTTGTYTCAGGACCTCCGCTGCTGTCTTAAGCATCCTGAGCCTACCTCAAAGTGGAGCCTTATGATTTTGTTTAGATCAGAGCTATGCACTGTAGAAGATTAGAGCATTTTCTCAATCCTCCTTTGAGAGCACTGTTAGTATCACCAGGGAGGCTGCATTCACTTTGTTTTTGTCCAGGCTGTACAACACATGCCATGGCCCCTGTGCACCAGCCCCGTAGCTCTCCCACACAGCGCTCCTCCACACAACATGATCTGAAATCCACTGCCACAAACCAAGGGGAGCAACGGGGCTGCATCTGCCAAACCACTTGGGCTCAGCTGCCCCCGGCTCAGCTCAGCAGCCTGCACTGTGCACCACTAGCCTGCAGCTGGTGAAGGTTTTACTCCCTGAGGAAACAAATTGCAGGCTGGTAGTGACTGCAGTCTGAGTTGCTCAGTCTGAATGTACAGCTGCTGACAACATCCGGAGATGCATCACTGTTTTATTAAATGCAATACACTTTAAAATTTTGGAAAGTATTCAGAAGAACTGACCAGAGCCATGTTCTTTCACACGTTGATATGTGGGTGCCCGCAGAAAGCATGGCTGTTTAGCATCTAGCATGGGTGAGCTCTGCTGCGGGCTCAGATCACAGCAACGCAAGAGCGTCAGAGATGACAGTGACACCCTCTGTCACTGGTGACAGGCCTCCTTTGCTCATTTGTGAGTAGCCCCAGAGTTGTGATAGTCCTTTTTCCTGTGGCTCTTGCTACAGTGATTCAGACCTGTGAAGTCTCCGATCCAATTGCCARATCTGCTTGGCCCTGTGCTACACTCCCAAAGCCGCCACCAGAACCAGGTAGCCAGCTTCTCAAGGGAGRCCTGACACTGAGAGCGTATGACAGTCCTATCACATGTTTTCAAGTGGCTGCCTAGTCACATCCAAGTGAAAGTCACTGTGCTGGTCACGGTTGAAAAATTTTATGAAATTTCGGACCCGTTCTAGGAGAGTGAATCACTGTGTTGTGTGCATAATCTTTTAGGCGACTTTTGCACCAGAGACAACAAGGAATAAGCAAGAGGCAGTTCTCCACAGATGCTTTGGAGGTCTAGTCTCTCCAGCATGAAGAAACAGATCTGATAACCCATTGGCATCATGTACCACACATTTAGTCAGCTGAATTTTTAAGGAGAAAGATAGATGGGTTTTATTGGCAGGCTTTTAACACAGTTTGATAATTATCTTTTAATTTGATACAGTCAGACGTTGAAGAAAATGTCATTACTCATAAATGGCATAAATTATAAATCCATAAATGCATGTTTTTAAAATAATTATTCCAATATCTATGCTTAACATATGGATCTGAGATTACCTGAAACAGGAACTGTGTCCATTATCTGAACAGTAACTGGGCAAAATCCAATCTTCAGTAGTCATTAAAAAATTTAGAGTTAGTGAGATTTTATCTATTTTCAAATACCACTCTAAACTTTATTGTGCTTAATCTAGTTTACTCATTAAAGGAACATAAAAAGGGACATTAAGAATGTGGATTTAGTGTAGCACAACAGTTAAGATGAAGAGTAATGGCTGGGAAGCCTTAACTCGCAGGTTCTACTGCTGTAGTAATGTTTCAGAAATCATATTACTAGGACGCAGGCATTTTTCATAAGATATATAGGCAGAATAAATGTTTTCTTTTGCCCAGCAGAAGCATCTCTCCTGATCTGATGAACTCACACATGGGTGTAATTTTATGCACACCCATAGCAGCCTCCATCTATCTGTTGCAATGGCCTTTGGTCTCCACAGGGCTGTGTAAAGGTTCAAGCACCCAGGCTAAGTATTTCCCCCTTTGCTGATGGGTTTAGGAGTCTCACTCTAACACTAGGGCCACAGGCTGGATTGCTTGACTTAGTCCTGGATAACATTTTCATAAAGTATGATGTGCCAGCCTGGTTAAAAGTACCTTGGTCTCCAAACTGTTTTTTTTTTTTTTTTTTTTTTTTTTTTTTTATCATTTGTGATAATATGCTTTCTGATGATATGCACTAGAAAAGATCTGTTTTCCAGGTGGTAGAAAGTCTGGGAGAGGAAATGAACTGATTGTATTTGTTTGTGTATTTGTTTGTTTAAATTGCTATTTTTCAATCTCTTAATCAGCAGGGGCTGTTACCTTTTGAGGAAATAAGACCACATGAAAAACAAACAAAATTGTTTATGAAAAGATCTTTTGCGGGTCAATGGCTTTTCTTTTCAGCATATAGGAAGCCTTGTCCTGTTTACGTATGGTTCTCAGGACTGTATGATTATCTGAGCTGTTAACACATAGGCATAAATTTAAGAAAGAGTGAAATGCTGTCTAGCTGAGATATTCAYTTGACTGATGTTCGAGGGCAGCAAATAATTTTTTGATACAAGTAAAATGTGGTAAGATTCTGGCTTTGGGAAGTACATTTTCGTATATATTGCACGGAATTATTATGGGTCTATTTTATGGGTGTGTTTGGAGGGGTGGGATAGCAGGCCTCTCTGTGCTAGGGAGCAGAATGATGTGTAATTTGGTTGCTCTCCATCTTTCTTTCAACAGGGTGCCTTTTCCTGACCAGATTCCCCTAGTTCACAGGCAGTAGAAGAAGTAAGAAAAAATGATCTGAGTTTGAGTTGTGCACATGTATAGCCATATATTGCCAATACCAAAGAATCAGCTTACCCTTAACTTTAATGACCCTTTAATAACAAGCTGGTAACAACCATAAACCACAATTGGGTTTATCTCCTTACCTTTTTCTCCTTGAACGTAAGAGATTTGCTATTATTCTCAGTATTTACTTGGAATTTAGGCTAACAGAATGGTACAGGACAAATCATAAGTATGATTTATTAGGTGTTAGAGAGAGATGGTTGGAATTACAAGGACTTTCCATTTTGTTCTTTTACCTTCAAAGATTTATTTTTTAAGGTAATAATCTGTTTTACTGCACTTATAAGCTATTATATTGCTTTAGGTATAGGCCACTGTTCCAGGATTTACCAATAAATAGAGGAAATGACACACTTTTAAAAAGGAGATTAAAATGTGATGACTAGCTTGCATATTTTTGTTTTCTTACTATTTTACTCTTTGATGCTCAAAATAAATCTGTATATGCGGCTGATACCATAAACCGAAGTAGGCAGTCTGACCCTCTGTAAAGTGTTCCTTATGCTGTACTTGCAAGAGGTAACATATTCGCTGAGTCCTGGGTAGGAAGCCAGATACGAAAGCAAGCCTGAGTTCCTTGCCTAAGCTTGATTTTCAAAGATATGTGATTTTCTGTTATCACTTACCAAAGAATATCAAATCTATACATTCATGTGTACCACTCAGGAACAGCAATTGTATAACCTTTTTCTCCTTGGAAGCGTTCCAAATCAATATTTTTTTTCCGTTGCAGGTAAAATTAGGAACACATTAAAAAAATGTTTTGTTCAGATCCTTTTGTAGACTGTGGCCCTTCAGGCAATAGTCTGTAGGTAAAAACTAATATATGACTGAAATAGAATGGTCTTTTGTATGGTTTCTAATGATGTTTGAGGGAAAATAAGGCCAATAAATAATATTTTAATAATATTTGATAAATTGCATGGTGGTGAGTATTTCCTGAAACAAGTTTGGTATATTTTGTCCCCAGTGAGTCTCACAGGCTGTGCTCTCACCTGTATTGGCACAGTATAAAACCTGTTTTCAACGGTTAGACATCAAATTGAACATATGTGAGACACAACTGTTGGCTTCAATGTTGAATGAATGAATCTTAGATGTTAGCTATCATTTATTTGTCTCATGTGTGCACCCATGTGTATCCCAGGCATTTTTATTTAATTATTCAGGAACTGGCACATGACTTGCATTATCTCCTTCCTCTGGGTATCTTGCTGACAGAACAGTGTGAAAGAGCAATCCCTAACCCATATACCATTGAAACTGTTCATGAAGAAGCAAGATGCCATAAAAACACCCCTGTCATGTGAGCAGAAATTACACTTAATACTAAGTACTGTTCCTTAATGCAGAGCAGGGTTGTATTCATACCAGCAAATTGATTCAAGCTGCCACAAAAGAGTTGTAAGGTTTCATCTTAATTTGCAAGTATATATATTCGGGCTATGTCATTTTGATGGATACAGAACTGTGTACTGCTACAAGGCCGACACATGTATTTATTTATTCAGGAAAATATATGGCATGAAAACATTCATTATAAAAGACTGTGTGGTCTAATGGCCTGATCCAGCACCACTGAAATCGATGAGAATCTTTCTTTCCATTTTGGTAGTGCAGGAGCATGTCCCCAGTTTGAAAAACTTTCCTCCAGACTGAAGCGACTAGCACAAATGTCAAAATCATTAAGAAAATAAAATGCTGGCAAACCAGCAACCCCATAGACTGGTGACAAACTTGGAGGCAACTAAAAACACAGCTGTTTTTTAAAGTTCACATGTGAACCATATGCTCTTTGAAAGACAAGTTATTCTGGTTGCATGCATATGTTTATTTGTTGTTTTAAAAAAGGAATACTAACATTTTGGTAAAAAATGTATCTTAAAAGCAGCTCTCTGAAAAGAGTTGGTAAGTAGCTGACTTATCTTTAATATTCAGATTG
>NW_028185261.1:5810774-5813683 GCF_003343005.1 Rhea americana
AAAAAAAAAAAAAAAAAAAAAAAAAAAAAAAACTTGATTTACATTGATTTCCATGAACGTGACCATATTTTACTCCGTTTTGCTTTAAATAACTTCTTCTCAAAAGCAGGAGGCATAAATATTATTTCCAATTTTCTAAAGAATGATCAGCCCTCAGTATAAAAGCTCATTTTCAGAGTCATTAATAAAGAGCTGCAAACCATTTATTTTGGTTGCAACTGGTTTCGTATCAGTAGTTCAATTACCGGCATTTTTCCCTGATAACCTGTGAAGTGAATCCGCTCTTTGGAAGTGAACTACAACATTAGATGCAGAAGAAAAAGTCCCTGTGTGCATGCACAACTGGAAGCCTCTGGCTTTGTTGTATTTTCYGATACAACTTGTAAACTCCTCCCTGATGCCCTAGCTGCTCCGGCACCCGTTTCCTGCCTCCTGCCCCGCTCAGCCCTGTGCCCGCAGCCCCAGTGCCCAGCCTGGGGCAGCAGCCGTCGCCTGGGGAGGACTCTCTTCCCATCAGCTCCCATCAGATCGCGAGCCGTCAGTGCCTGGGGCTGTCTTCCGGACTGGGACCCTCGCGAGATCCATCCCCCGGTACTGGGATCGTTCTTCACCCCCAAATCCCACACCCTGGTGAAATGTAGAGCAAAGAGACATTTGTCCAAATTTGCTTTATCTCTGAGATAAATAAAATCACCTTGCTCTTAATTCTGATGTCAACGCTCTCTGCATTACGGTTCCCCAGTCACAGGTCAGATGCAGAAAAAGTCTAAATTTGGCTCTTTTGTCCACTTGGATACTGTTATTTTTACTTTTGAGGGAGACGAAATCAGGACAAGTGAGAAACACTGGATTTTTGTGTTACTATGGAGTAACCATTGGTTGTCACTCTTTCTCAGACAGAACCCAAGTAAAAGACCCAAAAATCCCCTTGGTGTTTTTCTGGCAGAGATGTCTGTGGTCAAACCAAAGCATCTTCCTGAGCTTTAAGAGTTCCTGGGGTTTCACATGCAGCACAACCTATTGTAAATTGGTTTAATATGAGGCTTCTTTGTATCCATAAGACATAATTGGGCTGGGAGAACTAGGTGATCTGCAAGACGACACAGTCTGGCCCTAAATGCTGCAGGAGGTTTGGTCCTTGCCCAGCCACATGTGGGAGGTGTTGGAAGGCAGCGGAGTGGGAGCTGCCCTGTCCTGGACAGCATGGAGCCCTGCAAATCTGTGCCACCCGGAAAACCACAGCACTTCCGCAGCTTGAGCAGAATTGGTCCTTTCTTCTAATACTTTAATTCTTTTAAAATCTAGCTTCACTAAATGGATTCTGGACTAAATAAACTACCTCAGGAAAACACATGTGAATTAATGAGGAAAGCTATGGCCATAAACAACCCCTTTTCTTGCAGAAGTTTTGCAAAGAATAGAGAAGGCAACTGGAGAAACTTCTCTTAAATGGGGATCTTTGATGCCTATGCGTAACGGGGACCATTCCCCTCCCCATCTGCAAGAGGAATTTTTTCCTGCTCTTCCTCTTCAGGGTTTCTTCCCCTCCTTTGCCCAACCCAGCCCCCTCCAACGGCTTTGGGTGCACAGCAGCCCTTGTCTTGCCCTGGAGATCTCTGCAGCCCTTCTTTGGTGCAAAGAAGTTGCCCCTAGCCCCCGCCCCCTGGGCCCCTTCGCCTGCGTTGGGGCTGCTGCTACGCATCGCCCAGTCCAGGTTTGCACTGCTGGCAGCTTCAGGTGTATCACACAGCCAAGAGGAAAATTCACGCGGGCGGCAGCAATTCAGCTCAGCCCTAGGCAATACAGCAAACCGAGGCAAGGCCGTGGCAATCCACCTTTCGGAGTGGTGGCACAGCCGCGCTCGTCGCCACGCTCCCGGGCCGCTGGCCGAGCTGGGCTCCGGCCCGCCAGCTGCCTGCGAGCGCGAGTGCCGGGGCTGGCTGTCACGGCAGGGGCTGCGGTGAGCCGCAGCTGCCTCCTCCTTGGCTCCCCGGGACGAGCACTAACCCCGCTGGCTCACAGCTTTGCACAGACGAGTTCAGCCTGAGGTCTGCGGGCTCGCCTGACCCGAGCTGCGGCGTGCAGCGTGCCAGCTAGCTACTTCGGCCTTACAAGGCGGGCCGTTCTCTGTTTTTCTCTTGCCCAAAGACGAAATTTAGCAGCACTTCTTCGGACTGGCAAGTCTCCCTGATATCTTCACAAATGAAATTGTAAACGAGTTGCCGTAACAAGCGGAGTCGCACCGCCGCGGTACGGCAAAGGGAAGCAAACCGCTGCGAGAGGCGGCTCCTTCCGTCGGCGCAGCCAAAACGTCGCCGGGGGGGCGATGCGGCGGTGGCCGGGGGTCCCGCCGGCGCGGAGCGGTGCGCTGCGGAGTGGAGCGGCGAGCCCGGCCGCCGGCGGTGCCGTCAGGAGGAGCCCGGCGCGGCGGGGGGGAGCCGGCCCGGCGCGGCGGGGATGGGCGCGGCGGCGGGGGGCGCCGCCAGGCGCTGCCGCTCCCGCTGCTTCTGCTTCATGCGGCGGTTCTGGAACCAGACCTTGACCTGGGCGTCGCGGAGCTGCAGCGAGCGGGCCACCTCGAGGCGGCGGGCCCGCGACAGGTACCGGCTGAAGTGAAACTCCTTCTCCAGCTCCGTGAGCTGCTTCGTGCTGAAGCTGGTGCGCACGGGGCAGCAGGGGGGCTGCGCCCCGCACGGCGCCGCGCCGCCTGCAACGCCGAAAAACACCTTGCTTCAGCGGGGGAGAGGCAGGGAGCGGGGAGGGGGCGGCGGCCGGGGGGCAGGAGAGGGGCAGAGAGGAGCCGGGATGGGAGCAGCCCCCGCCCGCGCCCCGCGGCCCCACTCACTTCTGCCGGGCGCGCTCCGCTTCACTCGCATCCACTCGAAGGTGCGCGGCGCCGCCGGGGCCGC
>NW_028185261.1:5814279-5823554 GCF_003343005.1 Rhea americana
CTGCGGGGCCCCCGGCCCCGCGGTGGCGGCAGCACCGGGAGGCGGGCGGCGCCCCCCAGCCCTTCCCGACCCCCGGCGCAGGGCCGCTGGCTCTGGGGTCGCTGGAGCTGCTGCTCTCGTCGGGGCTGCTTGCCGAGAGCCTAGAGGGTGAGYGCGGCTCCCTCTCCCCTGCCCCGGGTGCCGGGCCAGGCCCCGCTCACCCCAGTTCGCCACCCGTGGTCTCCCACGGGGGCCCACACTGCGCAGGGTGCCCGCCTGACCCGCCGGGAGCAGCCCCGAGGGGGCAGCCGACACGCCAGGCCCCCCCAGCCTGTCTGCACCAGGGGAGAGGGAGTGCTGCTGCACCTCTCAGCACTTAATAGTCTCACTCTGTGAGATAAGTGCTTTGCAGTCTCCTGAAAGTGAATCCCTAGGCTCAGCATGTTAATGGGCTTTCATATTTCCCTTGGCAGTTCAGCGGTGTTCACTGAGTGCACTGGCACAGGAAGCAGGAAGAGCGCAGTGGGCAGAGGAGTGCACTAAGTTGCACTGCCTGGCCAGCCCTTCTCGTTCCCTTACTTTCCACCTCCCTTGAATGGCAGGAAACAGAAACTTGGAGGATGTGAACAGTGGAGTYCAAAAGTGATTGTCTTTCCCTAAAAGTTTACAAGGGAAGCTTKATCTTCTAGTTCAAGCTATAAGTGAGCTTGTTTTGGACACTGCTGGCCTTCATCCATCTTCTAACACCGATAACCACGTGTCAGTACAGTTCAGAAAGGCAAGAGGGTGCCCTGGGCTTAGCTCACTTTGGCATTGGCAATGTGGGACTGGACAGACAAGAAACATGAAGAAGGGCTGCGTCATACGGCTTTGGATCACATATTTGCCTTCTAGGTCTTACGGCATGRCTATGGACTCAGTTGGGAAATGCAAGGGTTGTACCTTGTCACAAAATCATTTTATTCTGAATAAAGGCATGAAATTAAAAATATCTTCATCCATCATGCAGTGCTTCCTCCCAAAAGTGCAAAGAGCCAGCCAGCAAGAAGTCCACAATTTTTGTGAGGGCCAGAGACAGTGCCAATCTCCTGAGGGCAACCARGATGGCCCAGCAGGAAAAATCCCACTGGGCCTTTTGCAGTTTTCAGAGGRCTGGGAGGGTGGCAGGGGAGGAACATCAGGAGCGGGTGGCAGGGGAGAGCATTTCGCTGAGTGAGCCTCAACTCCTGTCCGTGGGGACTTGTGCTCTCCAGCTTGGCCCCAGCTGCCCCACTGTAATGCCCAGCTACAGGCAGTAGTTCAGAGCAGAGCTGTTTGCTTTTCTGCAGAGGCCCTGATAGGACACATCTCCAGGACGGCAGCCACGAGGGCAGACTGCCGTTTCCTGATATTTGGGTGATCCAGGGGCATGTATACCTTGTGTTTTTTCTCCTGCATCCCAGCATTCAGTAAAACAGCTATTGCAGAGCAAAGGATGGCTATCCAGATTAGTGCTTTAAATTACTAAGGACGCAGAGTCTTCACAGCAGTAGCTTTAAGCCCAAAGAGCTAGAGCTAGATGTGCTCTAGACACAGACTTGTTCACATGTGTGTGGTAGCATATGGGCTGTGCTATCAGTGATGCACCAATGACAGGATATCAGCTACATTTCCTCATGCTGAGGATGCAGGTATAAATTAGAAAAACAGAAGTTTAAGTATGAACTTAGATCAAATACTCTTTGTAAGAAATTTAAATTTTGAGGGAGAAGTTAAATTCTATGTGATATAAAAGTTGTGCAATGCACTCATAGAAAGCAGCAAAGTTTGGAAAATGTCATTTTCTAACGAAACAGAAGCCTGGGAACATCAGGCTCTTTAGCAAAGAAAGCCTGTCCTCTCAGTAAAGCATCTGCCCTCCTCCCTCTTCCCTGTTGTAAAAACTACTGCCAATAGCAAAATMAACAGCACTGGCTCAGGAGGACTGCTGCTGCATACTTGATTCTTGTGCTTGCACAACACAACTGGTGTAATTATATCTAAAGATGTATTTTAAACTCTGAAACAAGAGTTGGCTATGTTAATGCTAACACAGGATCTTTCCACTCAGCCAGCTGGGTTTGTTACCAGGTTTCCCATTCATTACCTTTTCTATTTGTTTTTGCAGGACAGTTCAAAGATGGTGAAAGCAGAAATTCAATGTTGAACATAGATGAATTGTTTTCTGTTGCTGCTCCATCTTTTTTTTTTTTTCTGGTGAGAAGGGGGCAGATTTTTTACACTTTTGAATTTTATTGTGTTTAGACTTAAATGTCTAAGTCCCGATGAGACTAAGTTCAGCAATTGCAATTATTTGTTATTGCTATTTTGTTTCATTTTGTTTTTTGCAAAACGGTTAATGGAAGGAAGTTTCTGGAAATCCAAGCAGGAAGAAGTGCATTAAAAAGAAGTGTGGGAGAAAAATGATGGCCAGAGAAGGGAATTTGGCAAAGGGATGGGAGGTCAGAGCAGTGCAGTGATGGCACGAGCCAGGGAAACTGCTGGGGCAGAAACCCTTGTGGGAATGATGGACCAAGCCAGCTACAGTGCTACCACACTTTTGGAAACACGTGGGTCATTGCAAACCCCATGAGAACAGCAATGAAATTAGGACATAAGGAAGGAATAAGTCCAGCTGAAAAAGTCCCACCCCTGCTGAGCGTGACACCAGCACTGGGCAGAGGCTGCCTGAGCATGCCGCCCCACCGCGAAGAGGAGCTGGGACCACTTGGGTTATATTACCGTTCGCCGGAGCAAACCTCCCGTAACTGCCCTGATGACCCACACGCAGGAGAGTCAGCAGATTCCTCTCCAGCTCTCAGAAAAACAACGTGAAATGTCTGGCAGCGGGCATGATGGGCATCCTGAAGAGAGATTACCAGATACTTGCAGTATAAGTGGTGGCCCTGATACACAGGCAAATCATCAAAAGCCACTTGGACAAAGGCTGTCAGAGAAGAGGGAGAAGCTGGGACCTGTGCTCTCCCAGTGCATGGGATTAAATACAAAGATCCTCCACATGAATGCAAAGAAGAGGAAAGTCCCTCTCCTTCTGTAAAGATTTTCCTGTAAGAGTGATTTCCACACAGGCCCTATCTCAGGTCATTCTCTGTGTCCTGTCCCATGGCTGTGAATTTGATAGGATAGAAAAATTACGGATTTTGGTCACCTAGTGGTATCAAGGTAAGCCACGCTGCAGCACACACAGCAGAGATGTCACAGGGTTCACAGCCAGAACCCCTGCCTTGGCCCAGCCCTTCTTGCTGTGAAGGATCCCCAAAGGTGGCCCAGGCTCCTAGGGGCAGAGGGCAGTGTGGGGCACTCTACCCGCTCCCAAAGCATCTGCTGTCGCGAGAGAAGCTGCACATTGGTAAATAAAGCAAAAATGAACCCAAACACTTGAATTGTGCATTCAGGAGTATTTTTTCCTTGAAGACCTCCATCCTGSCCCATGATAGAGGCCAAGCTAAATTCCTTCAGCTTTGTGGTTGTGGTGATTGTAGCGGAGCCTCTCTGGGGTTGTCCCAGAGCAGTACAGGTTGCTCCCAGGCTGTGAGCTCTGGAGGAGCAAGACAGAGGCCCACCTCCAGCTCCTGTGCAGCCGGTGGGGCAGCACGTGGTCTGCAGAGGCCTGGATGGGAAGTGTACAGAGACCTCGCTACCCCCAGGGTCTCTTTTTGCATCTCAGTCTTTGTGACCAAAGGGGCTCCATCACGTCCTCCCAGCTGGAAGCCGCGTTATCCCATGCCACTCTGGCTCTGGGACGGGGCTCTGCCACTGCTGGCTGTGGTTTCTCGTCGAGTCCCAGCTGGCTCAGGCTCGAGCTGAAGTAGGAGGAACTGCTGTCGAATGAAAAGTGCACATTGCGTGATTGATGAACTCTTAATAGATCCAGTCCCCCTCCCTCCCCCGCCAGTCCCACTCCCGGCAAGCACCACAGTGTGCCCACTGCAATTGCTCACTTGGGAAGGAAAAGCTGTTGCCTGCTCCCTGATTAACTTGCTGTTCAGWCCCCAGAAAGTGGCTGGGCCGATGGAGCTCTCGTCAAGCCCGTCTCATCCTTTTAAAACCAGAGGTGGCTTCTTCATAAATATATGATATCACCTGGTGCCCAGCCAGCCCGCAAGGCTGCTCGCCGCCCCGGCAGCCCCGGCCCTTTGTGCAGCCCGCCTGGCTGGGGCTTTTGTTCGCAGGCGGGTCTGCGGAGGCGCCGCGGCCGGGCGCCTGGGCCTCCTCGGCGCGCAGCACGCTGCGCCGGCGCGGGCTCCCTTTGTGTCCCGGCCYGCTGGGCACGCACTGGAGTCTGGCGGGGAAAGGGACGGCGTCCCAACCGGCGGCTCCTTCCCCAGCAGATGGCTGAGGGCCCTCAAGGCACTCCGAATTTGTGCAAGGAACTGGGGCAAGCTCCCAGGGAGCCAGAGCCAGCTTGAGGCTGCCAGGCAGGATTCACCCTATTGCTCCATCCTCTTTGCCCCTCCTTTTCCCCCCAGCCTGGCCCTTCCTGCAGGCTGTGCTTAGGGCTTCCCACGGGGCTGGTGGGTGCAGAGAGCCTGGAGTTGGTCCTGCCTTCACATCATTCCTTGCAATGGAGCTCCAGGGACCCTCCTTGGTCCCTAGGAGAGTCAGCACTGGACTGACCTCCCCTTCCCTTCTCGGTCAGCCTCCCCCCATCTGCCCTTGTCCCCTGGGCGCATGGCCAGCTCCCTCCTCATCCACACAGACAGGGTTGCCCCCAGCCCTGGGTGACTTGGGGATGGTCCTACGGTGGCAGCTGCACAGGGTGCCCCAAATCCCCTCCCCAGTGTGCCCAGGGCTCAAGGCTGCTCAGGCCTGCACTAACTGCATGGTGCTGACACCAAGCCCTGGCTCTCTTCGGTGGTGGGGAGACTGCTGCTGTCCTGTGAGATGGTGGGCTGCCGCAAGGACCAGCCTGACCAGCTGTGCTCTGAAGCCAGACAAGCCAAGCAGGAGAACCAGCACGTCCTCTCTGCAGCCAGGCGCAGGCTGTCGCACAGCCCCCGGAGCCCCTCTCCCAGGGCAGCCAGCAGCTCCCACATCCCAGGCCCCAGCAAAGCTCCAGTGCRGAGGCCCTGGCTCCATGACCCTGTCATAGGGCGGCCAGAGGGAGCAGGGAGGAGAGAGGGTGCTGTGGCTCCTACCTGCAAATAACGGCATGGCTGGGATGAGCCCCGGCCCTGGCCTCGGCTGATGAGTTGTGTTTTAAGCGAGTGACTGGAGTTCAGARCATCAGATGCTGTTGCAAAGGAGTTGAGTTGCTACTGAGCGTGAAAGGGGGTTGCTTATAATTTATGAGTTTTAAATGATGGGCCAAAAAAAAGGTCTGGCTTGTGCCAATGTGTCTCTCTCTTCTAGATTGCTGATGCTTGTACAAACATTGTAAAAGTGCCAGAGATCTGGCTAAAGTAGCATTACGACTAATAATTAGGTTATCATTGTGGACTTCTATCACGTTACAAATGAGACACCTCTGCCAGATTCACGGAGAAGAAAGTGAATTTATTTACAACACAGTCCCCACACACACACACTCCTCCTCCTCCCCCACTGGAAACCAGCTCTGCAAACCCCTCTCTGCAATATGAAAATAACACAGGCCAGCGTACCTCAGTAACACTGTTTCTGTAGTCTGGTGATTTCTCTGAACTCCCCCTTCTTCCTCAGATCTGGGGAAGGGCTGTTTATAAATGGCTTTTTCTTTCTTAACGGATTTTATGAAGGACTAATAGAGTAAGTCAGAGCAGACACTATTTGAAGAATAGCCTACACAACGATAAGGTGAGAAACACTTGGGAAAAACACATTCGGTTACACTGTGGAAGGCTTTACAGAAATGCTAGTATCTTGGCATTTTGCATTTGGAAGCAAATGATGTGAAATATATCATGTTTTGAAGAACGCACAAAAAAATCTACATGGAATGTTTCAGTCATGGGTACACTGGTTACAGAAGATTTTGGAGACACAATCATATATATATATATATGTTTATGGAGAATTATATAATTCATAAGTAGTTCTTAGCCTTACTTTTTATGTTGTTTGTGTATTCTGTTTTTTCCTAGATGAAGAAGAAACAACCTGTGCAAAAATTTCCATAAAAAGCAATTTTAGGTCTCAAAATGGTTAAAATATGCCTTCAATCAAAGTTGTTTATTCTGTTCTGTTTTGTTTACAGATCTACAACACATATATCCAAATTTGCTTGGGTAAAAGTGAAGTTTAACAAAAGGTACACTTCTCAACTTAAAACAACGTTGTTTAAATTGCACGGGGAGGGGGAGGGGGGACTAAATAATATTTTGAATCGTTCCTGTCCAGCCGAACACAAACAGCAGAAGGGAGGAAAGCAAGGGGAAGGGGGGCAAAGAAGAAGAAGAAAAGAAAGAAAGAAAGAAAACTTGTCTGCGTTGACCAGAATTGGAGGAGTTAAACTATTTCTCACAACAGGAATTCCAGGTCTTGTCATCAGAGGACGGAGTAGGAGTTGCAGTGTTTGCTAAACTAGAAAGTGATGCCTCAGATGGTTTTGTGGAGAGAACACAGATCTGATTAATCTTTAACTCAATGCTGTTTAAAAGAGATAAGAATAGTGTTCTCGGACCATTAGGAATAGATTTTAATGCCAACATTTGCAAAAGAAGAAGAAGAAGAAGAAGGTCTGGTAAATCCGGTGAGGGATTCAACACAGCTGCGTAACTGAGAGGAGGAAACACGATGTTTCAGCGCATCCTGGATTTTTTTTTTWTATTATTTTCATTCTTTCTCTTTTTTCTCTTTTTTTCTTTTCTCCCGCGAGTTTTTTCTTTAGACCCCGGCTCCGGGCGGGCCGCGGGGCCGGGCGGAAGCAGCGCGGCCGCGGGAGCGCCCGGCGCCGCCGCCGCCTCCCCGCACCCGCCTTCGCGCTCCCTTCCCGCCCCGCGTATCTGATTGTCAATTCTCGTTCAAAGTTTATTTTTATGAAAAGCAAGAGGAAAAGCTTGGGCTTCCAAAGATGTCTAAAAATTTGATTTATGGTCAGTATAAAGACAACAGTATAAATAACAAAGGAGACGGCAGCTGCTGCACGGATTGCTATGGAGACCCTAATGAAATTAGCACTATTAGAGGGTTTCTAATTTTTTTGCACTCTAAGCTTCTAATTTCTTTCCTATTTCAGATAGCCAGAATGTACTAAAAAGAAAATAGCCCACCGAAATAATGCGTGCAATAGATACCTAGTCAATAAATAAATGCTAACCTCACCGAGGTTTTTGTAAGCAGGATTTGATCGGAAACAAGATGGCCAAGCGACCCGCTTTGTGCATCGCTTTCTCAAAGCGGTTGCGCTTCCAACTAAAAGGTGGCTTCCTACAACCAAAGGAGCTACCAACCAGCCTAAGAAGGCGTTCAAATGGTACCAGACGATTTGAAATAAATACTTTAAAAATATTTTCAGCTTTTTAAAAAGTGTAACGGCTCTTTGTGTGATGCCACAGTTTGTTTTACTCTATTAATGACTTACAACTTGCTGTCTTAATTAATCCTTACATAAACTACAAACACCAGCCACTGTTACAACTGTTCAAGACTACTCTCTCAACTAGCTCAGACCGAATATACTAAATAGGTGAAATGTAAGTCACCATGGACCTGAATCGATCTCCCAAAGTATTGGTGAATAAATTGTACAAATATCCACATAAATACATTAAGACGAGGATAAATAATCAGTGATACAAAAATGTCTCGCTTAAAATAATAAATACATATCATTTAGTCCGCTGCAATCTTTACATTACGGAAGAATTCATAAATTAACTTTTCTGAAATAAGCTTATATGCAGGCAAGTTCCCACCGCTCACAACTGGTCTAAAACACCTCAGCATGACGCGCTGCTAATACTAATTGATCTATAAGACTTACCTTCAAGTACATAATTACCAGATTATTAGTCCCTTGGTTTGCAGTATATTGCACTGTCATGCTTAAAACAGCTAGAAAAAGAAAAGCTCCTTTTCATGGACCTACTTAGAGTTGCAACCCAAAAAAATAATAATAATAAAAGGAAAAAAAAAAGAGGATGTAGCTGTTAGGGGAGACAAATCCGCTAATACTGTTGGCACTCGAGAGCAAAGTAACACTGTCACGTCAGAAAAGTGAGGTAATTCGGAGGTGCGCCCGTTTCGCTCGCTCTCAGTCCGCCCCAGCCCGCTACAGATGCGTGAGCTTGGGCGCGTCCTGGATGCGTCCCTGAGACGTGTGGTGCGACGTGAGATCTGTGTAGGTGGGGTGGGGGTCGCAAGGTCCGTGGTGGTGCCCGCCGGGCAGCTGCGCCGCGCAGCTGTAGTCCACGCTGGCGGACGAGGGGTGCGAGAGGTGCCCCAGGTTGAACATGGGCCCCGAGGCCGGCATCGAGTCCACGAAGTTGCCCCCGACGTAGACGGGGCTGCCCTGCAGGCTGGCGCCGGCGAAGCCGCCGCTGCTCTGCATGGCGTGGGGCTCGTACTCCGCGCCCGCGTAGCGCTTCTGCTGCGGCAGGCAGCTGCTGAGCGGCGCCGTGTAGGCGGCCAGCCCGTACATGCTCTGCTGGGACTTGGCGAAGGAGGTGGGCGAGGGGGTGTCGTAGCTAAGGCTGTTGACGCTGGGGAGCTGGCTGGAGTAGCCGACGTGGTTTGGGCCGCTCAGGGGGGGGCTCCGGTCTGGGGACTGTCCTACGGGGGAGTGCATGATCCCTTTGGCTTTCTGGTCTTTTTTGTACTTCATCCGGCGGTTCTGAAACCAGATCTTGATCTGCCGCTCGGTCAGGTTGAGCAGGTTGGCCATCTCCACCCGGCGCGGCCGGCACAGGTAGCGGTTGAAGTGAAACTCCTTCTCCAGCTCCACCAGCTGCGCGCTGGTGTAGGCGGTGCGCACCCGCTTGGAGGCCGGCCCGGGGGGGCTCTTGTCCTCGCAGCTCTCTCCTGCGGGGGAAGAGGCACAACGAGCCGTTGGTCCCTCCCGAAAGCCCCCGAGACCCCCGAGAGCCCGCGGCCGGCAGGCAGCGCGGGGGCCCGGCGGGGGCCGCCCGCCCCGCCCTGCGTGCCCCCTCTGGGGGGGCTCCCGTCCGAGCGCCCCCCTCTGCCCGCCCCGATGGGGGGCCGCATGCTGCCGCCGCTGGGCTAGCGGTGGGAGAGGACGGGCCCCCTAACCTGCCCCCCGAGCCCCGAAGGGGGGGGGGCGGCTCCCGCCGGCCAAGGCCGGGGGCTGCCGCAGCTGCGGGGGGAGGTGGGGGGCGAGC
>NW_028185261.1:5824786-5827542 GCF_003343005.1 Rhea americana
AGCGGGGGACCCCAGAGAGGGAGTAGAGGACAGCAGGGAAGGAAAAGGGGGCGCCGGGGAAGGCACACCCCGCGAGCGGCTTTCCTGGGCACTTGGGGGGCTGTGGGGGTGCTTTTGGACCGCCTCTTCCCGGCGCTCCCTCGATGCCGAWTAGGGGGGACGGCCCTCAGCGAGCCATCTGCGAGGCCGCTTTGCTCGACAACCCCCGCCCGGGAGTGTTTCGGRTCACGTTTTGGGACGAGCCCCGCTGTGGGCGGTGGCGCCTGGGAGGTTCCCGCAGCTCCCCTGCGCGGCTGCGCCCCGTTCCGCGCCCGCGGGAGGTGCGCCCTGCTCGGCGGCACCCGGCGCTGGGCGCTGCCCCCCGGCCCGGCCGGGGCGGCGGGTGCCGCCGAGCCCCGGCCCCGCTCGGCCCGGCCGGGGCGCCCCCGCTCCGCGGCCCCCGGCGCGGCCGACACGCGTGCGCACGGCGCGCACGGCTGACATGATGGATGGCGCCTGGGCTGCGGCCGCCGAAAAGCAGAAAAATCCCGTCCCCTTTGTAAACCGGCCTCCTYCTTCCCCCCAGATTCCTGAGGAGTTAAAGTATAACCAGCGCCATTCACTAACTTTACTTTGCACTATAAAGAAAGTCGCAGGTCAGCTCCCCTATTTTAATGCCGTGGTGAATTAAAATCCTTGGACCGACGTTTCTCGTCCCTTTTATTCGTCCCGATTTGAAAGAATCTGAGACACTGGAAATCATTTTTAGGSGATGGTTTTCATTAAAAGCGTTGGTCTATTCTCTTACCACCATGAAAAACTTACTGCGCTCCCCTCCACCTCCCCCACCCCCCCAATCAAACGGCTTCCACTGGAAATGCGTGGAAAGCAAAAAGTCCCTTTAGGTCAAACATTTGGGGGCAGGGAGTTATCCTGTTGTACGCACAACTTCTATTTCTTTTGTAAGATAGAAAGTCCTCTGTAATTTTGCTAAGGATTTTTAACAATTCTCATTCTTACTTTTATGTGGGTTTTTTCGGGTAGGAAGTTTAGACCTTTCTTATCTATTTTATAAATGATTACATACTTCGCCTGACAATATACGCCTGTATCTCTGTGTATTTTACGAGTTAATTGTCTTTAGGGTTTAATATTATTAACRTATTAGAGAAAAGTAGCTTCAAAATATTTGAACAGTCTGATAATTACCATTCTCCAGTCTATAATTACGCGATGCACCCATTAAATACATTTGTCTGACGCTCTTTCCCCCGTAGCAATTGGTATCACTCGGGAATACTGGTCTGTTTTCTAAAATTCACTGCGAGATACGTCTGAACTCAGAGACTGCCATCCGCAGTCGCTCCCTGCCGTTTACCCCCTGCCACAAGTCACAGTCCTTCTTCTTTTTCGTGAACAAAGCGCGGAATTTTCTGTGAAGCTGATAATAACAGAAAAATAGCTGTTTTCCTCTCCTGGAAAAAAATCAGTAAAGGGAAGCCTAAGGAACTGAGCAGTAGTGATTTAAATGGATTTTAATAAACTGCAATAAGCTTGACGAGCCTTTAAAGCATTTTCGTGAAAAATAATTCTGTCGCTAATTTTCCACTTCTATCATGTACATTTTCGGGAGTAGTCTGGACTGAGGACTTTTGTTAGCACAACACTGCCTTAAGCGTATGCTTTTATGTGCCTTGTAAAATATAGTTCCCAAAAGAATACACGGAATCTTAAGAAAGAATATTGCTGTTAAGCTGTTAAAAGCCTTATTTCTTTTCTGAAATACCAACTGCTTGTGAACTCTGCTTGAACCTAAAAAGGAGGCTATGGGCCATAAATCACATGGACAATGCTCAACTGTTTGGTGGCTCATCTTTAGATCTTAAAAAGAGAGAGCGGGAGAGAAAGAGGGAGAGGGAGACCTTTCCAGGTTTTGATTTTCCACGAGTGCAAGGCACAGGGTGATGTTTTTATAGGTAACACCAAAGCAGGGGCTCAACACTTGGTGGTTTGGCCAGAAAGAGTCTCTAGGAAAAAAAAAATGAAAAAAAAAAAGTTACATCCAAATGGTGAGGCTGAGCTGTGGGAGGTGGGCTCAGATGCACTGAGGGCAGGAAGCCGCAAAGTATCCATGTCTGTGTTTCAAATTTCCCTTCCTACTCTGCGGAAAGGTTAACCTCGTCTGAACTGTGGGACATTACACATGATAATGGGGCTCTTTGTCCCGCCACTGGTTCCGGAGCTTCTGGAAGTTACCGACACTCTCCCGGCTCCGTGTGGGTGCCGCAGCCAGCCGCAGCTGGGAGCCCCGCGCCCGCGGAGCCCCGCGCCCGGCCCCGCGCCCGCGTCGCGCGTGGGCGCGGAGCGCGGCCGGCCTCGCGCGGGGCAAGTCCCCCGCGCACGAGCGCGGCCGGCCCGGCACCCGGGCACATGCATGTTAAGCAGTAAAACTTCCACTACACYTAATTCTGCCGAGGATCAATATCTAATATGATACCGAATAAATAAAAGGCGGTGAGAGCGGCCAGCGGAGCGGTTATTAACGCAGCCGGAGCTCTCGGGGTGCATATCAATGCACCTGTCACTGTGGTTTGGAACAAAATTTATGACCGCTAGTACTGTGGCGGTAAACGCTTCAGTAAGGGATGAAAAGGGAAACCCTTCCCAAGCCCTGGCACTTTCAGAAGTGTAAAGCAGGCCGAGCGTAGGAGGGAGCCCGGCGAAAGAATTCCCCGCTCGGCACTTTCCCGGCCCGCAGCCCGCGGGGAGCCCGTATA
>NW_028185261.1:5828849-5833773 GCF_003343005.1 Rhea americana
GGGACGCGGAGCCGGCGCTGGCTCTGCTCTCCCCCCTCACCTCCCGTTTTAGATAGAAAGATAAGCTAGGGAAGTCCGGCGCCGTAAATGCGCCGCAAACATTTGTGGCTCGAGATGAGCATTTTGCATTTGGATGCGTAAGGTGTCGACTCAGGACTCTGAGACCATTAAGAGTGCCAGAAAATCCCCCACAAAGAAGCCCAGGTCATTATAAAGACGATATCTAGCAACCATAAGCCTTCGAAATGACCTTTGGCTTGTATAGCAATAACTCACCACTTAATGAACAACCAACGGAAGCGCCTCCAATAGCTCACAACACATCAGAGCTTACAACTTTCCACCAAGTCTTCTATCCCTATCCGAACCCGTTGGGATGCAGCATTCCCCCTCCAAATCACCTTAATTTATGCCGCCAACCTGGAGTTAGGAAAGTGGAGCTTCATGATTACACACGGTGCTCGCTCAGGTTCTTGGCCCAGGCCTGTCTCGGTAACGTCTTATATAATATATTCACGTGGGCGTACGTCAACTTTAAGTGCTTTATTTTTTTAAAACAGAGTTCATTAGAAATAGCACTTTACAGTGCACAAGAAGAAAGCATAAGTTGGGTTGCACCTTAGCCCCTGAGCGGAGAGATCATAATATTGCAAAGCGAGTCATTGTTATCCGCTGTTGATTAACATGGTAAGTTTTCATTTTGTGTCTAATTAATTATCGACTTCACATGCCTTTCCGAAGCAGCTCCTCAGCCTCATATGCAATAGCTCCTTGCTCTAGACATGCTTTGCTTGGGAGAGGTTGAGCAGATTCCTAAATTGCGATGGCCACAAGAATAACCCCCAAAGTTTGTAGTCCGAAAGCTGAGAGTCTCAAACACGTTGCTTTCGCACYCTGCTACTACCATTTCTCCATCAGAACCGGCCTCGGAGAAAAAGTTGCCTGAGCTAAACCCCGAGAAATCTTTAGAATTATTCAGGCGTGGGCCCAATATAGGTATTATTGAAATTTTAGGTGAAGTTATAAGTGAGTGCTTCCATCGAGCCAAATGAAATGCTGCTTGCAGTAATTGGATTCAGCTGACTAACTTGGCAGGCCAGCAGCTTGGAGGCATACAGCTAAGAAAAATGTGTACTGCCTTTAAGTTCTGATCGAGCAGAATAGCACGCAATAGGGGAAAAAAAACAAAAAGAAAAAGAAAGAAAGAAAGAAAGAAAGAAAGAAAGAAAGAAAGAAAGAAAGAAAGAAAGAAAGAAAGAAAGAAAGAAAGAAAGAAAGAAAAAGAAAGAAAGAAAGAAAGAAAGAAAGAAAGAAAGAAAGAAAGAAAGAAAGAAAGAAAGAAAGAAAGAAAGAAAGAAAAGACCCCATGGCTTTCTCCCCTTGCCTCCTCACTCGCGCCCAGCGTGGGGAGCACCGGCGCCGGAGGGGCTCGCCCGGCTCCCGGGGCAGGATGCGGCCGCCCCGGCACAAAGGCCGGCTCTTCGGGGGGGTCTCCACGGGACCCGGCCCAGCAGCTCGCCCGGGCTTCGCACGGTCCACAAGTCGCTAGAAACAGACGCCTCGGACTGCCTGGGAGACCCGGGCCGGTCCCGGAGCTGAGGGCTGGGAGCAGGCGCGGAGGCTGCGYGCCCGCAGCGCGCCCCGCACCACCGCGCTGCGGGGAACGGCGGGCTACAGAAACACCACGTCGTGCTCCGACAGCCTGTGCAACCCCAAGGCGTGAGAAGACCGGTAACACCAGCAGGAAAACAGCGGGGGGGGGGGGGGGGGAACAGCAGCGACCGAGGAACACGAACGCGAGGAGAGGGAAATGCACTAAAAGGCACTTGGCAGGAACATTTGAGAAACCATACGAAGGGGCTACATTACCAATGAGCCTATTTTAAATCGCCCTTTACAAAACAACACGGGTACCCCCTGCCCGGCTATCCCCGACAACGAATTAATGTGATGCTCAAATCTTACATGGGCAATGGTAGCATCTAGCAAAGTTGTCTCGCCCTCTTTTATTTGCTTAATTGTAATTCCCTTCCTGAAGCCATAGAAAAAAATGGGATAAAGATCTCCTCTTAGCCTTTTGGAAGGAGTTCACTTTTTATTTAAAGAGCATAATAAATAGCAGATACAGTTTAAAATGTTCAAGAAGGTGGAGATTATTCCATGCATTTGTAGACATCATGGGCAGAGATTGAAAACAAATTCCAGACAGTCTCTGAGCAAAGGCGATAATGCAGCCCCTGTGGTTAAAGGTCCCATTTTGTCATGCAGTTGCTTACCTGTGTATCAATTTATCATAAACCTGGGCTCCTCACTTTTCAGGATCTGCGCTTGCAGTTCTTAGAATAAATCCTTCACCCTTTGTCTGCAGACAATACTGTCCTAAACCTGATCTTGCGGTTTTACAGACATTTCCATACACCAGAATTCCCGAAAGAATGAAAACAGGCTCAGGCTCAACTACCAATAAAAAAGGCGAGTGGAAATCGGAATTTGTTGGGTTTTAAAAAAAAAATCAACACACAGCCCTTTAGCCATCAGCCTCCTGGAATCAAAGGCAGCAATTGGCCGGCTCTTGTTTTGTTTTGTTTTTAAATCGCGCGGCCATTGATGAATTTTGGGGAAGAGCAGGAGAAACCCCTTTATAATCAGAAATACAGGCACTGCCTTAAAATAGAGGCATATTTGTCCACGTGATCGCAGGAGCGGCTCTGCGGGCGAGCTGCCGGCGCTGCGCGGGTCTCCGCCGGCCCTCCCGCAGCGCGGCCCTCCCGGGCCGCCGCAGCAGCCCTCGGCGGCCGGCCCCCACTTACGCACCCCGCGGGGCTGGCGGAGCCGCGCTGCACCCACCGGCGGCTGCTCCAGCACCGGGGAGAGGTGAATTCCTCGGGATATTTCCAGGCAGAGGAGGAGGAGGTGTTTGGGGCTGGCTGCAACCGAAAGTCTGCTCCAGGGGTAACTCCGCAGCAATTCTCATCTGACGGCAACGTGCTAGGACTTATTGGCGTGCACGATTTTTATTTATTTATTTATTTTCTCCTTCTCCGCGCTGGGAAAACGCAGRGCAGCTGGGACTAGCCCTATCTGGAGGCTAAAGGAGCCTTAGGAAAAAGAAAAGACTCATGACATTTGTGTGTGTGTGCGTGTGCGTGTGTGTCTGCTCTGAGCCTGCCTCCCCTCTCCGTGTGTATGAAGAGACACTGAACAAACCCGATGTATATCCGTCATGTATGCACACGAAGATCCCCAACAATTCCAGCTCGGCAAAAATTTATATTAGCTTCTCTGTTTGATTTTCTAACATATCTGTAGCTATAAATACACCATACCTAATCTAACATCTGCTATGATTTCATTACCATCCAAAGCATGGGGATCTGACAGTAACGTATTACCTTACAATACTAACCGTAAGTGCATTGTAACATTTATCTAAATTACATTGCTTTTCCTGACTTTGCAAACCAGTTATAAGAAGATTGGAGTCCAGTGATGGAGGCATAAGTTTAATGTAAATTATTGTGTACGGCTTCAGATTTATAATCCTATATTTCTTGGAAATGATGTGCTTAAATCTCGCCTCAAGTAAGAGGTAATGGTTCTTTATATCCTTTTTCCATCAGCCATATATTTCGGCGTCTGTGTACTTTTGCAGAGATAGCTTTGTGCTCCTACAGAGGCTCGTGTGCCTGTGTGTACATACACAAATCCATGCACGCACACAATGTATTGTGTATCTTTGTGTATATACACACACAAAGCTGAAAATATTTCTGAGCGGTGCTAAGACATTTTGAATGATGAAGAGGTCTTTTGCTCCTTGCATAGAAGTGAGAGTGAAAAGTTCGGCACCGGTGGAGCAAAGAGCGCGAGGAGGACTCGGAAGCAAATGCCCATTTGGTGGGCAGCTCGGAAACCTCCGGCAAAATGTCCCACACCCATTAGGTGGCTGCTAAAAGAATAAAAATGTGATTTAAGAAAAAAAGGACAGCAGAGAGAAAAGAGCACCTTGGCCACTGCCACCAGAATTAAGACATCGTAAAGGGGACTGAGAAAGTATTAAGGAAATGTTACTCCTTTGCACTAGTGGGACTCCAGCTTTGCGTGAATTTGTCTCCAGTAAAGGATCTAAGACTTCTTCAATCGGAGCATATGTTCATAGAGCAATAAAACAGAAAGATTTACAGTCTCCGCCCGCCCCCCAGCAGCCTCGCTCCCTTTCAGGAATTACTTATGATGATTTATAACAACAACTCCGGCAATTGTCAAACTGATAAAATAGCCCGGGCTATATGCAGGAATAAACGCTGTTATGAAAGGACTTCAATTTATGGTCGGGTCCCTTTTACTGCGTGTCTTGCTGGAGTTTGGTTTCTTTCCCGGACCAACAGGATAATATAAAACTTCATTGATAAAAATGTAAGAGTTCTTGTGAAGTAGCAAATCTGTTCCTTAGTCACTACGAAAGCACATAAACATTTGTCATCTTTGAATAATTGAATTAATGTGTTATTGTTTGAATGTATAATTCATAACATAGGAAACTTTGTCTCTGTCCTGCCACCAAAACGGAAGTAATAAAAAGCTACAATCTGGGTTTTTTTAGAAATTACTCCAGCAAGGGATAATAAAGAATATCCTGTTTGCAGAAAGTACTTCCAGCTGACTCTGGGATTTAATAGAGAAATCTCAGCCTTGTGGTCCATATATTACAGAGCGTGAGGAGAGTGGTTTCATATAAAAACATACTCTCCAATTTTCCTTTTAGTCTGGGCTATTGCTTGCAGCCTTAAAGGGCTTCCAAGGGRTGAATCTGCCCAGGCTCCCTCTGCACGCCGCCGTGCTCGGGTGGCGGGACCCGGGCAGAAACCCACCGCCGGCCAGGCCAGCAAAAGGGACCGGGGTCCGCCAGAAAGGGGGGCGCAGG
>NW_028185261.1:5834021-5848843 GCF_003343005.1 Rhea americana
GCCGGGAAGCAAAGGTCACCGCGGGCGCCCAGCCCAGCGCCGGGCTGCTGCCGAGCCCCACATCAGGAAGCGGCGTGCCCTATTTGTCACGCGTTTGACAGCTAAGTTCATTAAGGTTTAAATAAGAAGGAATAAAAGTAAAAAATGTTTACATACCCAGCGTCTCTTTTTTCGGCAGCTACCAAAGAGCTAGGTGTGCAGAGAGAGGGACTGCACCCTTTGTATATTATATTCTTGGGATCTCTTCAGTTTTCAAGTCTGATAGAGTCCTTTGCTTGGCAGATTAATGACGACTCCGTGTTTCTTAAGGGACGTGCTGAATTAATTATTTCGCAAATCACGTGGTCAAGACTTGTAGAAATCTATTCTTATCATCTTCCTTGCACTTTGAAATTCTGCCTGTTATGACGGTTCCTAGCAAGATTATTTTGGTCTCTAGGCTTGTACCGAAAAAAAAAAAAAAAATCAGGGGAAAGGGCTAACAAACATGGCCGTTGGAAGCGGTGTGGCTCTGCATGGAGAGGTCCCTATTTACTGTACTGTACAGTGAGTGGTGTTTGCTATTGACTCTGCCTTTCCTCTTCATTCTTACCTTAACGACTAGTGGTGATATAATGTACAGAACTGTACTGATGCACTGGTAGTAACAGGAGGAGCCATTAAACAGGAGACAGAGAAAGTATAATCACAAAATGTGTCTCAATATTTAAACTTAGCGTGTGCTTACAAATGCCCCCCTCCCCGCACTCCATGCACTAAGGCACATGCCTTGTTTTGTACATTACGCGCCTTTCACAGTCTGAGCAAGGTACTGTATTTTTGGACACACGCCTTGACCATGCTTCAAGAGAGGACAAGTCCCCTGTGCCAAAAAAACTGTGACAAAGATAGTGCAATACACTTTTGTTAGCTAGGAGTATGTATTATTGTCTGAGATGCTTGCACGGGGTAGAGAAAAAAAAACAGTGTTTGCCTGAGGTCCACGTGAAAGTTTAAACTAAGTTTGCCTTTTCTTGTGATCTTCCATTTGTATCAGCTGGAAAAGCGTAACTTAGTGATCAGACGAAACTACTCATTGAATTTTAATCTTAATTTTTCCACTTCTTTGTAAATTGATTTCTTCCAGGACCCCCCCACACACACGCACACACAAATCTGTGGGGGATCGAGGTGACTTCAGGTGTGGCTCCCTGATTCCTACCACACAAGCACAAATCTGGGAGTCGTTCTAAGAGGCCTTGTTAAATGCAAAGCAGTAGCAAATGGGTGATAGGCACTTTTAACTGCAGCCTGAATGTAAATATAGACTACAGCTTGGCCCCTGGTCACACCATTATGGCTAGGGCAATCAGCAAACCTGTTCAAAGGGACATTTGGAAGGATGCGATGCAGAGTCCCTCATCTCTTAACACTGTAATGATGGGAGGGACAAGCATTTTCACTGAAGATAGACCCACCTTGTAAGGACTATTTGTTCAAGGTACAAAACAGAATCTCTTTCTCTACATCTTTTATTATTTCAAATATATATGGAGGACTTACATCAAAACTACAGGTGACAATTAGTATAAATAGCGTTTTAATCAATGGCAGCAAAAACATTGGTAAAGTCTATAAAAGCATCACACTTTAACAGAGATGAGGGTGCTCTTGGACAACGTGATCCTTTAACAAAAGGCTTCAATACACAACGTTTTATCCACTATAAACAAAAATAAACAGCTTCTCTTCCTACACAAAATAACTCTTGAGGAGAATTAAAAATCAATAAAAATAAACCCCAGTTTTTTTTTCCACGGGAGATAATGCCCAGTGTGTGCTTCATGGCGTTATTACACACATTCCTGACCATTCAGAGCATTGGCAGCCGGAAACTATTTACCTGTTTTGGTGCCTTCTGCCTCCAGTTTACCTATTCTCAGAGCTCACAGCGTAACCACTACTTCCAGTGCCCCAGCCTTGCTCAAAGGGGACTTGCAGACAGGCTTGTACGAGCTGTGCCTGCTGAACCCAACTGTCCTGGCGATATTAACATTTCAAAAGACAATGAGACAAATTCTGCTCCCAGCTACATCCTCGTTTGACTTCAGTGGGTGGAGGAAGGAAATCTGGGAGCAGGATTTAGCCCTTTAACTTAGGTAGCGATCCCAGACGATAAGAAACACAAAGCAAGGAATTGCTTATCCATGGAAATTAATTTCCAGAACTGTACCCACTGATGACAAAGTTGGTAGCTTTCTCTCTCAAATAACGTGTTTGAGCTGCTCCAAGTCAGTTTATCACAGACCTTAAGCAAACAGTGTGAGTCTATGAGGGAGATTTTCAAGAAGAGCAGCCAGAGGACTTTTTTTTTTTTTTTTTTTTTTTTTTTCCCTCCTCATGGCTTCATATGAAGAGCAAAGGCAGGACTTTGGACAAGTCTGGAGACGGAAGGCTGCTACTGCAAGAACTGGGTGGAACAAAACTTGCAAACTTGTCTAAGGAATTCTCTCCTCAAGCGCTACTGCTAACTGCTCTCCATGSCAGAGAAAGGGAAGAGTAGTTTGGGTCCAAAAGGTTAAGGGTTTAGAGGTCACTCTTCCCGGCTGAAATACAACTAATCGAATAGAAAATTTGTCCTCTGGGTGAACCTGTTCCTGCAATTTAGCCGAACTTCAGTAAAATACCTTTTCAGCTTCTCAACGTGAAGGCGTCAGAAAAAAGACGTCTTTACTATGTATGAACTCTGTGCTTTTTGTCATAGAAACAATGATGCGAATAATGCAGGAATATCCATCTTTAATATCACGACGTGGAGATATTCAAGGATTGCCATGTGCAAGTCTGAGAACTGGGCTAACCCTAAGGAAGAACAAAGAGTTTCCCCCAGGCTCTAAAACAAAAGACCAAGTCCTGCAAGATACTTTGCGGACTTCTAGGGACGAGAAAAGGGCAGAAATTAACCGCTGACCACAGTCAATTTTGCCGAATACATACATTTTGAAAGCTCGCCTTTTATTTCCGAGTTTATGCAAGCCGAGTTTTCCTGGCGTTTCCCCGAGTGAGTTCAGAAATCAACATGTCCTCAACGGGAGACGCTCAGCCTAGACCTGGGCACTTTAAAGAGGACTCACACGTTCCTGTTTCAATCTCCCTTTAAACAAGTGGAACTGGAGMTTTTAGTCTCGGTTTCCCTCTTTTTCCTCTCCTCTCTGATAGCACGCTGAGGATCTGGCTGCCCCGAGGGTACCAGAGCTGGGGACGGAGCCCTCAGCCCGCCCGAGCGGAGGTGCAGGGGCCGAGGGAGCTGGTTTGGCTGGGTTTGCTGCTTACAGGGCAGGATTCTTGCCCCCAAACTTTGGCACGATGCAAACGGCAGCCACGGACAAATGCTTGGATATCAGCCCAGCTCTGCTCCCTGTCCAACCTTCCACCTTCCCCTGAAACTAAGTTGCTGAGATTTCTGAACATTTCACTTAAGTGTCGTGGTTTGCTTATAAACAATCACTGTTCTTAAAAAAAAAAAAAAGAAAAAGAAAAAAAAAGAAAAGAAAAGAAAGAAAAAAAGTAACACAAATAACCCAAAACAAAACAAAGCAACAACCCACGCAGACCGTCTCTGTTTTGGACAGTAAATAAATTTTAAATCAGACAGAAAGAATGGATTCAGATTTGAGGAAAAAAATGGTTCAAACAATACCAGCAATCACTTTGATTTTTCACTCTGGGGTTTTCTTTTTAGTTTATTTTTCTTTCCTTTTTWTATATATATATATATATGAGGTATCGTTGGTTTAAAGTACAGCGCAGAGCAGAGCAGACTTTGGAAACAGATTTTTAAGCTTGTTAGCCCTGGATGTTATAGGGTAAGGAGTAGGGACGCTTTTTCTATTCACGGAGAAGGAAATGCAAAAAATGGGACAAGAAAGTTGTGTACGTTCAAGACAAGTAAACATTATACATGTGTTCATGAGACTGGGAAGGAAAAAAAATCCGTATTTCAGCTCCCCTTTCCCATTTTTGGTTTGACTATTTTTCTTTTCATTTTATATTCATTCGTCTACATAACAAATAAATAAATACACTAACACAATCAGAACATAAAATAACCCGTTTTCACTTAATTCCTATGCACATCTGAGACGTTATGGAAATGAGCAAGTATTTTCATTACACCAAGAAAGGTAAAGCAGCACAAAAAGTTCACAAATACTAGTCTTCATTGTTAAATAAAAGACTATACTATAATTTTCCAGTCCTCAACTTGCCCAAATGCATCATCCCGAAATTGCATGGGATAAAAAGACAATTAAAAGCAGAAATCTCAGAATAAAGCATCTAACCTTCACTTTCAAATTCAAAACTGAAACACAGGACAGTTTCATTTTCAATGATTTATTACTATTAATGGACAGACGGTCTCCTTTAATATTTTCCCAATCCCCACTGCCTGCATGATGTAATTCTTCTCTTTTTTTTCTCTCTCTCTCTCTCTTTTTTTTTTAGGTTGTGCTAGTAGATGCAAATAAAATAAAGTCCAAAGTAGCGTCATTTTGTCTCCTTTGTACAACAGTACCTTAAAGAAAGATGACAGTTTCTTGATTCTTTAGCTGCTACATGCAGGTTCTGCTTGGATAATGTCAGTTATGTACAGTACTGGTCAGAATCAAAGGATGAAATGGAAAATTTCACCTCTTCTATAAAGTTGTCAAGTCAGTCTGATGGTCCTTGGAAACAGTCTGTAAATGTGGGTTTGAACCAGAGGAAGAAGATCTGCCCTTCGTGTTGGGCAGTTTGTGATCTTTTTTCCACTTCATTCTTCGGTTCTGAAACCAGATCTTGATCTGGCGCTCAGAGAGACACAAAGTGTGGGCTATCTCAATACGGCGGCGCCTAGTCAGGTACCTGTTAAAATGAAATTCTTTTTCCAGTTCTAGGACTTGCTGTCTGGTGTAAGCTGTTCGGGAGCGTTTAGGTTCCCCTCCGTTGTAATTGGGATTCACTGGGAAAAAAATACGGAGAACTTTACAAATCTAATCTTGACTTCCCGGTCCGACTTTACAAAACAAAACCTTACGAGCTGCGAGCATGTGGCCGGGCTGGATTCATCACAGTTGCTTACAATGGATGTGCTGTTTTCACCCTTACTTAACACAGGCGCTAGAGCCGCGCCGAGCTAGGTAGGCTGGAAGCCTCCAAGAGGCTTCGAAAATGGAGTTTCCTCCTGCATAGAAAAGACCCACATGGCCAACGGCCTATTTCCTCAGCAATAAAAATTTATGACGAGTGTAATTGGCTACCTCGGTTTAAAAACCTCGTCCAGGCGCCTTGCGAGGACTCGAGCACCCATCTCTGAGGACAACCGCAAGCAGGGTAGAAGAGCAAAGTAAGAAGAGGATCCTTACCCGAGTTAACATGGACTTTCTTCATCCAGGGATAAACTACTGCTGGCTGCTTAACTGCTGCCCCGTTTGGGGGTTTGAGGGCCGGCTGCTGGCTGCAGGCGCGGGAGGTGGGCAGCGGAGGCGGCGGACAGTGCTCTGCCGGCCCGGGGAAGGGGCCCGGGGGGCCGGACTGCTCCTGCCCGTGACCCCGCGGCTGCACGGCGGAGCCCTGGGCATTGCTACAGCTAAAGGGCGGCTCGCTGTAGTTTGACCGTGGGTAGATTCCCTGATGCTGGAAATCAGAGCCCTGCGAGGCACTGTAGTACTCTGAACCCTGCTCGGCTAGGTAGCTATTCTGCAAATATTCCTCGCAAGGAGGAAATTTGGGATCCACATATTTAGAGTTCACCATATACGAACTCATGGCCATTAATTTCTGAAGGTAGAAAATACTAATTTTTCTCGTGTTGTCTTTTTTTCTCCTTCCATAGAGCCCTCCTACTTGCTGTCAACTGAATAAAGTTAGGCGTGCATGTGACCGGGCCGGCCAATGGGGAGGCAGCGAGCTGATCACCGGATTTGTGTGCAGCTCATAATTTCCACGAATTTAACTAAATAATATACGTGTAATCAAGTGACCCCGCTCCGGCAGGTTTTACCCTCCGAACCAGATATCAGGGTTTTAGGAATACTCATCAAGCGACGGTCGCCTGCCTGACCCTCAGGTACAGCCAGCCTTTTGTCTGGGCTGACTTTGCTAACCTCTGACGCCCTTCCGTCTAATTCACCAGCCAGAATCTCCACCAGGGTTTGCTACGTTGGTTAAAAATAAAATATCGAAAGAAACTGAAAGAGCGAGGAGCTGAAGTAGGAGTAAAAGGGAGGAAACTGATAAGGAGGCAAGAAAAAGAAAAGACATCAAAGAGGGTAATATGATGTACAATAGATCTGTCCTGTCTTTGTCTCACAGAGGTCATCCAAAAGTTACCAGAATTTAGTTCTGCTGAATAAAATTAGGCAATCAGTAACTTCTCATTCACTTTGCAAACCTCAATATATACGTGTGTATACGTATACACACAGACACACATATATATGTAAGTATATACGTATATGTGTACAAAATCATACAGATAACAAGAAATTGTTCACTTTTAACCACTAAAGTTCAGTCAATTGAACTGGAGATGGCATTTAATTATGTTTAAAATATCACAGGTTTAATGAGATAAATTCAGTCTTCATTCATCAATATCATTCCTGGAGCACAAGTAAATACATTCCAGTTAGTCGAATGCTGCTTTTGCTGCTGTTGTAAATATTTTGATGAGATCTGGACACTTGACAGGAAAATTTTGCCAGCGTCTGGCATATCTAGCTAATTTATAAGTATCTTTTCAAAGATTTATGCACTGTTTTTTTTTCTCCAGAAAATTTGCAGCTCTTGCGAGATTAACTGTTTAAATTCGCAGTCTATTAATGGCAGTTACGATTGAACGACAAATGAAATTTAAAGAAATGTTTTAATGTATAGTAAATATGAGAGAGGCAGCAAAACTTTTAGAATTTCTCAACATTCAACATGCACGTGTATTTTGATTCCGTCAGTATTTAAACTTCTAACCATTTGCAGAAAGGTGAAGTTTTTGCATCGACCATATATTCCCCTAGAATCGAATCTGTGACTATATGAATACCACACAAATTCGGTTCTACAGGGTATATATAGACAACGTAATAACATTCTGTTTTCGTCTACAGTATATCAGGTCATTGCAATTCTCTTATTCCTTACTGTCTTCTGAGGAATGCAAACTATTCTGTGGGGATAAAGCTCTGAAATACGGATTTGCAGAAAGATGGGATTTCAGAAAAGATTCACGGTAGTTATTATTGATGAAATAGAGTTCTAAGACTCTGTACCAATTTATAGMGACGAATTTCGACTAACAAATTCTCTGTAAGACCTGCTGATCACTTTAAATGCTCTGTCGTTTACAGATACTAGATGCTAGTAGTCAAATTGCTCTATTTAGAACAATAATAGTTAAAAACATATAGAAAAGAGGGTTTTATCTGTCTAGTCTAACACAGATCTGAAAAGATTTTACCTAATTAGAATTTCCCCCACAAAAGAATTAAAAGCAAACAAAAAAAATCGAAACAGAAGCAAAACAGCCGACAACAGAAACAGCGATTCGTGGATAAAACGAGATTCAAGGCTGGAGTTAGCTGTTCTCGGGAAGAAGAGAATTTCCAAATTTACCTTCATCCCATTATGCTGCTCTAGTTATTATCCCCGCTGGCTGCGTGTGAGCCGCAGCCTCGCACCCTCCCCAGGTTCTCCCCGCCGTAGCGTTTATGGTGAAGGGCAGGGCGAGAGGTCATTCGAAATCATTTACAAACATATCACCAAGTTTCATTATTTCTACTTTGTCGACAGCAGCACACAGGAGTACAAAAGTTCATGAATTGTGTCTGACCCAGCTCCTCTCTGCTGTCCCGCGGGCAACCTCTTCTCCTTCGAATATTTAAAACAAGGAACATAAGGACAAATAATAGTGCGGGTGCGATACACACAGGCACTGCGAAGGGCAGATTTGGGGGTGTTGGGTTTATCCGAGCGGCATGCACCGGTTGGTCTGCTTGGCTCCAGCTCCCAGCTGCCTAATCTGGGGGCTGCTGCTTCCAAACATCTGCTTTCTGACCACTGCGGTGGCATCTCCTTCACAGCAAGTGCAACTCCAAACGAGTCGGTGTCCCTAGTCTCGCTTTTCCCGGATTATTTAAATCTCCACCCAACTCTGTGAGCGGGGCGCCCCGTTGCCCCCCTCCCCGGGCGGGGGCGGGGGGCGCCGGCTGGACGGGGCGGGCGCAGACCCCTCCCGCGCCGGGCTCGCACGTGGGCGAGCCCCGAGCCCCGACGGCCCCGACGGTGCTGGGGAAGCAGCAGCTCCTGCCCTGCCTAATACTACACATTTTCATATTTGTTAGACGCTGTGACCTGTGTTTCACCTTATTGCACGACTTGCTCAGACAGGTCAAAGCCAAAGAGTTATTGATGAACAAAAGCGTTATATATTCACCTCCTGTTCAACTGCCCATACAAAACGCTTTTGATCCATCAGCCTTTTTGTATTCTGCTTCATAATCAGTATGCTAAATGTACGTTGGCAGAAAGCAAGAAATCCATACATTTAGGGACGGGCCTGGGATAACATGCCAAGTGCATCAATGTGTCGCAGGGCTGAGCTACAGGGGGAGGAACGTTACCTATGGAACAACGTTAAAAAAGCAGCGCTGGAGGCAATTGTTTATTTCGTTTTTAARGGGCTTAAAATCCAATATCACAACGTAAAGTGAAAAGAGAAAGAGAAGCCTGGCATGAAGTAGAGAAAGAGATGATTTTTCAGAAAGCTTGGAGAGGAAACAGGGAGAAATGCAAATAAACACAGCTTCACTCCTGTACATTCTCCCGGCGAGAGCATGGTTTGCAGAAGCGGGAAGGGCAGTATGTCTGTAATGAATCTTCAAATATCACAGGCTTTGTTTTCCTCTTTGAGAGACAAGCCAGCCTCAGTCTGAAGCACCGGTACTAATGCATTTAGTCCTCCTTARAGCAGCCAGAACGGTTCAACAGCATTTCCTGCTCCATATCTAGCTGCCCTCTTCCCACCCACACCCTCATCCGCCCTCTGTCCCCAGTTCAGCTCATTTTCAACCATCAAAAATACGGAACGCACTAAAGGCTGCCCTCATAAGCTCAGCTATCCATTCTCTTCACAGTGTTTAAATCCATATTTGATTCTCATTTGCCCAGAGAGACTCTGTACCAGAGCAGAGGATCAATGCTACTGCTTAGAATAATGCAATTGCACCACTAGACTAACAACTCGGCTCGCTGATGCTGACAACGTCCAAATACCAGTACGCCTCTCATTCATTCATGATGCTACTTCTAACGAGGTTAAAATGAGATAACAAGCACAACTCTGTTGTAATCCCGTCTGGAAAAATAGAGGAGGAGTAGCCGAGATTATGAGACGCTGCGGTATAACGTGACAGATCCAGTATTTGCGCGGGGAGGCGCTGTATGGTTCTACCAAGTTAAAATGGTAACCCTGCTAATTGCTTCAAAGCGCTTAAGAGCRGTATGACACCTGTACAGCCCCACGGAGACCGTACCTCTACCTCTAATGCTAGCTAGGCTTTTCCAGGACATGACACCGCAAACCGAAACACCAAGAGCATTCACATGCTGACTTAAGCTTTTTGTAGTAATATTCAGCAGGGATACGTCTGGTTTAATTGCTCCAATCTGAGGAAAAGAAGCAGCATTTTCAAGCAACGCCAACTGTGCAAAAAAYGAGAGGTTACTCACCGTAGATGTCTTTCCATGCTGCCGAACCTGTTGCAATAAAAACGTTTGTTACTGTTGTATTCCACATACGAGTGATATTTCTTTAGAACAGTTAGCGAACAGATCTGATAGATGAACACAGAGGAGAGCTGGTGGTAAATCCTGCGGGCAGGCAGACTGATGGGGTGGAAGCCCCTTCTGAATGAGGACCACATTGCATACAGACAGTTTTTATGAACACATGCTTTCCCTGTGTCTGGGGTGTGATCTTTCACTTTTAATATTCATAGTCTTGATTTTATACCAGATAATTTCTAAAGGGATGAAAAGTCAGACCTCCCTCTTTCACTACTGGAAAAGAAAAAAGAATAACAATGGCCTTTTTTTGTTCTGTGGTAATTCAATCGCTTACAAATGAAATATTCAGATCACCTTTGCTAAACCATCACCCATAAAATGTCACAAGACATGTAGCACCGTATTCACGCTGAGCATAGAAAGAAGAAAAAAATACAGGAATAGGTCTCGGGTTACGCCAAGATAGATAGCCTTTAAGACCACGTAATTACCCAAACATTAACCATGAGCCATGCGTCTTTGTTTGCGTTATAAAAGGATAGATTTGACTCCAACTTTGCTTCAAATCTTTTAATAAATGCATTCAAATATCACAATTGAAGGGGGAAGCACGCATTTAGTCCAATGCTGCTGAAATGCAGGATATATTTAAAGGTAAAATACCAATATAAGGGTCCTTTGCTGTAAGCAAATTTTCACCTCTTCTTTTGCCTTCCCGCATTATCTTGGAGAGTTGCTGTATTACATGCAGAGCAATTGCCTAGGTAACAATAGTTCGCTACACAGAGCTTCCCAAGATTGCCTTTTTTTTTTTTTTAAGTTCGCCCTACTCTGGATAGCACTCAGAGCTTGCAACAAGAACAGTGGAATAATATTAGCAGTTCGACACTAAACAATACTTTGCTGTTCCATTTCTTTTCCTTTTTCCTTTCTTTTTTTCTTTTTTCTTTTTTTTTTTAAAGGTTAGTTTCAAATAAGACGCTTCATTGCATTCGATATCTCGGGCAAGGAACAGCAAGTTAATCGCAGCTTTTCTCTAGCTATTTGAGCTCTACCTGCTCATTTCTCAGAGCGAAGCTCGTTAACATTTCCAGCTAAGCACTATTTGTATCTCACTCGCATATAGCTTAAAGAAGCACAAAGACATCGGAGCAACTCGATCACGTAGGTGGCTGCACGAAGGATAGCGGACTTACTGCGAGCTTCCCTCTGGCAGGGCAAACCTGGGAGCAGAGGTGTCTCCATGGCCGCGGTCCCGCAGAAGGCTCCTTGCTAACACTTCCCCGATTACTGCTTCCAGGAACGAAAGCATCTGCACTTGTATGCTCTTAAACTAATTTATGGTGGGAATTATATTTTGGCTTGTCAACTCTCAAGCCATAAAACAAAGTTTATTGGAATCACGTGCTTCTAAATAGCCACTCAGGACCTATCTCTGCGGAACCATAAATAACCTTCAGCTTTAAACTTTTATTCGCTAAATAAAGGTTCGCTGAATCTGTCCTATAAAATGGGACCGGTTCAGAATAGCGGGGATGCGCGGAAGGTCGGGTCCGCGGCGCTAGCCGGCCTTTCAAAGGGGCACGTTGTAAGGAAAGCTGCTGGGGGGGGGGGTCGCGCTCCCGAATTGCTCTTGCGAAGGTGCCTTGCGCCGTGGGTACCAATTCTTTGCACCTCTATGGGAGGGGGAGCTCATCGCCAGGAAGGAACAGGGAGGTGATCGCTGCGGGGCGGGAGCGCACCTTTTCCCTCTCCCCGGAAGTTTATGACATTTTGGTCAGACGCCGCTGGAAAAACGTTTTGGACTCCTTCATCTCATAAACTGTTGCTCAGGGGAGTTGTGCCAGGGGTTGCGGGCTCTGCAGACACCCGCCGGACGTTTGCAAGAGACCAAACTGCTGGAAACAGCCAGGGCACCGGGCTTTGGAAAGGGAGAAAGTGTGAAGCTTGCCACAATGAGATCTTTGAGGACTGGAAGTTTAAGGAGGGTTATAAAACAATAAAACCGCCCTGGTGTGAAGGGAGCAGGGTGTGAGTTGGCAAATGAGAATTTCAAGGAGTCTAAGCACAGGAAGTCAAATGTCCCTGGCAGTCGCGCAGCCGCCTTTTGCACAAAGGGAACCGGTGCTCGGTCCCCGATCTGYCCCCGCTCAGTCGAGGGATTCGGAGCGGCCAGGAGTGGCGCGTCCGAGAGCGTCCGTCCCGTCGGGTCCCGCTGCCCGCAGGTGCGGGCAGGCAGCGCCCAGCGGCGCCTCCGCGCTCCGCTGTGGAAGATAAGCCAGCTCCAGCTCCTGACTGGGTGGTGGCACCAGCCGGCTGGTGCCTCTCTAACGCGAGAGTTAGCTCCCTCCTGGTCTGTGCATACTTGGCATCGCCATTTCCTGTCTCCGTGGAACAAATCTAGAAATACAAGCTTGAATCTGCTAAAACACCTAGCTTAACCCCCATCATGGCCTTTAAGTTCCCCACTCACAGTTGGTCAAATTGTTTTTTCCACCAGACAGCAGGAGACATCCTGAATTCTTGCAAATAGCCTCTTTCCTGCATCTTATTTACGATACAGGGTTATTTGGAGTTCTGTCTTTCTGTGTGAATGCTTTAACCAAAAAGCATCACCGCCGTGCACTATTAAAGGCCAAAGCTGTGCAATGTTTTTTTCCTCCTGTGCCCGCTGCTGCCCAGGACCACTGGTGGAAACTGTGCATCAGGTGACATTTAAGGAGAAATGCGTAGTCGGGGAAACCCTGGGGCGGCCCCGGGGGAACGGGCTCCTCCGCGCCTGCAGCCTGAYGGCGCGGCCCGGCGAAGGGGCTGTGGCAGGGCCGGCGCCACCGACAGCCCGACCCGCGGCGGGGGGAGCCCTGGCCCSGACGGGGAGCCCCCGGCTCCTGCCGGCTGCAGCGCTGGGCCGCCCCTCGGGCGGGGAAGCTCCCCACGGGGCTCTAGCCCGTGCTCCGGCCCGGGGGCTGGCAGCAGCTGGAGGCCGGGGGACCCTGACAAATGCACCATCCCGACAGGCCTCCAGGGGAACCACTGTAGGGACAGGCAGCTTCAGGAAGCCAGACGCGCCCGGGAGCCTGCAGTCGCTCAACAGCCCCCCCGCGACGCAGCGGCCCGACGTGCGGCGCGCCCGTGGCTCCCCACGGCTCCCCGAGGGGAGGCGAGCGCAGGGGCGTCGGGAGGCGCTCAGCCAGCCGCTGCCTGACCGCCAGATGTGGGAGTAGTTTCCCGGGGAAGATGGGAGAAAAGGCTATGGATCCGCCTGTGAGGGGGGAGGGTGCACTGGGAAAGTCACCATCTGATTCTGCAGCTTGATTCTTAGTCATCATAATCTGGTTTTCTCATATTTCAGTTGACTTTCCCATTGCACACTCCCCGCGGAGGCTACTAGCTCTCTTGGCGAGCCTCGAGGCCAAGAAAAGACTCATGCACATAATGGCCCTGGGAACCAGACACTGCTCACCAGATCTACTCGTGCGAATTTGGGAAGAGACGAGTCCTTGAGAAGGAAGAAAAACTGGCAGCACTGGGAGGCTTCCGAAGCAGAACATTAACCCACTAAAACTAAGCAAAGGCGTGCAGAGTGCTGCGAAGGGAGCAGGTGTTGCAGCAAGGGGTGTGAGCAGAGGTCGGGAGCCTTCACCCCTCGCTTTAATCCGAGTGGGAGCAGCAGACCCGAGAATGGGTTTCTCAGCAAGAGTCTGCTCCCAAAAATGCCCTGGAGGTCTTGGAGTTGGGACTGGGAAAGGAGAGCTAGTACAAAGCTCATTAGAGAGATACAAATCGCTGTAATCTAGGGGTAAGATTAAAGTTTCTCCAGCTGAATAATYCTAGCTCTAAGGTTCTGAACAGGGGATTGTGAGGATTTTCACATTTCCTATTCCAAAATGCAGATGTGGAAGATGACTTTGAAGCTCTGGCTAGTTCACTCACTAGGCCTTTATGACTATTCTCATTTTGGGGAACCGATGATCTTGRAATGGATAAGATATGGAATGAAGTAACTCCAGAATAATTGGTTTCCCTGTAGTAATTGTTGCAATAAAAAGGTTGGGAAAATTGCATCGCATATGTAAAACACTGTCTCTCTTGAAGCTGATTGACTGCATCCTACCCTGAGGACCATGCAGTCACGAAATGATAGGCTCCATCTCTGACTTTAAAGACCTTTTGAGTGCCTTAGTAGCATCCAACGCATTCGCTCTCGCTGCTTGTGTCGTAACTTCGACCTCTCTGCAGACACCCCCACACCCACGGCCTCGAAAATCTGGATGTGGGCATGCAAAGGCCCCGCACCCCGAGGGCGAGCCCGAGGGAGAGCAGGCCCTAGGGGGTGCCGGAGGGGGCCACCCGCGCCCGGAGCATGAAGGGGGCAGTGGGCGCCCGGGGTGAGCGGGGCAGGGGGTGACGARCGCCGTGGAGGGGACCCGCGGGAGCGCCCGGCCCGCTGCCGGGGCCGCCGGGGTCACGTCGGGCACGGCCGGGGAAGGGGAGCCCCGAGGGCGGGAGGCAGAGGCGGGGAAACGCGCAGGCTCCCGGGCCTGCAGGACGCAGGGGAGCGGGGGCGCGCTCTGGACGGGGCCCGCCGGCGGGGAGGGATGGGCGCGGGCAACATCGCTGCTCAGGCACCGACATCAAAGCGGCAGCAAAGGACATGGTGGCTGCCCGACATCAAAGAGCGGGCTGGTGCCACGGGAGGCCGGCGAGCAGCTCCTCTGAGCGCTGGCGAGCCGCCGCGGCCGAGGCGGGTCTGGCCCACCTTGGGGCGCACGGCTCTGCGCGGGCCCGGGGGGCTAGAGGTACTGAGAGAACTGACGCCCAGCAGCGGGGCGGCTCTGGGGACTGGGTGAAGACGCTCCAAAGTAGCGTCGGGCCCAGAGGGGGTCGGACCGACAGCTCCGGCCCTCCCGCGGGCTCCCCCCCGGGGCGGGCAGGACGCAGCCCGCCGCGGCCGGGGCCGGGGCCGGGCAGAGAGGGAGGGCGAGGCGGAGGGCAACTCTGCGAGGCGGGAAGGCGGCCAG
>NW_028185261.1:5849089-5850181 GCF_003343005.1 Rhea americana
GGACTTGTGCCTGAGCCCAGGGGAGCCGCGGGCGGGGATTCCGGGGGTCCCGGGGGTCCCGGGGGTCCGGGACCCCGGACCTGGGGCTGGGGCGGCCTCCCCGGCCGGGGCACACGCGGAGAGCGGCGCACTTATACGCGGAGCTCCACGCGGGCCGCGGGCTCGCTGYCATCCCCGCTGCCGGCAGCAGCCGTCCAGGACGAAGCGGGGCGGCTCCGCTCGCCGCCGCGGAGGCACCGCGAGGGCCCGCGCACGGGGCCGCTGCCCCGTCCGCCGCCGCGAGACAGCGGGGCCGCGCCTGCGGGTCGGGGGGCCGCTGCAGCCCTCCGAGGCCCAGCCGCCCTGCACCCTCGACGGGCACCTCCGTGCGCATCGGCCGGGCATCCTGCCCRGGCGCTCTGGGCCCCCTCCCCCTTGCAGCGCTTGCGAGGAGATCCCCGGTCTGAGCAGAGCCTGCCGCAGCTGAATGCACTTTTATTGCCTCTTGTCCCTAGTGGAGATCCTTCCTCCACGTTAAGCCCGGCCCAATAGACTTGCTGCAATGTTTATTGCGCCTCATCTTTTTCTTTCACTTCCTGTTTTTTTCCTCTCCCACTACCAGCAGCATTGACTGCCGCACTGCAGTAGAGCCGTAAATACCTTTAACAGCTGCCTGCCAACCAAGGGGTGAAATACTGTCTTTGTTCAGATTTTTTTCTGCCCCTAGAGCTCATAAAAAAAGAATCAGAAGTATATTTGTACGCAAAGGAACAGTATTATTGGGAAAGAAACGAACCGGCGGGATYTGCCGTTCTATGAGCACAAAATCTATGTGTAATTCTTTGCTCGGTCTCCCTGAGTTTCTGGAGTGCACAGTTCGCATCGCCTACTCTACTTGCCCCCGGCTCAGGCAGCAAAAGATGCCCCGCTCTGCCAGGCACCTTCTAGCAGTCAAGTGGGAGCCCAGCCTGACTGCCCGAAAGGCAATCAGCCCCAGGGGTACCTGGTACTGCCAGGCAGCGCACACGGCAGTTTCCTGGCTGTTATTTTTGTTGTTGTTCTTTTGCAGCACATACGTCAGTAAAATATGGGTTAGGAATCGTCTGTTTCCTT
>NW_028185261.1:5850226-5857968 GCF_003343005.1 Rhea americana
AAAAAAAGAAAAAAAAAAGAAAAGAAAAAAAAGAAAAAAAGAAAAAAAAAGAGATGAGTCATAAACTCTGTAAAACACATCGGAAAACGAAGCAGGTGTGAGAAAGCTGGGTGTAAATTCGGTATTTCAAAAATTGCAGTACACGGATACACACTCTCGTATTATATATGTGTGTATAACAGATATACACGTACGGTCATCAAATATACCATATATATTATATATACACAATTTGTCATGACTACACACACATAGGTGTACTTAAGAGCATACACATATGCATGTGTGCTTTAGTTTTAATGAACTAAAGAAAAGAAAAGAAATGCAAGAAAAAGACAGGAAGGAAGGAAGCCATTTGACAGGGAAAGAAGCTGAACTTCCAAATAAACCGGTGTGCTTATAAATGCATATGTGTCAGCACATGGACACACACACGCACACACACACGTTAGAATTCGTTAGAACATCCTGCTTTTGTTTTCTTCTTTTTCCCCAGGCTACTAATAACTTGAAAATAGCTCAAGGACAGGATTTTTCGAAGTTTTTGGGGAAATTTTTTATGAAGAAGCTACAGTAATTACTATGTCGCCTAGGAGGCATTCTCGAATGAAAGCTAACGTAATACACGCTTTCCCAGCTACTCCTGAAAATTGTTGCTATGCTAAAAACTGTTCTTCCCAAATAACTCGAAAGTCACTTAGCAACTCAGTGTAATTAATCAGTTCAAGCAAATAAATACGACGAAAAAGCTACCCTATAAAGTATTGTAACTGGGCTAAGGCTTATTAGACTTGGTAGGTATCCGAGGATGGATTAAACAATTTCTTCCGCAGCTTCAGAGCATGTATTCTGGACATGTCCCACACCTTTCCACCTTCACGGGCTRCTCTGGTTATGCTTTAACAACATATTTTGCTTTACCATTAAGTAAGTGACTGTTTTCGAGGCAAACGACGACTTGCTAAATTTGTCTAGTGTAGTGGCACAGGCTCTGTGCATAAACTGGCATGGTGCATTTCCATCACTGACCCAAGTTGGAAACAAAATAGAAAGCAACAGTTTTTCGACATTAGCAATTCGAAAATGAGGAGGAAAATCATATTTCAAAATCATATACGTTCAGCAGAATAAAGTACAGATATCAACACGGATAAATAAACACATATAGGCAAGGTAGATACGAGATATGTACACATACATCGGTAAAGCATATGAAGTGTCCTATGCCACCTATCTATTTCCAAATACGCCGAATTTTCGAAAACCTGTCCCTGATTCAGACGCCTGTGATTTCCACGTGGCGCTGAGAAACAGTGGTGCTGCGCCGGGTGCGCTTTTGCGCGGAGCGGGCGCGCAGGCACCGCCGTGGCTCCGGGCCCCGCACGCCGCGCACCACCTCCGCGCACAGCCAAGGCAGCGGCCGCGGCCGCGTCTCCCCGGAAATTATCCCCCGTCCCCGGCGGGGGGCCCTGCCAGCCGCCCCGGCTGCCCCGCCGCGGAGCGGGCCTGGCACGGCTCAGGGCGCTGAGGCTGCAGCCCTGGCGGGCGCGGAAGGCGCGCTACCGGGCGAGGAAGCGCGCATTTCCTGGCAGGGCATGCGGGAGGCTCGCACGGCCCTGCACGGCCCCGGCCCGGCCTGCCCCGGCCTCGGCCCCCGGCCGACCCCCACTCCTGCTCCGAAAACACCTGTTTAGGCTTTAAAGTTACGCGCGCGGCCGTGCGCAGCGGGGGCCCGAGGCGCGCAACCGCCACCGCGCGCTTCAGCTGCCGGGGAAGGAAGGGAGAAAAAGGTGGGGAAATAATAATAAAAAGAGGAGGTGGGAGGGGGGCTGTTGCTAGAAGAAGCCTCCGCGGCAGGCGCCGCGCGCCCTGCTGCCCTCCTTCCGCGGCTCGCCGCGGAGAGCCGGCCGCCGCGCCTTCTCCGCGCCACACCGCGCCCCGGCCGCCGCACCCGGGGCGGTGATAGCAGCAGCCGCGGTGGCCGCAGCGATAACGGTGCTGACGGCGGCGGCAGCGGTGACAGGGTGCTGGGGGGCGCCGGGGACACAGGTGGCAAAACGGGGCGGGGAGGGCGGGGGAGCGGCGGCGCGCTGCGCTGCCCGGTGCGCGGGGGCCCGCGGCCAGCCCGGGAGAGAGCCGAGTCCTTACCGGGTCGCGGCGCTGCCCGCCTGCAGAGGAGCCCTGGAGGGTCGCTGTAATCCATTTTGCGCCCGCGTAGCAATCCGAGCCGCGGAGCAGAGCGCAGTAGCGGGGGCGACAAGCGGCGGGCCAGGAGTGGGGGGCGTGAGGCGGCGCGGGGCTCCGCGCAGCCCCCCGCGGGCGCGGGCAGGGGCACGTCGGGGGTGCGGGGCAGTGTCGCCGCGGCGGCGGCGGGAGCGGCCGCGGGCGCGGGGGAACCGCGGAGCGGCGGGGAGCGGGGCACAGACACCACGGCGACTGCCATACACCTCCCGGAGACAAAGGTTAGGGAAAGAGGGGCTGCGCCTCTCCGAAGGCAGAATGCAGGGGAAAATTCGCCAGGGAAATCAGGGAAAGGCCATGAAAGCGCTCGCTGCCTGCACATGACCAGCCGCAGCCAATGACGAGCCCAAATAGGTCATAAAAAGGTCTATTACCAAGTTGTAAATTTTCTTCAAACAAAAAGGAATTTACTGCAATTCCTTGCGGATTTTGCACATACTGCTTCCCAGCGCCATGTTTCTTTCGCCTGCGCGCTGCGCTTTTATTTACCCGCTCGGCCCGCCCGCGGCCTGCGCGCTCCGGCGCGGCGGCGCGGCCCCCGGGCGCGGGCAGGGGCGCGGGGGCTCCGCGCCGGCGGGGGGCACAAAGCGGGGGCTCCCCCGGCCCCGCCGCGCTGCCCCCGCGTCCCTGCCCGCAACGAAAAGGGGCTTCAGCCCGCCTTTCGGGCCCCCCTCCCACGCTAGGTCGTAAAAGAAAACATATTTGCTTTAGCGCCCACTACTGAAGCCGAAGTCGCCGCCGACCTAAAAATAGCCGGAGCCGAATTAACGCCTTTTCCCTAACGGGAGGGCTGTGGTTCCCACAGGTTGCCCGGGGCGCAGTCGCTGAGCTGGGCTCCCTGCACCCTTCCCGGGCTGGGGTACGCCTCCACCTCGCATACACGTTTCCCGAGGCCCTTTGGACTTGGAGGGAGCAAACGAATGGGCAAATTTTGTTCCTTAGAAAATATTCGAAATGGTTAAAACCTCCCCCGTGTCCACAGGGAATGCTCGGCTCACAGGCTGAGAACTGTGGGTGTTTCTTGCTCAATTTTTGTTTTGGAGAATAGAAACACCTCTCTCTCCATCGAGAGCCTCCATGTGGATAGTATCTGTCTGGGAAATAGAGCTGACAAAAATAATCTTTCCTAAAGATTTATTAAAAAAAAAAAAAAAAGGAAACATTACTATAGCCAATTAGACATTAGAGAAAAGCATCGACGTGCAATATGTCCCCTAACAAAGACATTGGGATTTTTTCCGGTTATTTTGAAGTGCATACGACCGGGCAGAGCTGGACGACGTGGGAGCAGAAATATTTCGCAGAAACCAAAAGTGCGGTATGTCTAAGCTGCAGCATTAAGAAACGGCTTCTCTTCGCCGCTGCTGCAACGACTCGCACATCTCCAGCATTTCCCTGCCCAAACACCGCTGCTTGCTCCGTAGCTCGATGGCCCCAATTTTACGGGAAGGATCATTAACCGCCCGGGCCAATTCCTGCCTCACTTCTCTTTTTCTTAGCAGGACTCCAAGTAGAAACAAGGGAGAAAACACAGCTGTCAGATGGTAAATACTGTAATAAGTACAGAGAAAGACAGCTTTTTTACTTGAAGAAATAAGATATGGACACYCCCGTTGCTGCTAGGCCTGTGCAAATGGTGTGTGCACAGGGGAGTTAGCTTGCTTCTTTGTGRCTGCGTTCCCAGTCTGCCCCAGGAAAGCAACGCTAACGGAAAATTCATCGAGAATATTTTAATTTTATTCTCTTTGTTCGAAAAATAAAAGCAAGTACGACAGCAGCTCATTTCCGAACAGATATTCGCCTAGGAAATTCTTCATTCGGATATATACGTCTCCGTCATATATTTTGCCAGTGCAGCCAGCACCCACCTCGATAGGATTTGCAGGAGGCAGAATCAAAATGGCCTTCTGTGCAACAGGGCCGCCCTGTATTGCTCTGGTTCAATAAACCTTGGCCATAAACCCAGCAGAAGAGATGCTTATTTTGTGCCCGGTTACTGCACTTCYCCATGCCCCTGGTAGTGGGTGTTATTGCAAAACGCCCTCCTATTTTCTGTTTCASACGACTGAGTTTCCTTAAAATCGCCGCGACTAGACCCACATCCTTCCTGGACACTAGGGGTACTGCTGTATCTATGTAAATTCATGCAGCAAAATGTTTACTCCACGGCTTTGCTCCAGTTTCCACACGTTTACAAGCTTTAACCAATTACGTGATTAAAATAAAAGCAGAACAATAACTTCTCCCGCTTGTGCCTCCCTTCAGAGCTGGCGCTTTGCGGGAATTGAAGCGTGCTTTGCATTGTTGCTGGGGYCTGGGGGAAGGAGAAGGGAAAAATAAAGACGTGAACCAAACTGGCCGTTTCAGCCCTACCGGTCGGGCCAAGCCCGAGCCGTTCGCGCGGGGCCGGGCCGCGAARGCGCCCGTCCGTGGAGGGATGCGCCTGTCGGATAACGCGGGGTGCGCGGTCCGCCACAGAGCAGGAGAAAAGGAGATGGAAATAAAAAAAAAAAGAAAAAAAAGAAAAAAAAAGAAAAGAAGGAAAAAATAAAATGAAAAAAGAGGGGAAAAAAAAGAAAAGAGGGAGAGATAAATTAAGGCGTTTTCCTGACGGGAGCGGACCGCTCCTCCTGCGGCGTGCGGGCAGCCGCAGCGACAGCGCGAGCAGAGGCTGCGGCCGGCTCCGCGCAGCGGGGCGCAGCGGGGCGCAGCGGGGCGCGGGGGGCAGCTGGCACGGCCCCGCTCCCGCATGAGGCAAATGGGAACAGCCCGGCCATGGCGGTGCTGCTTGCGCGTGCAGGGAAAATGTGCTCCATTTTTTTTTTCTGTTTGCGCGCGATTTAGGACCGCAGAGGCTCGCAGCGCCTGAGAAATTTCCGTGCAAGGCGGCCAAACCTTTGGGTTTCCCTTCTGGTGCGGGACGGCCCGGGCAGGCCGAGGCCGGGGCCTGGTTTTGGCCGTGCCTCGTGTCGTCGGACSCAAAGCCCCGGAGCGGCTCCGGGCAGCGGCCCCGGCCGCGCCGGCGCGCCCCGCCGCGCGGAGCCCCGCAGCCGCGGAAGGGCGGCCCGGCAAAAGGCCCCGCGGCGCCTGGCGAGGCGGCCCAGCTCGGGGGCCGAGATGCCTGGCATGGCTCCGGGCAGCCCGGGGAGAGGAGGGGGGACCCGCGCCCCCTTCCCCCGAGGGGTCGGTGCCTGCCGGAGCCCGGGCCCCCGGTTGCACAAGGCTTCCGACCGAATGCGCCATGCCGAAATCACCCGGAAACACCCAGAAGGGGTTAGGGGAAAGACAGAGGGAAGAGTTAATACCGAGAAGCCTCTGAAGGTTATTGGGGGAGTCGATTAAATAAAGGGATATCAAGARGCTGATAAATTTTATATCTGAATAAATTTGGTTTATTTAAATCAAATATCAATTGTAGAAGGTTAAATATATTTCTAAGATCTTTTCTTCAAAACTTATTAGATTTATTTAATTTACTCAACACAAGATAAGAACAAAATTAAAATAGTACAAGTGCACTTGTCTTGATTAATAAAGCATTGCTAAATGTCTCGCTTATTGGTACTTATCATTAGGAAGTTTATGTTGTTGCCCGCAATCACCGTCTTTTAACATTGCAAAAATATATATATATTTATATCATTAGAAACGTCTTGCTACAAACTCTGTATCAAATTTCCAATAGGAGCAGATGAACTGTTAAATCTAGATATCGTTCCGAATACGGTTAAAAAACAAAACCAAACCACAAACAAYAGAAGCACCCGAAGCAGCAGGACAAGCGAAGGGACACGGGGGTCACTTGTCCCACAGGGCAGGACCTTTTGCAGCGAGAGGATCGGGCCGAGATGCCGCGATACGGCGCTCGTTATTTTTGATAGACATTCACGAAGGTTTTTAAAGGCAAAATTTAATTCGTCTGGCCTTCAGCTCTTTCTTCTTCCAGATCATGTGCTTCCTTTTTGGCCTCCCCTTCCTTTCCCTCCTGTCTGGAAGCGGGGAATTTGTCCTTGTTGTTCTCTTTTTTCCATTTCATCCTCCTGTTCTGAAACCAGATCTTTACCTGCCTCTCGGTGAGTCCTAGTGCGTGGGACACTTCGATCCTTCTCTTCCTGGTCAGATAAGGGTTAAAAAGGAACTCCTTTTCCAGCTCTAAAGTCTGGAATCGGCTGTATGTTTGTCTTCCTCTCCTCCTACCAGGCGCTGCTGTTTAAAACAGAAACAGAGGATTTTGGTGGTTGCTCTTGCCGTGCAAAACAAGGCGTTCAGCAGCGGAGCCAGAAAGCGAGCGAGGGCTCGGGTCTCTCTAGAAACCCCTCGAGGGAAGCGACACAGAAAACCAGGGGAACAAAACAGAGGATACGGAGAAAATCAGAGCTATACATATGTGTGCAGGAAAAAAAAATAGCTATAGCAGATTCATTAAGCGCCTCCGCTCTCGCCCTGCGTCGGAGTTTATGGGACCAAGTTTAAGGGGTTACTTTATTATCTGGTAACTGGCACCCCCCGGCCCCGCGGCATTTCTGTTCAGTCTCAGAGGGTAGGATCTGGGCGCACGGGTCAGCTACGCCTGGGTGTCTGAAAGGCGAGTTTAAGGCGACTCGTGGTGTGGCAGCCGCTTTCTGCAGGGGTTTCCGTTTGCTTACTGTATTATTTTATTATCACGAGCCATCGCGGTTATAGGACACGCGGAGAGAGGCAGGGAGAGCGAGAGGCAGAGGGAGAGAGCGAGAGGCAGAGAGAAAGAAGCAGGAGGAGGAAAGAAAGTTTCAAACTCAGACGTGAGATGGAAGCAAATTTTTACTGCATCCAACCTTGTGGTCTCATCCAGGGAAACATTTGAGCAGGAGACGAGCTCTGATTTAAGTGGTCTGGTTCCTCGCCAATATTAGCACTGGACGATTTACAGTCAGGATATTGTACCAGCTCGGCCTCTTGCTGTGTCGTAAAAATCTGCTGTCTCTGTAAGTTATCGTATCCGTAAAATTTAGCGGGCTCCCCGTGACAGGTAACCCCGCTGCAGGGGGCAGGAGGCGGAGGCGCGGCGGGGGGAGGAGGAGGCGGCTGGTAGGCGGCCGTGGGGCTCCCCCCGGCAGGGTGGTAAAAGTCTCCGGCGGCGCCGCCGCCGCCGCCTTGTACTTGGAGTACAGCGGGTTGACAAAGTAGGAGCTCATCGGGGAGGGGGCGAGCGGCGGGCGGGAGCCGCGGGGGCGCGGGGCGCTGCTCCCGCCGCCGCCGCCGCCGCCGCCGCCGCTGCCTCTACGCCGCGCTCATGGTGCCGCCGCCGCCGCCGCCGCCCGTGCGCTCCCCTCTCCTGCTCTCCGTGTATGTGGTGACCAGGACTGGAATATAATCGCTCCCAAAATGACCTGCCTCACTGCTTTTACTATTTCCTATTAGGCACACAGCAGCCCGCGCACGCACACGCGCACACACACACACACGCTCATGAGCTCAGGGGGGACTTTTGGCTTCAGCTTACAGTTGCCGCTCCTCAGGCA
>NW_028185261.1:5858219-5859901 GCF_003343005.1 Rhea americana
GCCCCCCGCTCCCCCCGCCGCTGCGCGCTCTCCAGGAGCCGCCGAAAGCCCCGCGCAGGAGGCGCAGGGACAGAGATCCGGGCGATAACCGCGGCCGCGCTGCCGCCACCGCCCGGGGCGCCCTGTGCCCGACGGCGCGACGCCGCCCTGCCCCGCCACGGCCGCGTGGCCCACGGGCAGGGCCGGAGCCGCCGCTCACGGAGCTCCCAAGTGCGGCACACGCGCACACACCCGGCCCAGGGGGCCCCGGAGCCGGGGGTGCCTGCGGGGGAACGGGGGAACCCCGGGCGGAGGCTGGCCCTGCAGCTCGCAAGGGCCGCGCCTCGGTGCCGGCGGGACCTCCGGTTCTTCTCCTTGGGAAATGAGATGCACATTTACCCTTGACGCCGTGCACGCATGGCTGAGGCTCCAGGTTAATTGATACTTAATGGAAATCATGCCTATGAATATACTTTCCATCATTTCACCCTTGGTGGACGTCATTAGCGAGGCAGAGAGAGAGRGAGGGGAAGAAAAAAATGTGTGGGGGGAGCGGTTAGCATCGCTGGGGGACGCGGGCCGAAATAAGCGAGCCCTGTTCTCCCCCGGCCGCGGGGAGGAAGGAAGGAAGGAGCTGCCTGGCGGGGCGGGCGCTGCGCGGCGCGCTGGGGCCGGCTGCCCCCGCGGGAGCCCGCGCGGCGCTGCGCGCTGCCCCCGGCCCGGCCGCAGCCCCCGGCCGGCGGCGCAGGCCTCGCTCCCCGCCGCTGCAGCGGCGCCGGCCCTGCCCGTCCATTCCGCATATTCCTGGCGAGCCGCCCGTTCCTTCAGCGGGAACCAGCGCTCAGGACAGCCGCCCCCCAGGAGCTGGAGTCCGCCCTGTTTTAGACAGGGACGAAAATGTAGGTGAAACATTAGACGGCGCACGTGTGACTGTCTGGTGTGACCTGACAAGAAATACTTGYGGTTACGAAAAAGCGATGGCGGGATCTTTCCCCCCAGCACATTCCTGCTCTGTGCCTGCCCGCCGCCCCCACGTCCAGCTAACCCRCAGCGCCGCTCTCCCAGTCCCGGGGACCGGTCCGGTTCCGCGGGGGCGGCGCGGCCGCTGCCCCGTCGGGGCCGCCGCGCCGGGGTGGGGGGCCCGGCCCACAGCTACACCTCGGCTGGCGTCCGGGCCGGGGCAGTGCCGGGTGCCCCGAGGGCCGAGGTTTGCCCGCGCAAACGGGGCGCAGGGCCCCTGCACCCCCACCCACGGTGCCAGCCCCGCGCCTGGCTCCCGCTCCGCGAACGCTCAGAGCGGCCGAAGTGGCGAGGCCAGGGCGGGCCGGGGCTCCACTGCCCCTTCCGCGGGCGCGGAAGGGGGCCGGCAGGAGGGAGGGCGCAGCACTAGGCCTGCACTCTCCGAAGGCGCTGCGCGCCGCGGCCCCCGCGCAGCCTGGGCCCCCGCCCGGTTGGGGGGGGGCACATTTCTCCGCTTCCATTAATTAGGGGCATCCAGCGGCTAAGGCTCCGCGGGAGCGCAGCGGCCAGGCAGCAAGCCGCGGCGGAGAGCGGGCGCGGGCAGCGGGGCCGCAGAGAGGGCAGCGCCTGCGCGGCGAAGCCCCGGAGCTGCGCGCAGCGCGGAGCCCCAGCGGCTGCTGCACGCACCCGCACGGGGGGGCAGCGAGACGGGCCCCAGCAGCGCGCACCCCGCCTGCCCCCAG
>NW_028185261.1:5860023-5864447 GCF_003343005.1 Rhea americana
TCCGCCGCCGCGGCCCGCGCAGCCGGCGCGGAAAGGTGCCGCCGCCAGACGGCAGCGGGGCCGCGGCATCGTGCCGCGGCCGGGCGCAGCAGCGGCCGGGGGTACTGCACCTCGGCAAGCCACGCTCTCGGTCCTGAAAAGCTTTTCCTTTTCCTCTTTTTTTCATTTTCTTTTTTTATTCTGTATTACTCACAGTTTACAATGCCGTTTTAAGCACAGTTCTTTAACTCTCTTTTAATTTTTTGCCAGTGCCATAATCAACCACATACAAAGAATGCGTCTCGTTTACACATGGCAGCCAGCAAAGACGGCTGAGCTTTGAAGACGGCTGCTATCGCGTTTTCGATCATGTTTCCGCACATATTACACCACGAATACTCCATGTGTGGTAGTTTCAGCGTTTTTGTCTTGAACTTGTTATTTTATTTGCCCTTGCATTTATGTATTTATTGATTGATTGWTGTAAACGGAAGTAAAGATGAATATGTGTTTACCCCAGCTTCATCACACATGCCTTAGAATTATGATACAATGCGTGTGCGTGTGCACGTGACTGCTCGTATGTGCAAACATATATTAACACTACCAACAGATAAGAATTAGATTATTGCTTAGTTTAACACACACAAAAAAGGAATTTAAGTGGAAGAATTGCATTTCATAGTTCGAGACACTTGATTTTCCGTCAGCCATTTTGCAATAAACACATGTAATATTAGGAATAGGTTAAAAAAGAGAGAGAGAAGGGAAAAAACACACAAGGTTAAATCTGTCATTGTGCCTAAGATAAAATATTAAGACGAGATGGTATGGGCTTGGTGACAATTTCTTACCAGAGCCTCTGCTAGAATCACCATAATGAAGTGTCCCGTGGCAAGAATATTGTTTACATGTTGTTAGTTATAGATCAATCCCCCCAAATGGTTATTTTCAAAAATATGGACGCTATCATGGTAGGATTCATCATGGGAGAAAATCCAATAAAATACGTTTCAACAAATCAGTCGACTTTGTAAAATCTCTCTGTTTTGTGACCTTCGGGTCTTTTTTGAGACTGTCGCCTTGGTCCAACGCTGACATATTGAAATTTATAGTTCAAGATTTTAAGACCTAGTTTGTCTGCATTTTTGCTTTTTTTTTTCCTAACAAACACAAACATCAAAATAAGGTGGTTTCAAAGAAAAGCACCACAGCATATCGTAAACTCATTAGCTCCAGACGTCTAGCCATCTCAATGGTTTTATTATACCACGGTTCTTCCTGTTTTAAAAGAATTATAGGTATCTTCTCGACAATAGATGGGAAGCAATGCAACACCTTTTCCTGGCACTATATGCTTTTGCCTTTTTTTTTTTTTTTTTAGAGAGAGAGAGAGAGGTAAAAAGGAAAAAAAAAACACATTAAACACCAAGTCTCTCAGCTCTCCCCTTAATCTTGAATTAACCGAACTGCTCGTAAATATTTACGGGTCCTTCATTTTAATGGTTGCTCTTTAAACAAAGCATTTTTTACAATGAACTTCATCTCAATTATCTTGATAAAGTCATGTGTGTTTATAAATGCTGTAGGCATGAGACATGTTGCTGAAGGAGCTCTCACCAACAAAGCCGCCCGTTTGGAAGGAGCCGTGTCCTGCCAGAGCTTCCTAATGTTCAGATTAAAGAGCAGAGATTAGAAACGGCCGMAAAAAGGTTCAAGCGAGCAGGCAGCATTTTGCTTCCTTGGCTCTGGAGGACTGCTCCGCAAATATTTCCTAAATTATCCCAAGAGATCCTCCGTGAAACTTCGCCGATTTTTGAAAGCCAACATACACATAGCGCATTTTCAGGACTAATAGCGCAGTAGGCGTATGTGCAACACACAGCCCACAGCGGCCCCTCCGTGCCTGACCTCTAAGAGCAAATGTCTGTTACCAGAGTCGGGGGAAAAAATGTGATTTTTCCAAAGCACTTGCCGCTGGTGGAGGGGCCGCGGCGCTGGGAGCTTCTTCTGGCGGTGCGGCGGCGGCGGCGCTGGCCTCGCCGCAGCGCGGCTGCGGAGCGCGGCGGGCGCGGGGCTGCGCGGGGGCTGCGCGGCGCGGCGGGAGGCGGCGAGGCGGGCGCGCACATTTCTCGTACCACGGCAGCGCTTGCGTTTGAGCACGGCAGGTTTTATTATGTAATCAGCGACAACATTTACAGCAGGGCTTCAGGGGGAACATGTGGTGGTTAATACAACATTTACCGGGGTTAGGAACGGCAGCTAGCCAGGGCATCGGGAAAATGTGAGGCCTATTGAAAACTGCCTCAAGTGGGAGACAACCTCCTGGTAGTGCACTGAAGGGGGGAAATATCTCATGGCCTCGCTGTGGCATTTACTGCAAAGAAGCAAAATTCAGACCTAGAAAGCAGGTTTCGGATAATGTTTCCTTTTAATAAGTCATGGACAACACAACACCCCCACTGATTTAAGTAACCGTAATTTAATATATATTTTATTATCATAATTATAATTATTGTCCTTACCTTTATTTTGGCAAAGTATCTATCTAGACTACGTCACTTTTAAGAAACATGTCAAACATTTAACATTAGATAGAGTTCTCAAAGCTAACGTGCACTCACAATATCATCAACCAGACAATCTGGGAAGGATGGGGGGGAGGGATGAAGCGACTCTGAAAAACACGTTGGCGAGCAAGACAAAATTTCCCCAAAAACCTGACATAGACCACGTTTCACTTCTATCTAAAAAAGACCAGCTTGATTTAAAGTTCCTGGGGTGGGGGTGGGGGGTGCAGGAGGAGGAGGAGAAACGCATCGGGGCTAAGGGGGGCAGGGGGAAAATAAAACCAAACCAAACCAAAAAGAGAAATCCCAAAGCAATATTCCCCAACTGCATTTCTACCCCAGCGTTAGTCTCCTTTATTGCCTTTCTCCTTGTTCATCTTTTTCATTTTCATTCTTCTGTTCTGAAACCAGATTTTGACCTGTCTCTCTGTGAGGTTTAAAATCCTAGCTACTTCGTAACGGCGGTCTCGAGTGAGGTACATGTTAAAGAGGAATTCCTTTTCCAGTTCCAGAGTTTGATACTTTGTATAGGGACAACGCTTTTTCCTCGTTGAACGAGCGTGGATCCAGTTTGCTGCAGGGTTATCTGGAAGAAGGGAGGTGTATAGGGAAGGGGTGGGGGGGGAAGAGAAAGGTCGTTAAATTAATTTAACGAAGGATGGACTGTTTTCACAACTTTGGAGGAATTATCATAAAAGCCTTAATGCCCCAGTCTGTTTACTGTACAAATGATGTCTTGATGGTAGGTGGTTATGTGGAGTCTTTTATGGGTGCTTGTTGCTGCTTGCGCTGGGGTAGGCGTCTAGACGTTTTTATAGGTTAGTAAAACTATCAGTTTTGCACATTCGAGCCTTACAGGTTTCGGCAATAAATCAAAGGGGCAATTTCTTTCTTTCTTTCCTTCGTTCTTTCTTTCTTTCTTTCGTTCTTTCTTTCTTTCTCTCCCCCCCTCCCTCTCTCTCTCTCCCTCTGCCTCTCGCTCTTTTTTTTTCCACTTACTTGGGTCAAGTTGCTGCTGTTTCTCCTCCTTCAGATCGCTGCTCGGGCTGGGGTTGTGGCTGCAGGCGGCGGGGTCCTTGGAGCTGCTGGCAGCCGCCTTCTCCCGGGGCTCCTGGAGGAAGGAGCTGCACGTGTACTCGGGCACACCGATCCCCTGGGACTCCCGGGCCGAGGAGCACTCAGTCCTTTTGGAGGAGGAGGAGGAGGAGGAGGAAGACGAGGAGGCGGCTGCTCCCGTCTCAGGCTTTATCCCGTAGTGGCGCCCGTTGGAGGAGCCGGAGCTGGACGCGGAGCTGCCGCCGCCGCCGCCGCCGCCGCCGCCGCCGCCGCCGCCGCCCGGGAAGCCTGGGAAGGGCTCTATCCAGGAGCGCACGTAGCGGCCGGTGTCGCCGGCCCCTAAGTGGGGTTGGTGCATGTAGGGGTGGTAGATCCCGGTCATTGCCGCAGACGGCTGAGGGTGAACCGTGGACCAGGAGGTGGAGAACACGGTGGATTTTGGTGCAAAGCTACAGGAGGAAAAATCTGAACTCTCTGCAACACCTGATGGCCTGGAGGTCGCACTGTGACCTCCCTGGACGAATCTACTCCCGTAAACTTCTTCGCTTTCATGGCCTATGAGAGAATCGACATAATAGTTACTTATGGTGCCACTAGACGACATTTTAGGCTCCCCTCTTAGTCATATAAAAGGTTACACTGTTAACTGTATATGATACCCTCCCTGAGAACAATCGTAGTATTTTGCAGACTGCAACCCTCAACCATTGGTTGCGGAGCCCACGTGATCATATTTACCAATACTGCGAGTAAATCAATCCGCTAAACTGGGGCTGCTGTGATTAAAAAAAAAAAAATCATCATCAACAACAGCACCCG
>NW_028185261.1:5865332-5867199 GCF_003343005.1 Rhea americana
GTCGGCGCGGCGGCCAGGCCGCGGCCCGCGGAGCGGCGCCCGCGCGGGGAGAGCTGCTCCGCCGCCGATAGCGCGGGGGGAGCCGCGCCGCGCAGCCCCCGGCCACGTTCAATGCCTGCGTTGAGAGACCTGGGCTTTGTCTTTTGGTTTCTCCCACCCCCCCCTTTTTTAAATCTTTTTTTCTCCTGTCCTCCTGAGGCTGTTATCCTTCCCCGAGCGAAAAGATGCCTGGTTAGTATTTAAAACTAGATTACCCATAGTCTTCTGCACACTGCTGCWCTTCTGAGCGAGGGAAGGTGGCTGTGTCGGAATCTGGAGGAAACGCACACAGTTAGTGGAGAGCCCACAGCAGAGCCCGCTGAGGACACAGAACAACAGCACTGAGAAAACACTTCCTACTCGCGGGCCGGTATGAGGAAGGGGCTGAAATTCCTGTTTATTTAATGATTTATTACTCTCTTAGGTTGTTTTCTTCCCTTTTTCTTTCCTCCTATTTTTCTAATATATTTTGCTCATCTTACTTTAACATTCTCATTTGCGTTTTCATACTTCTCCTTTATTCCCTCTAGACGCAGGATTTGTTGTATGGCAAGGAACTGCTCCTCGCTGCACAGAGATAGAAATTGATAAAGCAGGCAGATTAAAGTGAACCTCCTTTTCATATACTTTAAACACTTGGTATGGAGCCAGCTAATTAGTTCCCACTGCTGAAACTTCTTTGGCGATGTAGCAAGTATCTTTAAAGGAAAAGAAAAGATGGTTCGAATGTGTATAATATTTATAGAGATAAATGACTTTTCAGCACGGTTCTGTTGTTGTTGTTGTTGTTTTTTAACCAGAGGAAAACACGATGYCTATATGCTCGCGGCTCCCGCAGCTTCAAAATGGTGATGCTTTCATTTAAGGAAAATATACCTCTACCCTACAAGTAAACGTGCACATGAAAAAGTATGTGCTTAAATGAAATATCCGCGACAATCGAGCAAAATGCAACGCCATCAGCTGCAATATGAGCTGTATCAGTGTCACCAAGTCAGAAAACATTGGCACTATCTTGCGTCTGATTTCTTGATTTAGAAACAGCTTAGGAAAGGAAAGGGCGTTGATTGTGAGCAAGCTGGTTTCCAAGCGGAGACAGTAGCCACGCTATTTTTCCAATAGTGCTTGAAGGTGAAAGTATGCCCAAGTATTTGCACTTCAATTTGGAGTCATGTTCATTTGCAAGCCATTTGCAGTTCTGCGTGGTATTTCTCCTCGCACACACAGGCACACGCTCACTCGCTCTCTCTCTCAYACACCCTGCCCCAGCTTCCCACGCAAAGTCCCTGTTATTAATATTTTTCAGCTATGTACGGAAAGGGTTAAGAGTCGTGAACTTCATTCTCAGGATGTGTAAAGCTAATATGAAACTGCATGAAATAAAACGATTCCTGAGCAAACCAAAATGGTGCAGGGTCACACACGGAGGTTTGCAGAGACTGGGGCACTTTTGTGAGCACGCCTGAGCATTTCTGCTCCAAAAGCCCAACCCAGCCAGATGTTTGAGGGAATATTTCCCSATCCACCATCTTCTGAAAGCTCTTGAGCTGACCAAGAACTGAACTCCTTAACATTTGTCTATACCCAGCTTTGCATTTGGTATGATGATTTTTTAAAAAGCAAGTGAAGGCACGAAATCCAAGTCTACACATTGTAAGCACACAGTGACTGCTATTTTTTTTAAATCAACATGCTAAYGTCAAATAAAATGGCACACATATTGCTGACAGCTTGTAATAGAAAGATTTTTTATCACTTACCATTTATGAGTTGATTGGATGAGGATGTCCAGTTTAGGTCATAATATTTTACTATGCTTTTTTTCTGT
>NW_028185261.1:5867361-5870667 GCF_003343005.1 Rhea americana
GGGAAAGAAAGAAAACGAGGCAGTCACACACAAAGAGCAGAAAATGGAGAAGAAGGTATATGAGTCCAAAGAGCTGCTGATAATGAAAGATCAGGAAACCAGCCTGCATCTGTACTTTAAACATTTGTAGAAAACCAAAGGAACCGCAGTAGTTTACAGAGTTTATTGCATTATACATGCGAATAGAACATGCACAAGAAGGACATATTGCTGTTGAACGACTACTATTCCACATATGCACCACAAGAAAATGTCTACAATGGAGAAGAATGAAATATTCCATCTTACGTAGGACAATCTCTAAGTTCATTTGAGAGGATAGTTACATTATAATGTGCTTCTCTTTCCCCCCTCCCCAAAGTTTTCCCCCTTTTTTTCTTAAGGTATTGAATGTACTCAAAATGTTATGGCCCGTGTAATAGCCCCACATAAATACCATTTTGTTAGTAAAAACATGAAAAAGTCACATTGTTTGGATGTTCGACAGTTCCAATAAGTTAAGACCAAATGATAATATTCAATAATAGTTACCCTGCATTACGATGAGAACAAAAATAAATTACACGTGCTAGGTTTTATATATACTCATCATAGTAATACATATTCACTTGCAGCGCTAAAAGAAGGACGAAGAGTCACATTCTATCAGAAAAAAAATGGAAAATGAAGGGTTTTGTCAAAGTCTCTCCTGCATTTAGGAACCGGCGGTGCTGTGCCCATTGCTCACTGTTTGCACCCCCGGGGCAGCTTTAAGAGAAGGTGAGATTAGCGGTCAGTTCTCGGATTCGGTTCTCCCTGCTCATCTTCTTGAGCTTCATTCTGCGGTTTTGAAACCAAATCTTGACCTGCCTGTCAGTGAGGTTTACGCTCTTACTGATCTCTAGGCGGCGCTCTCGAGTGAGATACATATTGAATAAGAACTCTTTCTCTAATTCCAGTGTTTGGTGTTTAGTATAAGGACACCTCTTCTTTCTGCCACTCTTTGCAGTTAGCCAATTGCTTGTTGGAGTATCAGACTTGATTTCCTCTATCAAAATCAAAGAAGAAGAACAAAAAATCAAAAATACCTCAGGCTGTTAAAGTGTACCCTTGGCCATGAACCCGCCTCTGTAGTGTCTGGCAGATATGGTGAATGTGGGTATTAAACATTGCGAGCATGAGGTGTGGACACTGGAATACAGACATTAATTGCTGCCAGGCTCATGTTAAATAGTTCACACAACACGTTACCCTATCTTTCAGGTTTTTCTCTCTCTCCTGGCTCCTCTAGAAATGGTATCTAAAGTTTTCAAGTGGCATTTAGCATTTGCACAATATTTAACCTGCCATCAGTCCATTGGTAACATTTTAACGGGTCTAGCCTGGCCATGGCTGACTCGGTCTCCTGCGACACTTGCTAAGAAAATCTCTCAATTACAAAATACCATCGCAATATATTTTGTATCAGCTTCCCCTAAATCATCAGCTGAATTACACAAACATCCGTAGAAAGAGACACACACATTTTTTCCCAGACAAAAAGATGCGCCTGAAATTAATACCCTCCACCTCGGATTTTTTTTTTTCCATTTTCCTTTTAGATATTTTTTTCATCAGAAAGAAATCTGTCCTATATCAACCTAGACCTGGATTATGAAATATAATTCCTATGAAGAGAATCTCCATGCACACATAGGATAAAAATTGACCTAGAGGTTGCAAAGTACATTTCTTTAGGTGAAATTTTCCCGTTTTGGGGTCCTTCAACACATGCCGTTCGAAATTAAAGCTTTAGTGTACTTTTAAAGGAAAAATAAAATTAGATAAGCAACACCTTTAGCTTTCAAACGTATTTCAAAATAATGTTGCACTTTTTGAGACAAAAAGCAAGGTTATCTAAAGCACCACATTCAAATATTCCACGTTTTGATCAAGCAGACAGCGGGCTGCTGTTTTCATTGTACATTTGTTTAAAACTTTATCCAGCTTGGTAGCACCTATTTCTCACCTATTTTAATAGGATCATAATTAACTATAAATGCAATCAGACCGCAGTTAGGCTCAGTGAAAATATTTCAGCGAAATATTACAAGAGAAAAGTTGAACTGGTCGTATTTTACAACCTCCAGACCTGCTTTTTTAAAGGTATTTGGCTGCTTTCGGATGCTGCAGTGCCTCGAGGAGCACACACACATATTCTCCGCATCACAGAGACTGTCTGCATGCACGAGAGAGGCAAATATATAAAGAAAATCTCTGGAATCTTTTGTGTAGCATTTTTTTCCCTGCCAAAATCTTCAGCGAGACAGCACCTGCAGCCCGATACTCCTTATCATTAAATGTGATGGCTGTGATGCTTGTTAGTATATTAGAGCGTGTTTTATGATGCTGGCGTGTTGGAGTTACACCACGTTACGGTTTAAACTCGATCATACAGACCTTTACTCTCCTTCTCCTGGACTTCTGGGCTGGACACAGAGCCTTCAGGCAGGCAGCTCCTTTCGTCTTGCAACGTGGACTTGGGCTCGGGACTTTCCACTTGAGAGACTTTAGCTGTGCTGTCTTGGTTGTTCGGATTTTCATTCATTTTCTTTTCCATCTGAAGTTGAGAAGATATCTGCGGTTTGGAGCTGCCGCGAGGGTTTAACTGTAACATTACAGTTGAACTCGTTTCAGGGCTATTATTGTACTCTTGGGTTTTCCCAGTGGCGTAGGTCTGGCTCAGTCTAAAATATCCTGGGACAGGAACCTCGGGGTTTTCAATGGGGCATGATTCAGACACCAGCCTCTGGTAGGAAGGGACGTCTGAAGAAATGAGTTTTGTTCTCTTATCGGAATACATGCAGCAATTGCTTTCTTCTTTAATATTTGTAGTGAAGGAACAAGTGGGGACCTGCTGTGTAACAGGTTGCTCTATTCGACAAGATCTGTTCGGGTCTGTCCAACTGTCTACTTGAGGTATATAAGGATGTACATTCATACCCATATTTTGGTGATTAACTTCTCTTTTAGCCAGAGACGGTAGGAGTCCACAGGTTTGCATCCCATAAGTCCCAATGTCTGTGCTAGGTGGCATATACATGCTGGCGCTGTTGGAGTAGAAACTGTCACTCCTGCACGCACTGATGAGAGAATCTACTAAAAAAGTATTAGCGGCAGGAGAGCTGTTGGGAAAGGACATTTTGGGGAGGAATTTGAGGAAGAGAGATTGTGTCCTTTGTAGGCTGACATCTCTAGGAAAACATTCCCGTGTAATTGCGGATGCCTCCGCGCGACCACATGACAGCCGGGCCAATGGCAGCGGCCGCCGGCCCGCGCCCCGCCGCC
>NW_028185261.1:5870963-5894623 GCF_003343005.1 Rhea americana
GGCCTGACAAGCGCGGCGGGACAAAAGGTTGCGCGATTTATTAATCCGTATTAAGGAGAATCAGGGGCGATCAATAAAAGCCTCATCTACATTCTCGGGCTACTTGGTAATTTTCTTGCTTCTGAAGCTTTTTAAAGAGTTATACCCTCTGTTGCCACACACGGGAAGATATTTTATTAACAAATCAATCGCGACTTTGTAAAGGATAAGATTAATAGTTAAGATTTAGCATAATGGCGGGCGCGTTATGAATTATTGAAAATTATACTATTGATTTTTTTCCTCGCTACTAACCAAGAAGGTCAATTTTTGTTTTAACACAAATCGTCAAATATTAAAAGCTAGGCTTTTGTCATAACTTCACTTTTATAGTTACACCAGATTCCTAAAATCATTTTACAACGCTCTCTCACCGCTGCCTGTGAAAAAAATGTTTTTTACTCCTCCTGGTAACTGAAAGCACCATCAAGATAATTTCTCCCTCTGTAATACTGCTCATTAATAAACATATAGAAACTCATAGTCATATCGCAACTGTTTGAGGAACTCCTTGGTTTTCTTTTTCTCTTTCCCTTTATTTTTTTTTTCTCAAGAAGAATGATAAATGCAGCTGGAATATTAAAGCAAAAAAAAAAAAAAAAATACAGGGGGCAAAAGTAACTGCCTCGCTGGCAAATTAGATTTTTCCGTTCCAACACTTTAAACCTGTTTTACTGTTTTTCCTCCCACTTCGTACCCATATTTAAAACCCGAAGCTGTTACAGTTTAAATAGCGATAGTACAAACTATTTATTGCTCTTTTTACTCTCTCTTTTCTTTTTCCTTTCTTTCTTTCTTTCTTTCTTTCTTTTTTTTTAACTATCTTAACCTGGAGCTTTTCTTATCTGGGATTAAGGCTGTCAAGGACTCTAATCCACGCAAAGTGAATTTATTGAAAAATTTTCTTTCAGATTCATCTGGCTGTTTATTTGGGGCCTTTCTAACACCAAAACACTCTTTAAGATCCCCAGAAACAGGCAGCATGTGAAAGGATTTTTAAAAWTTTACATGCGTCTTTTACGCAACTGAAAACTTGCATGTTCCACCGGCGAGAATTTGAATTTTCTCCTGTTTCCGGGTATTTGAATGTTTTGCACTTTACCGTACACTTTACACTGCTGGAAACAATAACCCTATTTAAAATTTCGCTGTGGCAATGAGACAGACCTTTTAAAACCTTATCGCAGCTGTTCAAATACAACATCATTGTCAGGTTAAGAGCCAGTGTCTTTTATAGCTGCAGTCTCTAGCTTCTGTGTTGCCGGAGAGTTTAAATATTACCTTCGTAATATTCGCTGCTTTWAAGATTTTTTGCCGCAATCCCTGCGCCTTGCACAGCCCTCTGCCCTTCCCGAGCACGCTGCACGGCCACTGCCGTTTTTGCACAGAAACGGGGGTCTCGAAAACACGTCTATTTAAGATCATTATCAGAGCCATTGCTAAGATTTGCCTGAGCGCAGAAACAAGCTGCAGCGGAGTTCACGACGCTCCCGCTTTGAGGACTGGATTCCCCCCCTTGCTTTCTAGCAATTTCCTCTTTTTAAACAACAGCCCAGACAACCCACAGAGTTTAAAGAAACAAAATACTATTTTCCTTGACGCAGTTTAAGACTTGACTGTTAAATCTAATCAGGAATTTTATGCCCATCAAATGGGTCTTTCATAATCTTTATTTACACTTTAAGAAAAGAGTGTCCCAGAAATATCCCAACTGAAGTATTATCCTAGAGGTTTGCTGTGGATTTTGCCCAATAGTAAAGTTAAAACAATAAGCTAATGCTTAACCGCTTTCCACGCCAGCCTCTGTTGTGCTAAATGACCTAACTCCCTGACTCCTGATTATACATGAGATCTCTTTGATTTTTAATTGAAAATATGAATTTCTTACATGTCACTACACGGAAACTCAGATGATGGCTATGGTGATAATGATTTAAATATCACATTCAGGACTGGCGAACAGCTCCGTAAGACCCTTCGCTCACGATAAATCACCAGTTGTTTTAAAAACGGGCAGCATTTTTTTATTGAAAATGAAAAGTAGGAAAGTTAAAGTTTGAGGTAAATAGAAGTTGAATAAACATGCAGGAGTCGCTGGGGAACTGGGGACTTAGGCTCTAGGTATTTAATGTCACTGCTGTTTTAAATCATATTAAAATGGAATCAAGTAATTAACATTAATAAATAAATCAATATTGTGCAATAAATGAGATATACAATCCACATTAATATAAAGGTTTTGCTCTCAGAGCCCCATATTTTTCCGAATGGGGGTGGAAAAAAACCCAACCAAGGGGTCCATGCAGATGTAAATTACTATTTGTAATAAAGCATAGGTGGACACTACAGTTTTCTCCTCAAGCAAATGTCAGGGTAAAAAACTTGAGGTTAGAAGACGTGGCTGGAGGGATTAATTTTCATTGCCTTATCTTCCTAAACCTTATTACTCGTGATATGATTTTTCTCGACTGTGCTGACGATTCCCATACTTGCAATTTGCTGTGTTTGTGCCTCATTATAGGAGGGGGATGGGAGAGAGGTAAGGAAAAGGCTAGATATTTTGCAGATGCCTTCAGTAACAAAAGGTATTGCGAGGAATATCTTATTCTAAAAATAGACTGGAACCTAGAAAGCTTTAAGCAATATTACTTTCATTTAGTCGATTTCAGCAATTTATTTAAGATATCTTTTAACGCGCGGACTGTATGTTTTATACTACGCTGTTGTATTGAAGGGAGATTGAAGAATATTTTTATTTAAGGAAAAAAAAATTGGCTACAGTATTGTGACCTTTCGTCTTTTAATAATGAAACTGTCCCGCTGCCCAGATTTCTATGTGCCATATTTTCATAGAAAGAGTCGACGTCTGGGTTGAGGGCTCAAGCACCCAGGATTTTTTTTTTTTTTTTTTGAGGGGGGGGAATACTAATGGTNGGGGGGAATACTAATGGTATGATTATGTTTAAAACACGAAAGCTTATAAAATATACAAAATAGCCTACTGGCCATTTCTTCAAAGGTGTTATTTCTGAGTGTGAGGATCGCACGGTAGCATTGACTGTGCTCCCAGGTTCGCTCAAAGCCGTACTTCGTCCTCTATTGTATTTCAGTATTTCAGTGCACACAGAAGTATATATCCGGAGCTGTAAGATTTTAGCGTGTAAACTGATCGGGGATAATGCACTCAGCCTCTGCTTTTGGGTTACTCATTTATCTTTCGGTAGATTCCTGCCAAATCTGTAATTTAATCTGAAAATAAGCAAATATCCTATTCGTTCTCCAAGAAGGAGAAGCCCAAAGATATAGCTCCCAACCTTTCCTTAAGGAATAATATAGAAAGGGGAAAAAAGAATAGGAGAGATTATGGACTCCCACAGAATCATCGCATTTACTTGATGATTCAAAAAAAGAACAAAGCAGCGTTTCCACCTTCAACTTTTTTTATTATTATTATTTATTTTAATTAACAGCACATCCTGGCTCCAATCACTCGTTTACGTTCTTTGAGATCGGCCTCACTGTAATTGCGAGCGGTTAAAGCATCACATCATAGCAGCCTAATGGATTCAGGGTTGGTGTGCGTTCTCTAAAGCCAAGAAAAATAAACAAACAAAAAAACTTTGCTAAATATTTCCCTCTCGAAATAGGTAACCCCATCGAGAGACCAAGGGCTTCTCCTTCGTGCTCGGGATGTGGTTAAAAGCGCTACCTTTAGCGTCAAAGATTCCAATTATTTTAGATTGTACAATGCCATTTTATTGCAGACGGAAAGGCTATTTCTAGGAAACTCTTAACAATGAACTTCTAAAAAAAACTTCAGCGGACAAAGTGCCAACAAATACTTTCAGGAGAGATGGGGCTTTTAAAATGCAGAATATGGCTGAGCCAACGTGAAATAGATTTTGATGAATTCTGCAAAACGGCAGAAAGAAGCGAAGCCTTTTCTTTGGTGTGATTGTTATTAAAAGTGCATGTTGRAGGAAAAAAACAAAACACAATAAACAGAAAAAGGGAACATGCTCGGTCACTGGAGAATGGCCAGGAAATTCATAAGCTTCGCTTTAATTTTCTAGTATCTAGTTCCATTTTAATAGATCTCCATAGCGTTTTTAAAGGAGAGAGATTTCATTCAGCAATTCTTTGGCAAGATGATGTTCGGATATTAAAATTATCTTTTTTTTCCCCTTTACTCTTTCTCCCTCTTTAAAAATAGACACTCTCAGGATCTAATGCTAATATCGCGTTTAAATAGAGTACATTTTTTAAATTAAGCTTTCTGTACCTCTAGTTTTATTTAAGCAAAAGCTCTGAATACGAATTGAAAGAGAAACTGTGAAAATGCATGATTTTTATATTACTTTTCTTCTAGCCACGTTAAGGCTATCCTAAGAAGTGTAAATAGATTTTCGTTCTAGTGAACGAATTCTGAATATCATTGAGKTTTTTTTTCCTAAAATTATGGGTATTTTTAAAGCTCAGATGCATTATAAAAGATTACGACCAAAAAATTTCTTTTAAAGTGGCATATTTCTCGAGCACGTCACGGTTATGGGTTATTTGTTTAATAAATCTTTTTGATGCTTTATTTTCTCATTTGGAAGGCCCTGAAATCTTATCGTTACTTATATATTAGATATTTTATTAGCAGTGGAATTATTATTAGGAGGAAAATATACTTCAACACCAGGACTATTGTGAGCATTACAGCACATGAGCGCGCCCTCCTGTGGCTTTTCGTGGCAAAGCACGAGGGAATTCTCTGRCTTTCTCTTCAGCTCAATCTGCCTTTCAGTCCCGAGCTTATTCCTTTCTTTTTTGAATAGAAAATTAAAATTGCTATAATTGAACATTTCTCCCAGATTTATATTAGTATGTATTGGTTTCCATGGCTCTCTTTTGCGGTATCTTAACATTTTAAAGGGAAAACAGTCTTCTAAAATAAACTCTTAAAGCACTACAGGGAACAGAAAATCAAGCAACTTGTTCTTGCCCTTTGGATTAAGGCTCAGAAGAGCCGCGAGAATTTTGCCATAAGCTCGGGCGAAAGGCTTTTAGATACTCCCTGCGACTATGTGCATTTCCAAAGAACAGGCTTTATGGGGAAATGCATATCCGGAGAAAATCCCTATATAAATATAATCTTTCTCCCTAAATTATAAAGTATTTCTTACATAGCCCCCGAGTTTGATTTTTTCAGAGAAACACAAATATATTTTTTTTAAGGAAAATAACGATATCGGGTTAATTGCCGGGCACTGAATCAGTGAAAAGAAAAATAGACAGACCGCGTTTCTCTTGCAAGGAGGGGACGGAAGGAGGGCATGCTCCCCGGGTCGCTGCGGAGAAGCTCACCTAAAAGCGGCTGGGGTTTTCTTTGCGTTATGATGCGTTTGCTAATATGGCCAGCTATGCGGTAATACGTGTGTGCGTGTGGGTGTGCGTGTGTGTGAGAGAGCGAGAGGGAGACAGAGAGAGGGGAGAGAGAGAGAGAGTGGGTGGTGGTTGAAAATAACAGAGGAACCTTAAGGCGCCTAATTATTCAGGAAGGTTAAAGGTGATGACCTTGACATTTTGGAAGTTCAAAGGCATACACTTATGTTTTTCTTGCAAAAGAGTTTTAAAAAAAATTTTTAGCCATTCGTCCCTCCGATTCCAAGTCTCGATCTTTTTAATTCTAGGGCTTTTCCTGACTTATTTGCCAGCGTTTGCCTTCACTGGATGCAAGTGTAGCGAGAGCCACTTCGTCCTATTCAAAAAAAAAGCCAAATTCTTTTCTCACTCCTTCCCTTTATTGCACATTGCGGAAATCTCTTTTTCACCCACCAGAAGGTGTATAATATAACCCAATTAAGCTGTTTAGACCCTCGGGTTTTATGGTGTTGTCTAGACAGTTCAAGGTTTTGTAAACAGCCGCGGCAGGTCACGCCGCATAAAGCGCGGGGACCTCCGCCGGATCCTGCCCTGGCGAGAGGCAGCCCCGGGCCCGGCGCATCGCCGCCGCCGCGCAAGCGGCCGCCGCGCTCCCGGCGAACCGGCCGGGTCCCCGCGGCCGCGCTGCGGCTTAGATTTCAAAGATCCACCCCCTCTGTCTCCAAACTCTTTTTTTCCCCCTACCCCTATTTTTTTTCCAGGAGAGCTAATTTTTTATAGCTCCCTCTGGTCTGCATCGCCGTGAACCCTCGTACTGGCTTATCCTTACCTAACAGTAAACAGTCATTGGCGTTGGGGATTCTGGGCTTACTGGGAGCCTGACCAGTTAAAAAGCCTTTTTCGTTGTTTATAGTAATTGTAGCCCCATCACAAGTGACGGTCTGCAGACAGCCATGTTTGCTCTGCCTCGCACTCAAGGCGGAACAGTGAAGGTTACACATACCTACAAAAGGAGAGTTAGAGATTTCAGCTAGCATTTCTTTAAAACGCGTTTCGAAAAATGCGACTTGACCTCCTCCCACTATTATTTAACTGAACTTGGCTCTAGCCCGGGAAACGCTAGGATCCTTCAGAGATGGAAATCCATACAGTGCACGGAAGATATAACCTTAACTTTACTAGAAACCATTTATTCACATGAAAAAGACAGTGGCCCATGCTTTCGGATGACAATAGAAACATATATATATATATATATTTATATATATAGTGAACGTACATTTACCATCTCTTAAATAAACCGCATTCACTTAAAGGGAGGAAAGTGTTACCCTAGCTCAAAAGCAACAACGTACCCCCCGAACTGAATTAATTGTAAGCAAAAACTACCAGACACACTGCAGGTCCATTGCTGGTACTGTGGGAGAGGAAAGAAAAGCACCTTTGGCGAGAAAATTTTGAGAATGGACTGTTGGATTTACCCTAGTTTCCCCTTATCAGGAATCTGCTCCGCCAAGCCCCGAAATCTCCAGTGGCCATTCAGTGTGTGGAGTTGCACATGAAAATGAAACTTTGAGTTCCGCAGGGTGGATGTGTCATGTAAACCAATTTACATTTGCATTCAGATGGCAAGTCAGAGAGACTGAGATTTTCTCTTTTTTTCTTCTTTCTCCCTTCTCTCTCTCTCTCTTTTGTTTTCCTTTTCTTTTTCACTTTCAAAACAAGGGATTTCCAGTGAAATATTGGAGTCGATCTCTGTTCAGTTTCTTTTCTTTCATCCTTCGATTCTGGAACCAGATTTTAACTTGTCGGTCAGTGAGGTTGAGCATTCTGGACAACTGCAGTCTTTTCTCTTTGTTTATGTACACATTGAAGAAAAACTCACGTTCCAGTTCTCTTATCTGATATTTGGTATAGGGACACCTCTTTTTCCTGGATCGCTGAGGAACTGCTGAAATTCAAGAGAGAAGAAACTGATTTATGCTGCTGCTACGAACACATTCAGATAGGAAATCAGAGACTTCGACAATATCCCATTGCCCGGAAAGCAGCCCCCTAGCAGTACAGAAAATATTCCTGGGGTTTTTGCTCTCTGGGTGACTTAACAAAAAAGAGAATATTCCGCAGTTTGTTCTTAAAAGAGAGCACTTTGAGCAGTACAGAGAGATATTTAAATGGCCTGGAAATATTCCAAGTTGCTCAAACTCCTCTTCCCCCCCCCCCGCCCAAACAAACGAAGACCTTACGCTCTAAAATGAAGGCAGCTCTGAGCACTACCTGTGAAATCTCCCTGTCTGCCCCCCTCCAAATCAACAATTTAATAACAATTAATATCCTCTTCCAAGAATACCTTAAGCCCACCTAAATTGGTTTCCTATCGTAAACACGCTTTACAACGGTAAAGGAAATCTTATAGGATACATAAAATCCTTTGGATGCTTATAAAATTGCACATAAAATGCGGCTTGACAAAGTGTTGGCCTTGTACTCTTGCCCCCAATTTACTACTGATACCTACCTGAACTGTTGCTCTTCTCTGCAACAGCCTCCCCCGAAGGGGACCCGGCGCTGTTCGCTGTTGTCACTTTCTTGTCCTGGCTGGAAGGTGTTTTACTGCAAGTGCCGTGGTGGGGCTTGCCGTCGCCCTTGCCGCCGTCGCCCTCGCCCTCGCCGTCGCCCTCGGAGAGCGGCGGGTGCGGGGGGCCGGGGGCCGCCTCGTAAAACTGGTCGAAGCCTTGCGGCAGGATCCCGTTCCTGCCCACCGCGCTGTACAAGTTGGAGGCGGCCGGAGACGGTCCGTGGTGGCTGCACACGGGGTCCGTTTTGAATAACATTTCCGTCCTCCGGTTCGCAGGCTGCAGAAAGTCTCTGTGCATCACCTCTTCAGCTGAGTAGTACGGAGCATAACTGCCCCTGTACTGCCATTTGCTGCGCTCTAATCCGTATTCCCTGAATGCTACTTCGCGCACAGGTTGGACATGAGGTAAATTAGAAGAATAAGGAAAAGTCATTTGACAGGAAGACGATTGCGACAAAAAAGAGGGTTTCGTCGAGAAATCTGATGGTGAAACGTAATAAGCACACCCTGGCAGATACATATTGGATGCGCTGTGGCTGCAATCGTCAAACTCAGTCATGTCTTCCTTTTTGCGATTGCAAGCAACCAGGAGGCTTCAATGCATTGAACAAGATCCATCTATTGCACAAGAGGGTTTGGACAGGATCAACTAAGAAAAAATCCCCACCGTGTGCTGACGTGCAATTCATCTTGATTGATTCTAGTGGTAATTATGTCACGTGACGCGATGTAGAAATGTCCTTATATCTATATCAGCCCGTCGGAATGACTCCTAAGATCTCTCCAAAGAGCCCTGCCAGCACGGAGAGATGAGCAGAGCATTTGGACAAATATAGTAGGTTTTTCCCCTCGTTCTTTCGCAAGGCGACGAGATAAACATAGGTGGTGGAGCTAATCACCTGAGAATGTGCCGTCCCGCGGCTGCAAAGGCAGCGCAGAGCCCCGCAGCTCCCGCACACACGCGTAACCACCCGGCTCTCCTCCGAGCCCTCTTGCTGGCAAACCTTCCACGAGATTTAAGGAAATAGGCTCAGAAAAAAAGCATCGTTAGGAAAGGTAACCTTTGTATTGCGGGGTGTGGGCTCAAAGCCGGACAACCTCGACTCTGTAATGTGATCACTCCCTATTAGCAGGAGTGATATTTGCTGGCTGCTGCTTACACAGACGATTAGAGGGTGATAGTTCACTTAGGAAAGCCAAGTCCCATTTACATATTCTATCGTACGAGTGAATCTGCCCGCTCGGCTCCAGCAATCCACAGTTGGCATCAAAATCGGTCACGAAATTCAAAGCATGAGTCCCGATCACCTCATTTTCCCTTGCTTAAGCCTGTGCTTAAGCACTGTGCGCTTGTATAAGGGCGCCAGAGACAAACTGAAATGAGAAATATGCAAACAGAACATCTCTCAGCAGCTTTCTTTCTTTTTTTTTTTCTAATAATAATAAAAAGGAGATATTTTCGGGCTCTCTTGGAAAGAAAAGGGCTAGGGCAGGAGAAGAAGTCCACCAGGCACGTTTTCCTTGGGAAGCAGAGCAGCAGACAAAGTGACCTCTGTTCCCGTGCCTCCAACTCCCACAAAAATGTTCACTTTCACTGGAAGGGAAAAGCAGGGTTGGGAGCAGGCGGCACACACAAGACCCGCAAGCCCCACAGCTGCCCTGCCTTCGAGGGCTCATTTTGGTCAGTTTTCTTTTTCCTCCTTGAAATATTATTTTACACAGACGAGCACAAACCGAGTCACAAAGGCTGAAAAGAAAAGAGAATAAATAATACGCTCCAGCAATAGCTCTATGCTCGAGTAATTCCTCATTCCAGAAACGGTTGCCAGCTCTCTATGGGAATGCTTCCCCCCCCCCCACTCCCAACACTGTACATACCAGCCAGAGGAGCCCCGCCATATGCTGGTCTCCAAATCAACCCGAAATCTGCCTGTGCTCCCCACGTCAAGCACGGCCGCCCCCTGCAAGCCAGGGCGCTCCGTCCAGACATCAGGCCACAGGCGACTTGCAAAAAGGCAGCCTCCAGGTCCCCCAGCAAGCAGGGAGCCCGGCAGGTAGGGAACCGGAGCGAAAGCACCGAGGACAACTTGGGGGGAAAGACCAGGGCAAACCCGGGCTTTCTCCGGCCGGCTGTTGCCGCCGGGGATCGGCGGCGGCCGTGGGGCTCGGCGGGGACACCCCGCTGGTCACCTCGGCGCGGCGGGGCTCGGCGAGGGGGAGCTGCGCCCCGGGCTGCTCCCCGCCACCGCCACCGCCACCGCCAGCGCCACCACCCCGGCCACCGCCACCGGCACCGCCACCACCTCCGCCACCGCCCCTCGAGCATCCCCGTCCCTCCAGCACCAAGGGCTGCCAAGGAGCTCCCAGAGAGGAGCCCGGCGTGCCCTTCCGAAACACCGAAACACCAAAAACAGACAGGAAAGATTAAGCTTATTCTTTCCTTCCTTCCTTCTCTCTCTCTCTCTCTTTCTTTCTTTCCTTCTTTTTCCTTTCTTTCTTTCTTTCTTTTTCCTTTCTACAGTAAAGTATTTTTTTTTTCCTCTGGTGTCTCGGTTGCAAATCACCACCAATGTCACAAACTGCTCCCAGCAGATAGACTTTCGCAAGGTATCACCAGAAACCAAGACATAAAATCACCATTTCCTCCCGTTATCGGCAACTTTCGAGCCCGTTCGGTTTCGCTGCAACACATGAACAACCTCCTAAAAATGATGCCTGCGCAGTTAAAATGGCTCCTGTGTCACTTACCACCCTGTGCTTGCAGCAGAACCGGGCAAGGATCCGCTTGGATTGTGCCCCCAGGTTTCTTCTCGCTAAGCTCATCAGGAGAGATAGCCCAGGGAAGCTCTGGAGCTTCATTTTCCTCACCGTCTAAGTAACTATTTACACCTTTGCCGGAATCCTTCACCTTCCTTTCGATGCAGCAAGCCCAGCATCAATTAAATTTTGGCGCAGGAGCCAACTGGTTTCAACTAATTCAAGTTCAAAGACATGGCGACGATTTGTTAATACGAAAACAGCCCTTTTAGGAAACAGTCTCTTAAAAAGCAATCTAATTTGGGGAATGTGGGTCCAATATCGCCGCAGAGACCCAGCTGGAATAAGRCAGACTTGGGGTTCCTGCCTGCCAGAGCATTTTCACCCTGGGGTCGGTTCCCAGCCCAGCTCTGAGCATTACATCTCCCCCCTCCTTTTTTGCCTTAAGCAGATTAAATAACATCGAAACATAAAAGCACATCATGTACAGATTCAGGCGAATACTTTACCGTTAGACGTCTTGAAACATCTGCAATCGTTGCCTGGAAATAGCAAGTATTCTAGTCCAAGAGACATTTCCAAAAGCCCTCCGTGAAAATTAAGGCGACTTGCATAACATTCGGATTTAAAAATATACCCAGTCCGGCTGGAGAAGATGCGGTATTTTTGTGCCACCCAAGATAAGACACTAACTTGACCTTAACTTTGTTATGGCGCCCCTAGTATCTGGAGAACGTGAACAGACACTGTCTGGCAGCTCTCGTAAAAACTGACTGGAGAAGAGATTCTGAGTCATTTCATTTATTGCCACTACAGTTCTGCAAGAAAGCTTTTCCTCCCTGCCAAACTTTAATTATTTATGCTCTTTTAGGAAACACAAAGGCATCCAGAGCCATTTCAAACAATCAGAGTTGCGTTTCCAGCCTTATCAAACTAGTAGGAATGGAGAGCCCCCTCAGAAGGGGTTTATCACGTTTAGACTGCAGTCGGAATGCAAAGATGTTTATGTCTGAGTAAATAAAGGAATAGATGTTCGCCTGCATGCTGTGGAGGACGGAGACATGCATGTTGCAGCTAATGGGTGCCCAGTGCACACACCCGCACACGCATGCACCCAGAGACCTAGGGGGAGGAGGGAGAGATATAGGTGAAAAGACACAAAAATAATCTATCCAAAGTGTTTAGCATCCAAAGTATACACTACTCATGTGCATCTTCTGAGCCTATACACAGAGTGTCGCACATAGATGTGGCGAAATGCACACAAGCGTGCATGCACATGCTCCCTCGCTGGCAGAAGCGGCGTGTGCATACGCAGCCCTGTGTGCGGGCGTGCATGTGTGTTGCCTACATGTATGTGCGCTTCGCCACATGCCCACAACGACTGTCGCCGCTCACGGCTTCGATTAACAGCCAAAACCTCAACTATGTACATGCATGAAATCATGCGGCATTCCCTCGGGCACATACGTGTGTTCACGGTAAGTGACTGCAAATATGTACGTTTGCCTGTGTGCACACATGCTTGCACGGAACGGCCGCAGCTGAAACGTGTAGGTCTATGTACAGGCACATACAAAGATACGTAATGCACATATTTCTACATCACCTAGCATTTTAGATCCTATCTCTTCTGTTTTGTGACCTATTTTCGTAGGCGGTTTAGATTAGAGGCTTTACAACAAGCTATCATTGCAAATTGGATACTCCTAATAAATAATACATTGCCTTTCACATCTTTTCATCCGAGGATGCTCTTCAGATTTCACATCATATATGTAATAAAGGGAATGGTCGTACTGGGGCGGATTAGGATAGGGAAGGACGAAATAAAGGGTCCAGTTCTCATGGACTGTAGCGGGACTGAAGAGTATTCCAGAAGGGAGTAAGAAAAGGGGCTTTATTTGTTTTATAGTTTTTTTTTCTCCTTTTTTCCTGGCTTGCATCATTGGGGTTGCTTCTAGTTTTTTTAATTAGGGAAATGCTATTGAAGGAAGAGACTTTTATTGTCCGCAATGCGCCAGCTCTCCGTACAGGGGGTGAATGCCTCTAAGCTTTCGAAGGACTTAGAGGTGGTGCCTCTGATTTTATGTGGATAGGTGTGCATCTCGCTCATTTGGGAAGCTCTCGCGGCGCATTTCTTCACCTCCGCTTTTCCTTTGGCAGTCAGCCCGCGGTCAGCGAGGTAGGTTTTTGTCTACATTGGGCAATGCGGCARCAATGGCCATTTTGGACGGCGAGAAATGAGCGTCCAGGTTTGGGTGGCTTTCATTCTCCCTCCCGAAACACCACCTCTGGGGCTCTCTGGAAAGCTTGCGGAAGATGGCTGCAGCTCTGCTCTCCTAAAAATCCAGCATTTTCCTCCAAAATGGCCTGGGACCGCTGTGCCCTTTACAAAACAGCACTTGCAAGMGAATGGTTGGGTAGGAGCAAAGTCCAAATACGCCTGTTATAGAGTATTGCCTTCAGGAAGGCAATGATTTTGTATAGATAGGTAACTCCTTTGTGCCTTCTACAGCAGTTATTTAGCCTTATTGAATATCTCCCGGACAACCATATTTGAGTGTACTCCATACCAGGAAAACACGAGAATAACGCAGGCTCCRCCAATGTGAATTACTATTGCTGCTGGGAGAGGCAACCCAAGGTTTCACGTGTGGAAACGCCTCTTCATTAGAAACAGATTTACGTGGAAATTGCAGCCAAAATACATTGTAATCTGGACCCAAAAATCCCTGATATATTCTTTTCCCTGAAATGTCAGAACAAGGCAATGCCTAGCATTTCCCTGGCTCTGCTTCTCCAGCCAGGCTGAATGCTCCGGGGCCGGGGAAGCTGGGGGCTGCAAGCACAGAAAGCCTGTCAGCAAGATGCGGGAAAACCCATTTCTTTCTCCTTCTAAAACAGACCTGGGCAGCGCTCCCAGCCCCTCTGCTGAGGTTTAGCCCCCGAGCTTTCTAGCTGGGTAAAAAGCAACCCGAAAGCGTTCCCCCCTCCCCTCGTAAAAATCTCTGCGGCGGAGGCTGGGGGAGAGGYGCCCAGCACAGCCAGACCCGCCGGGCTCCGGGCCGGGGCTCCGCCGCGCGGTGCCGAGCCCGCTGCCCGCCGGTGCCTGCCGCGCCGCCCGCGCCCGCCGCGCTGCTCTCCGCGCCCACCTGCGCTGCTCTCCGCGCCTTTGTTGGGGCGCAGCGTGCGGGCAAGGCCAAAGTCAGCGGCGCCGGGGAGGGCAGGGCCCGACCCGGGCCCCCGACGGCTGTGCGCGGAGCGRGGCCGCCTCCCGGGACGGGGCGGGAGAGCAGGAGGGTTTGCCCCTGGCCTTGCTCGCCGACATGAGCGAGACGAGGAGGGGGCGATGGGAGAGCCCCGACCGGCGGCTCCCGCAGGCGGCAACGCGCCCGCGGACGTGAGCGGGCAATCCCCTGCGGCCCGCGCCCTCGGGGGCCGCTCGGCCGCCCCGGGAGGCCCCGGGGCTCCGGCCGGCAGAGCCGTCGGTGCAGGCGGCGGCGAGTGGAGCGGCGCGGCAGGGGCCGCCCGCCGCGGCCGGGGCGCCGGGCCCTTGGGTGCGTGCGGAGTCGCCGCGCAGGTTACGCGCTCCCCTTGCGGCGGCGTCACGTGCCATCTCCGCCGGGCTGCGGCCAGATCTGCAGCTCCGAGCAGAGATCTTAAAAAAAAAAAAAAAAAAAAAAAAAAAAAGAGGCGGGGGGGTTATTTGTTAACCGCTTTCTCCGATCTGTGCTCGAACAGGTTATTCCAAACCACAAAACAAGCAAGCGCCGCATGTTCGCGTTCAAATGCATGGTAATACATTAATACATGAAGGGGCTAGCCAGGATTTAAATAGCTGAGATCTTTACTAGGCATTACTTCTTTATTTTTCTGCAAAATGATGTTTACATACAGTTAAAAGAAATCGATTTCAGTTTAGCACCGCTCATTCTCCAAGGAAAGAGAGGGAAACAAGCAGGAGGCATTCTATATAAGAGGAGAAAGAAAGGTTAAAAAAAGCTGATAATACAGGTTTCGCTGCTGGTCTGGCTTGTCATCTTCATTTTGGCTAAGACTTCAGCATGTGTCAATTTACACAGGGATCCTACACGGTTCGAGAAATTGTTTTAAACGGTTAAAAACGCACTTCCTTGATTTCAATCGCGAATACGCTCTACTCTAGGGGTGAACACTCCAGGCACAAGTTCATGCAGGAACGGGCAGACTCTGCTCTAGTACATAGAAAGCGCCTGCTCACGCATTACTACTCTTTTCTTTTTCATTCGTCGGTTCTGAAACCAAATTTTAACTTGCTGATCGCTCAAATTCAGTCTGTTTGATAGTTCTTTCCTCTTCTGTCGGTTAATAAACTCATTGAGGAGAAACTCGTTTTCCAATTCAGCAATTTGTTGTTTTGTGTAAGGTTTCCGTTTCTTTCTCGATCTCCCCTGGGTAGGACACCAAGGCAAACCTACAACAAACACGTCGATAATTTAGTAGATCAGGTTTGTGTATTAAGGATAATACGCAAAAACCCGAAAGATAAGAGGGCAAAAACTAGTTTGGTAAATCTGGCAAAGCACATCTGACAGCACAATTTCTATCTACCTCCGAGACGGATTAAGCGATTATCATTCCGAATGGGTAACAGAGGTATCAGAAAACAATTACAGACATCTTTTACAAAGCAAGTATCACTAGGTCGCTTCTAACTAAAGCGAGATATTTAAGGCATACCATCCTGCACTGAAGGTCTGAGGCATGACTGGACTGCTGCAGGCTGAACTGTCAGGTTCAAGTTGACTGAATTCTTGATGTCCTCCTTTAAGCTGGAAGCACAGGAATTCACTTCAAAAAGAGTAGCCGAGCCRTGCAAACTTCTCTGCAGGCTCGAGTGGTCATACTTTACGGGCTTTAAGTTGGCTGCGTGAGTAATAGTTGGGTCATTTGCGAAAGATTGCCTCTGCCTGCATCTCTCCTCTTGTTTGGAGCTCGCATCATGGGCGTAATATTTATTGTTTTCTTCCAGGCACTCTTTGTTGCTGTTGGAATTGATGTTGATTGGAACAGAGCCTGGGAGGTAAGGCTGCGAGGAGCCGCTGAACGCGTGGCTCTGGGGCTGCGCGGCGCACGAACTTGAGCAAGTCCACGGGATCGAGCTTCGGGGGTAGGAAATGGTGGGCAGAGCTGCCAATTGACTGCCATTAGCCCGCAAATTGGGAAAATAAAAGGAATCTGGAGATTGCAAATTCAAGAGAGAACCAACGTAGCCAGATCTGTAGAGACTGCGATCACACATTTCCAACAAAGGACTTCAGCTGTTCTTACAGCAGTATTTAGTTACAACAGGGAATAAGCGGAAAGCCTAAAACGATTGGACGAAACTTTGCAGACAGGTTCTTCAAAGCCGGTAATTTCAGCACCGCCTCCAGCCACCGAGCCACAGAGTCCCCCCTTTTTTTTTCCCTTTTTCTTTCCCCTTTTTTAAAAAGTCTTATGATAACACTTGAAATATGAAAATACCTAACGTGCAAGGGGGAGGGGAAAACATGGTCTCCACTTCTATAAAAGTGACTCGGACTGGCTGGCAAAGCCGCAACGCGAACGGAAAGATGAGGGGAAAACAAACATTTGCGAAGTTTTAGAGGAGATATTGCAGCTTCGAGCTGCAGCCCTCCCCCCCCTGCCCCCCACACACAAAACGGCCCCGGCTCCCTCCCGGGCTCCGGCCCCGGCTCCGCTCCCAGCCCCGGCCCGGACCCAGCCGCGGCGGCTGCCGAGGCGAGCGGCTGGGGTCCGGGGCCGGCGGGACCCCCGTGTCCGCACCGCCCTGCGCCGGGCAGCTGCGGGCAGCAAACACACTGCCAACCATAGCGGGCTGGGAAGACCCCTTGGGTCTCTCTCTCTTGATCTGAAGGAAATATGACCGCTTAGGGCACATATGTGTATTTTTACCCTGTATGGTTCAGTAAACCTTGTAGGTGTGTGCAGAGCCCCTATTTTATCAGCTTTATATACGCATTTATTTTAATTGCAATTATCATTATATGCTCGCAATTAAAATCTTAATTGTTCAGGTATTAGTGGGCATCTCCTCTGGTACAGTAATCACTGGTATTTATCTGAGATTTTCCTAGCTCTCCTTGTTTGCCTTTTTAACCTTCACCCTCATTCCAAAGCGCAGATTCCAAAACTCAGGGTTTATTTTGTCTTTTTGAAACAACAACAGCTGAGAGTTATTTTTACAGACAGCGGAGATTAAAAAAATATCTCTAAAGAAAGAGAATGCCCCGGTCTGCTCTGCAGCAGAGAGGATTTGAGTGCTCTGGTGGGCAGAGGAAGGTCTGCCTCAGCTCACTGCCTCACTGCTAGCTCCTGACTTGCACAGGAGGAATTTTTGCCCTCTGAGGAAAAACATTATGCTTTATTTTTCTTGAGGGGGCGGGAGTGTGTGTGTTTTTATATATATATATATATACATATATGTGTGTGTGTGTGTGTACGTATTTGAGGAATCAGACAGGAGCCCCGGCATCTCTCCCATTTTCTTTGTAGTTCTGCTGGATGAAAGAAACCACATCTGAGAGCATCCTCAGGGATATAGCTTATGTCCTTCCCCAAACCATGTAAATCTATTTCCTTTGGGGATAAGCCTAGGCCGCAGGCACCCAAAGACACAAATACAGAAAATTATAACTATAGTTATAGGTATTAAACTGTAAAAAACATGTAACGGGCTAAGAAAAGGCTTGAACCCTCCAGGGAAAATACACAGCTAGACAACATCCAAAGTCTAAGGTGGTGGGCCCTTGCTGGGGGACACTGCACTCCGAAATTGCTCCTGGGACATTGCAGTCCCAGTCCCCACAGAAAAATTTGGAGGCCCATCCWTTATCCGACCAGGCATTTCTGGCCTTGGCCTCTTTTCCAAGAGAATCTCCCCAACCTCAGTGAGCGCAGCTCAAGCAGAGCCCAGACTTTGTTATTCTCATTGACTGTATTAAAAACTCAAACCTGGTTAACAGGTAGGGTTAATTTTCCATGCTATTGTGCTGTCAATCATAGTTTTAATCTGGGTTTTATTTCTAAGCCAAGATCAGAGACACTACTCCTCTTGACATTTTCCTAATGAAATTCATCTCTGTTTAATGGGAATTTGAGGTGAATTCTGCAGTAATTTCATTGCCCTGGAAGAAATCTTTAAATGATGGCTCTCCCCTAGACCACACAGGACCACACAAGGATTGCTGGAGGATATTACTGACCACTGCCTTTAATTTTTATTGTTTGAATTATGTCTACCAATTGAATCTCCCTCTTGCTAGCTTATTTGTTTTCTGTTTTTTTCCCCTCCTTTAGAGGATGGCTAATACTTTCTTTCCATAATCTCATTTTACAAAAAAGCTGACAGTGATTTTTGTTTCTCATAAGACAGAAGGAACATTCTGAGTTCAAAAAGACTGTATTTTTTCCCACAGTAAACGCAAGGAATAGATGAGAGTTCCCAGTTACCGGAAAGAAAGGTGACACTTCAAACCAGCTTTTATGGGGTTAGAGAAAACAGAGCTTTCAAATAATGCTCAAATCACCTGTAATTACTAATTAATACTGCAAAAAATATGAAAACAAAATCTTGTGTAGCTGAAGAGTCTCATAGCAGCAGAAAAAAATATTTATGTTTGAATCTGTAGGGAAAAGAACCAACAGAAAGCTCTTGTTTCACAGGATATTTTCTACTGCTGCGGTGTAGATAGCCCCGAATAGCCCCGAATGGACTTTTGCTTGTTTTTCCAGCCACAGCCGGCATCTGGTTTGGAGGGCGGCGTTTTAATGCAGCGGGTGTCCCACTGTCTTTCTCTGTACAGCAAATATCATTGCTGAGGAACAGAGAGGACCAGAGCTCTGCTTTCATTTGCTCTTTTTCCAGTCCCTTTGAAAAAAAAAAAAAAAAGAAAAAAAGAAAAGAAAAAAGAAAAGAAAAGAAGTAGGCAACCAGGTCACCCTAGACGCCAGAGCTACTGCCTACACACACTGTGATTTTACTGGAATATTATTTCATTTTAAAAATGAAGGTCGTTCTGCGTGTAACTGGGCCGTCTTCGATTCTCACGCATCACTCGGGGCCGCGGCTCCGGGAAACCGGCGCGCCGCGGCCGCGGCCTATGCGAGGGGTTGTCCAGGAGATGGCAGGATTGCCTTAAACATGGCTCGCCGACCGCCGCGCTCGCAGCGGCTCCGGGCGGGCCAGCTGCCCGGCCTGCAGCGCACCGCGGACCCGCCGCTCCGTTTGCCGCGGTGCATGTTAATCATGTGTAATAATTCGCGCTGCATCTCAGGCGCATCATTAGGCTTCTTCGCTAACCGCGGATGGCTGGGACCAGCTGCAGCGGCAGCAGCGGCGGGAGGCAGCGCGGGGCGCGGAGCGGCAGCGCGGAGCGCGGGGCCGAGCGGTCGCAGCGCCCGCGGGCACGGCCTCCCCAGCGGGCTCCGGGCGCCCCGCTCCCGCGTCTGTGCACGGCGGGGGACTTTAAGTAATGCTCGTAAATGCCCCTGCTCCGGCTAGAAAACAGGTTTAATCTACAAAGGCAGGAGAGGGATTTCTCTCCCCCAGCAGCAGCAGCAGCGTTTGCCTCGCCKTCTTTCTGACCGGAGCTGCCGCTTTCCTAATGCTGCTGCACGTTGTTAGAAAATTAAAAGGCGGCTCCTCTCCATATGGTACCGATTTGCCAGCCAGTTCGTGTTTCATCCTGCCCTGGGAAGGGAGTTTTGGTCATGGCAAAGCCTGCGTCTTCTGAGAGTCCGGACACCGCCAAAGCCAAAGGTTAAGCCTGGAAGGAGGAAGGGTACAAGCCGCGACGGCTCTGCGGCCGTGAAGCATAACAGCGCTGACCGTGCCAGGGCTTCATTTTTAAGGGGAAATACGCTGGGAGGAAAACATTCCCGAGTATCAGGAGGACACAACTGTGGGTGTTTCTGCCGGGGGAGGGGGTGCTAATGGAAGAATAGAAGAATTTAAAATATTCGGCGAAAACAAGGCTAGGTCATCAGAGAGGGCTCTTCCAGGTACTTACATTTAGCCGTCTTATTTTCCCCAGATCAAACAAAAATGCCACGTGGAACAAAACCCGAACCGTTCCCAGCAGGATTTTTTTCGTTGATTCTGGGAGAATAAGCGTCACCCAAGCTGTGGATATTCAAGCGGAAGAGAAAGGGGAAGGACGAGGGAGGAGGCGGCGGAAGATCGCTCACTCTCCGGCAGATCAAGCCGCTCTGCGAAGCGAGCACCGGGCCCGCTGCCGCCGCCGCCGCCGCCCGGGGCCGCAGCGGGGCGCGGAGCCGCGCCGGGGGGCATCGCTGGGCTCCAAGGGGGAGAGGAGAGCCGGACTGCCCCCACCTCCCTCCGCTGCGCCTCTTCCTAGCGAAACCTTGCCTAGCAAAGGGCCCGTGGGCTACAGCTTCTTCAATCGCATCTGCCTCTACTTTTGCAAAGAGCCGCGCCCGGAAAGCGGCCCTACACGGATCCGCGGAGCCACGAAGCGCCCTGCTGCGAAAAGAAGGCGACCCCCCCACACACTTTATATAAATATATATATATATATATATATTTAAATATGTATATATCGAAAAGAAATCGTTTATTAAAGACGGTTCGGGAACAGTTTGGCAACATCATCAACAGCTTGGAAGTTCAGCCCGTATTTCCAACACAATGTAAAGTAAAAGCAGACTTTAAGACAAGAAAGGGAAAAGATACGGTTTATGGAAAAATAGTCTTGCTGTATGTCTTACCCACATACGTTGGTAATCAAAGTGTTCAGAGCAATAGGATATTATAATAAATAATACTAGTTGGGAACACACACATTTTCATAATTAGACGAGGCACATTAACAGAGAGGATATTGCTTCTCTCTCCTAGTAGTTGATTAGCGTGTCTGATCCAGATCACCTTGTGTATATCATAACATGCGCACTAGGTTTAAAATAACAAAAATCAACAGAGTCCTAGCCTTTTCGGCCTACATAAATTACGGTAGCTTTTGAAATTCGTCATTTATTGCTTTTGTCATTAACACCCGTTTACTTTTTGTAACTTGAAAGTTAGCAGTGAACTTTATTTCTCCAACCAGAAGCTTTTTAAATGCCGTGATAAGTGGAAGGAGAAGAGCCTTGTGCTTGATCGGACAAGCAGGCCATCGCATATCCAACATTTTGTACAACATAGGCGTTGTTTGTACCCCCGTCTTTGCAGGGAGGCTCTCCCTGGCCGCAGCCCGGCTCTGCCCCCGCCGCCGCCCGGCGCCCGGCGCCGTCGGGGCCGGGGCCGCCCGGGGCGAGGGCCGGGGCCGCGCTCCTGCCTGCGCCGGGACCGCGCTGCCGCCTTGGGACAGCCCTGCCCGGGCTCCCCGAAAGGCTGCTTCCTACCCACATGCTGCGCGTTTTTCGACTGGGAAATACAAAATCCTTCAGCTGAAAACGAAATCACAGCATTAAACTCAATCGAGAAATACCTGGAGTTCTGCTCGGAATATAATAATCCCTCGAAAAAAGATATTAAAAATCCAACTGCAGACTTTACCCCTCCGCGCATTTCTCAATTCACTCCGGATCCCGGTGGACTCCGCGAATTTTGGAAGGAGCTAGGTGCTGCCGTGGGTCCAGAATCCGGCTTTCTCGTGCTTTCCGAATCCTATTTCTTTTTTTTTTTCAGTTGGCACGTTTTGAAGTTTACGATACCAAATCAAAACTGACACTTTTTGGCACTGGCTGTTGTTCGGAGAAAGATTTACAGAAAAAGACCCCAAAGAGTTAAGCATTTAAGAAAATTATAATTGTAACCGTTCAACATATTTAAATTCGTTTATACTGGCCTACAGTGAAAAACAGAAAATATTATTATTTTAAAAAGGAAGAAACAGAACAATAAGTCAAGGTTTGCCAGCACTCCTTTCGACTGAAAGAAAAACGCTGACTTTCACGAAAAACTGTTCACAAAATTTCGCCACCACTGGAAGGAGAAAAAAATTAAATATGTTTTCAAGTCTTTCCAAAAGCCTTTAGCTGGTAGTAAACTGAGTTTATATATCCATCACTGTCCGCAACTAATAGATCAAGATACATTGTCTTTGAGTTTCGAGACTATTTTCTTATCCTTCACCCTCCTGTTTTGAAACCAAATGGTAACTTGTCTCTCAGACAGGTTTGTGGCTGCGGATATCCTTCGCCTCTTGTCCTTGTTAATGAACTTGTTAATGGCATATTCATTCTCGAGTTCTTTAAGTTGCAGTTTTGTGTACGGCACTCGCTTCTTTCTCCCACGCCGGTAGACACACATATCTGGCTGGTTTAGTGCAACATCCCCTATTGCAAAAGACATTATGTGAAAAATTAGAATTTTATTACAGGCGTTTAAAGCTTAACTGATACTTGTTGGGCACTGGTTTTCCCGGGCAAGTAAATAATGCCAGGTTGCTTTTGCAGTTTATTATCATTTACACTGCCACATTATCTGCACGTTAGTAAAGCAGCAAAACCTTGATGGACTGTCATCGCTTCTCAGGCATGCATCTCTAGCGAGCATGCAGGACGGAGAGGGCATGGGCTTGGGGCGAGAACAGGTCGCTCCTGGCAGAGCACGCACAGAAATCTCTTTGGTGCGCCTTTCCCCGGTTTGTTTGCATGTGGTTTGTGCCAGTGTGCCCTCACTCCTCGCAGTCTCTTAAGTGCTCCGGGGCTGGGTCAGTCCCCAGCCTGAGGAGCGGAGGATCGCAAGCCTTCAAGCCATCGTCCTGCAAACTGCACGCGCGAATACAACCCGAGGCCCCGCTAAAAGCGACAGAAGAAGAAGCCCCAGAGAGCCCCCGCCGCCGGGAAGACGGGCACCCAGGGCCCTGGCAGGGCTCTGGCATCTCTCCCGCGGGGCGGAAAGCGCAAAGTGAGGTTTCCTCGGGGGGCAGCTGGGGGCAAGGAAGAAATCCGCCGCCCCCCGCTCTGCGCGGGTCTGTGCAGCGCGCCCGCCGCGGCGGGCCGCTCCTGCGGCGCGGGGGGGCGGGCGGCCGAGGTGCGGGGGGGGGGGCCGCTCTGACCGCTCCTCTCCCTCTCGTACCTGGAAAGGACGATTTCCAGAAGTGGGAGCTCTGTGTCTGATCTTTAGCACAGTAAACCTGACTATTCCAGCCATTAGCCAGAGTCCAGGACTGATAGCCCTCCATTGATATGTATGTTTCGTGCCTCGGTTCCCCAGAGCCAAACGTAGAGACCATGTCTATGTACCCCGGCACGTGCTGGTAGGGGGTTGTGTAGCCCTGGTAAAAGGACACTTCCTTCGCCCGGGAGGAGACTTCATTGGCGGGGACACTCGTGCTGCTCAGACTGGAGACGTCCATGTACTTTTCCACGGGGAAGCCGCCAATGGAGGCGTGGGGGGGAGACTTCAGGGCGTTCTGCTGGATCCCAACCCCGTGGGACATCCTGCAGCTATAGTATCCGTTGCCAAAGTGGTACCCGTAGCCGAGCGCGGGGGCGGCCGCCGGCGCGGCGGAGCCCGGGCAGTCCTTGGCCGGGGGGTCGGGCCGCGCCGCCCCCGCGCGCTCCGCGCCGCCGCCGCCGCCGCTGCTGTCGCCGCGCAGTCCGTCCATCTCCCAGCTCGCTGCTTTGCTCATGGCCTTGCACATCGCGGGCGGCGGCGCGGTCCCGGGCCGGGCATGGTGCAAATTGTTATTTGCCTCCAACAGGTTGGATCCTGGCGGTACGTTTATAAAAACGAACTCCAGGTTGGGAGGGGGGACCGGGGTGGGGGCGGCCGGCTCCAGATTAGTTTGCCGCAGCCCGGGGGGCTGCTCATAGGCTGCCGTCGGAGCATGTGACCCTGCCGCCGCCCGCACTGCCCCCTGCGCTCGCAGCCCCCGGCCCGCACCGACGGCCCCCCCAC
>NW_028185261.1:5894888-5898031 GCF_003343005.1 Rhea americana
GGCGGCGCCGGTGCCCTCCGGGCCAGCCTCGCCCCCGCCGCTCTCACCCCCACCCGCCTGCCCGCCGCTTCAAAAGCGCCCGCGGAGGGCCCCGGCGCGGCCCGGCTCGGCCGCGGTGCTCCTCTCCTCCGCGCCGCTCCGCGCTCCTATCGCGGAGATCTCCCCGCAGCCCGGAGACACTCTCCGCCCTGTGCCTGGCAGCGCCCGCGGGGSGCGGATGCACCTGGCAAAGTGCCCCCAGCCCCCGCGGAGCTCTCGGACCGTGGGAGACCCCCTGCGCCCCCCCTCCATCCCCCGTCCGCTTGCCGCCAGCCGCAGGATCGCGGCGGGGCTGAGCGCTGCGCAGGATGCTAAACCTGGCACTCATTACACGCGGCTTTTCCTCCCTTGTGGTGTCAGTTCATGCCGGGGTAAGGCAGCCTGGTTAAAACGTAGCGCTGGCTTATTAGGAGGGCTGTTCTGGGGGTAACTTTCCAAAACTGCGACAAATCCCCCCGTCGTCTCACTCGACTCTCCCGCTGAGCCGGGCTGGAAGCTGCAGGAGCGCAAAGAGCTTGAAATGCCGCGGGCCGCGGAGGCGAGCCGCAGCCGCGGCCCCTCGGGACCCTCGGGCCGGCTCCCCCCGCTCCGCGGTGCCGCCGCACTCGCGCCGCGAGCTCCCTCCTGGGCACCGGGGGCAGCAAGGGCCTGGGAAAGGCGGCTGCTCCCCGGGAAAGGGAAGGCGAATTCCGCCTGCTCTCGGAAAAGAAGGGAGCGTGGGCCGTGTTTACTATCCCGACGGAGAGAAGAAAGGCAGACGCTGTGGCGGGGAAATTCACTGCTGATGGGATTTCTGGTTTGGGAATGCCCTTCCCCAGGAGCGGCGGGCACCCTCCGCCCGAGGACGGCCGAGCCCTGCCCGGCCTGTTTTCTGCTGCGGGGCACTCGAAGGGGCTGAGCGAGCAAGCGAAAAGTCTTGCAGTAATCGCCAACCTCCGAGCTGTGTTTTGTAGCCAGGCTAATAATCTTTGGCAGTTTCTGGAAGCGGGGTGAGGAATGACAAACCGGTGCCAGTAATCACAGCAACAACCGGATGGCAAACACAAGTTCATGTTCATTAGCTCTAACCACTTAATTGCTATTAATCTTTCATAATCAGCTAAAAGTAGAATAAGTGAGCCAGACATGATTACGTATTTCACTGAGTTATAAGCCGAATCGGTATTTATTCTCAGGGCATAAAACCCTACATAATTAGGAATACTGTTCGTCGAGGCACAAGTTTCTCATCCTTTCATGTCTCTGTACTCAGCTTTCTAGTGAAAACACTGCTAACACCATGAAGTCCTAAGAAACGATAGGCTATTTCTCTGGACGTCTTTTCCATTTGGGTTCTCATTTCCCGTTGTGTTCCGTCTTCCAGTAAATGCGAAGAATTTTTCTATCCCGACAAAACACTAAAAAAAAGAAAGAAAGAAAGAAAGAAAGAAAAGCAAGGAAAAGAAAGAAAGAAAGAAAGGAAAGGAAAGGGCCGCTGTAAGAAATGAACACCTAAAGCATGGCGTTCCGGAGCTGCTCGAGCTCCGGTACATCGAAGCAAGTCACGGTGCGGCGGCCCCGAGACAACCCCAGCGCTGCTGCGACCGCTGCCCCAGTGGGAGCTGCTCGGGGTGCGATCCAGCTGCGCCCGGGCGGGTTTCAGAGCAGCCTCCAGTCGTTTCGCGCACCGCCTCGCACGACGGGACGCTATGCTCGCCCCAGGGCCGCCGTCGGTCCCCGGCGCGTCCGCGCCGTCCCCGCGTGGCTGCGCTCCCGGCGGGCAGGGCCCCGCGGGTGCGGGCCGGGCGCGCTTTCCGCGCGGCCTCTCTCCTCGCATTAGCTCTCGTGGGATAGGCCCTCCGCGGGGCCGTGCGCGCCTGCTGCGCCTCCGCGGGTGGGAGATCGTCCCCTTGCCCCGGTGTGGGGACCGCGGGTGTCCCGCGCTCCGCGGAGCTGCGTTACCTTTTCCATTTACACATTGCACGGGGATCTACATAATACACGATCTAGGCAGCACCATTGCAGAAAGTTACTGTGTTCTCCACTGCACGAAAAAATTTTTTTTTTAAATTATCTCATTTCCTCAAGTGTATTTGCTATGATCTAACCGACTTAGGTGTCTATAATTGCTATCTACCCTGTGCCTGTTCTCTCCCAGGAAAAACAAATCCCTTTTATCACCATCTTCCTTGACAGAGCTTGCCGTTGGTAGATGTATCTTTAGGAAGTTACTTCTCTTCCTCCTCTCTTGTTAATATTTACTGTAGAAAAAATTTATAGTTGTCCGAGACCAATGGGTAGTGCAAACGACAAAGGAAAACAATTGATCAATATTTCCCCAGATTTTTCCTCATGCTCATTATATTCTGTTGTTAAGTTTTAAATTGTGTGAGATTTTAATAGCAAAACAGAATAGGTTTCTTTTTTTYCCCCTTCCCCTTTAAAGTAGCCAGTTACGATAATAAAGGGTTTAACAGCAACACAGGGATGATTGTTAAAATATTTTTTTCTCCAAAAGTGTGTCATGCTTTCTTTTTATTTATTTCAGACTTTTTAAAAAAATCAAGTACGAAAAAGTTTTCTCGAAACTCCCTGTTTGGCCTCCACAAAGTGCTGACGAGCGGTGGGGCGGATGAGAGCGTTGAACTTGACTTGCGGGTCAGCGGCCGGGGCCGGCCGCGCTCTCGCCCCCGCCTCCTGCTCAGTACCGGCGCGCAGACCCCGGGGACCGCGACACGGGACGAGCTCGCCGACCTGCCGCCGCTGCGAGCTAACGTGCAGTATTAGCCCGAGCCCTTTCGGCTAGCGCTGTGCGTTAGCGCTGAAATGAAAGCCTGCTGGCTGCAAAGCCGTCAGGCAGCCCTTAGCCCTGCGCCGCGGGCGCCCGCCGGAGCTCGGCTGTGTGCGCTTTGGGAAGGGGTGTCTCCTAAAAGCCCCTGCGACTCGGGGACACGCTGCCTCGTCCCCTCCCTGCCCCTCCGCCGGGCGCGACCAGGACGATACGGATCCGACCCGGGGGCAGAGGCCCGGGCGCGGGCTCTGAATTCTCCGGCGAGGAGGGGGAGAAGAGCCGGGCCCGGGGCCGCGGCGCAGGCTACGCGCCGGGAGCGCCGGCCGATGGCTCG
>NW_028185261.1:5898201-5899358 GCF_003343005.1 Rhea americana
GCCGCCCCGTGCGCGCCGCTGGCGCGGGGCAGGCGGGAGGAAGGGCCTCGACCTGCGCGGGCCTGGTGCTGCCGGCACCTCCCGGGGCGGCAGGGCCGCGCAGGGCGCCTTCGAGCCCCTCTGGGCCGCGCTGCGCGCCCGCGGATGCCTCCGCCGTTTGCGCTCTGCCCGCGGCCATCGCCGAGGAGGAGGAAGCCCATAGCCAGCCCGTCATTACAAGTCCGCTTCGAGGGCCAAAATCTGGCCGAGGTATTGTTTGGTTGATTTAATATCTTAATCCCAATTAATTTACGTGAAAATAAAAACCATGTTGGCCATAGGCCTCAGAGGCTAAATAAAGTTATAAGAACAACTGAGTAAACAGTGTCTAACAAAACGTCGYGCTTTATTTTGTCACTTTCTGTAACTTCCTCCCTATTTGCCCCCTACTGTCACACCAATGCCGGAGTTCTTTAAGATGAGATACTCTTTTTGAAAAACTCTGTCCAAAGTTTTTTAGGCTGAGCTGATGTTTTTGAAAAACTACAAACATGGGCGTAGTGAATGATCGCGTTTGCTGGGAACATAACTATCAGATGACTGGTTTATAAGTGGCCTGACGTTTTGGGGTGGAATGATTAACTGCATTGCATGGAATGTTTTTGTTACCTAATATCTACTTAGAGGAAGATTATTAACATCTCTTATGGCATGTAATTTCCCTTGCATATGAATGTAGCTATATTTTTTAAAAATGTACATAAACTAAGGTATCAATATTATTAAAAAGGTGCAAAATATAAAATAACACTAATAAAGATCACTCACAGCTGCTCTTGCGTGTAACTTCTTTTTCTCACATTGGGACTTTTCATACAGTCTGTTCATTCGCACTGAATAACATAAAAGGTGTTCCCTCCTTTTTAGTGGTGCAGTAACATTTGTGGAGGATAAAGTTATGTCGGATTTGGTTGTGTGCACACGTGAGTGCGCTGGAGATGTGGTATCTTAGCTGCGGTTTTCGAAAAAGCAGGGGGGAAGATGCTCGCCCCGTTACAGCGTTTAAGAAAACAGACGAGGGCGCCAAACGACAGCAATAAACCTGCCCGCAGACTTCCGCTCCTCCGCCCGGCCCCGCCGGCCGCGCTCGGCCGCCCGGCGCAGACGGGCGATCCCCG
>NW_028185261.1:5899368-5905700 GCF_003343005.1 Rhea americana
GCGCTGGGAGCACTGGGAGCACTGGGATGGGGCACTGGGAGTACTGGGGCGCTGTGCTGGGAGCACTGGGAGCACTGGGAGCACTGGGATGGGGTGCTGGGAGCACTGGCCGCTGTGCTTGGAGCACTGGGAGTACTGGGATGGGGCGCTGTGCTTGGAGCACTGGGATGGGGCACTGGGAGCACTGGGGCGCTGTGCTGGGAGCACTGGGATGGGGTGCTGTGCTTGGAGCACTGGGAGCACTGGGAGCACTGGGAGCACTGGGATGGGGCACTAGGAGTACTGGGGCGCTGTGCTGGGAGCACTGGGAGCACTGGGTCATAGAATCACAGAATGGGTAAGGTTGGCAGGGATCTCTGGAGATCATCCAGTCCAACCTCCCCGCTCAGCAGGGTCACCTAGAGCACGTTGTCAGCATGGGGTCACTGTTCTGGAGCACTGGGATGCTGTGCTGGGAGCACTGGGATGGGGTGTTGGGGGCAYTGGGCACACTACGGTCTGTGCTGGGGGCACCGGGTGCACTGGGGCAGTGCAGGCTGCGCCTGGAGGCTGCTCCGTGGTCGACAGAGCGGGTGCCTAAGGGGAGCTCTGCACCCTGCGCATGCAAATGCCCCTTCCCGTCGCTGCTGGTATATTTGGGTTGGGGCTTTTTTAAAGCCAGATGAGCAGCAGACAGAGCAGGGAGGAGGTGGGGAAAGGAGCACCCTAAGCGGCAGCAGCCCAGCGCGGCGAGCAGTGCTGTCGCCCCGCCTGGCATGGGGGCCGGCAGCGCCTTGAAAAGGGTAAAGGGCACGCGCGAGGCTCCGGCAGCCCTGTGCCGTTTCTGCCCGGCTGGGCGGCCAGCAGCCCGTGACACTGGTCCTGYGGTTCGTTTTGGGAGCACAAGGCTAAACGCTGCACGCTCAGGGACTGGGGAGGGGCAGAAAGCTGCGCCTGGGTCTCGCAGCCTTTTATGAAACTAGGAGCAGGGGCACAGGGCTGCGTAGCCAGCACAGAGGGCCCAGCCAGAGCTGAATCAGGGAAACGTCCCTGCAGACCCAGCACGAAACTGCAACTTGGGAAATCCACAGCAGGAAACGAGCCATGTTTATAAAACGTTCAAGTCCCCTGGTAGCAACTTGTTTGTTTGAAATAAGCTAATTTCCTGCAAGATACTAAACAGTTGCAAAGATAACATCCGCCAGCGCGTCCAGGCAGCAGCGCGAAGACGGCCCAGGCTGCGGGTGCAGCGGGGAGATGGACTGCCCTCCGCGCCGGGGAGCCCCATGAGGCCCCTGCGGCCAGGCACGCGCAGCTGGGTGCCCACTGCTCTCGCAGGGAGTAGCGGCACCAAGGAGCTCGGCTGCTCGTGGGCACCCGTGGCCTCGCAGGCTGGCAGGCGCATCACCAGCGAGGGGATGCCGGAGGCTCAAACGCCGGCTGTGCCGGAGCGCCGGAGCCTCCTGCCTCCCTGCCTGGCTGGCTGCGAGCTCCTGGCCCTGCCACTCCCCGTGGGGTCAGGCCGGGCCAAACGGGTGCCAGGGCTGCCCGCAGCCCCGCGCCTGGAAGAGGCCCCGGGTACCTCGCAGCTGCAGGAGGCGGCTGGCGCGGGGAGCGGCGCACGGCGCGGGCCGCGCTCCGGCAGCAGCAGGTGCTCGTCGCGCGGAGCGGAGCGGGGCGGAGCGGCCGCGGCCGCGGCCCCGGGGTGCGCCCCGAGGGGCCGCCGCACTCCCCGCCGCCGCAGAGCCCGCGGGCAATGAAAAGTTGATATTTACTTTTGTCTGGTTTGGGGGCTGTAAAACGCAGGACACCACACTGCAGTCTAAATTCACATTTCAAAGGGCTGACATAAAACGCTCATTAATGGAAGGCTGGATTTTGCAAACAACGCCTAGAATGTTTCCTAAATATTTCATGGAATGTTTAGGGAGACTTTAACACGTTATTAAAAAAAAATCTGACAAGTATCCCATTTTCGAGCTATGAATCATGCGCAAGAGCCCAAGAACTTAGGAGATGTGTGTGACTTTAACATTAGCAGGAACAGCTCTCCTCGCAAAAAACCAAACCCACGTTTAATCACAGGAAACGCTGGGGTGTTTCTCCGGGCGATCAAACTCAGACTCTCAGTGCCTAGAAATTAGATTATGTGGGTGAAAAATAATCACGGCGAGGATAAAGCTTGGGAAGCTACTGAAGAGTACTCCAGAAATGCTAACGACGAAGGATTTATCTTCATTTAAATGGTCGCCATCAGCATCGTTATTACTAGCAAAGTTATCACTGAAGGGAGACTTTCCGACTGTCACGTCTGCTGAGCGTGGTAGCCCGTGTCCCCCGCAGCGTGCGAGAGACGCTGCGCTCCACACCACCCGGAAAAGAGCGGAGGGATGAGCTAACTGAGCCACAGGTAACTCTGGAAATAGGGGGCTAAAGATGATATGTGTCTGCTAGTTTGATGCCTGTAGGCAATAAACCCGTATCATTTTAGCATTTTWAATTTTTAAATATGTAGCATTTCTTGGCGGTGGGGAGGGGAAAAGGAAAGGGTTGGAAAGAAACCTGCCGCTAGAATGAAATGACACGACTACGGAGTGTTTTGAATCACGAAAGTATTTAATGTCCTTCGGTTATTCTCCCCCCCCCCCGCACCTATCATACCGTACAGCGGCGAGTATTGTCCCAGAGGGGAGAAAAATCACCGGCTAGCTTCCTCGATAAGCAGGGTTATAGAAAGTCTAAAGGAGATTGTATTTAAGGWCGCAACAAAGAAAATATATTAGAAAACAGAGATTATAGTAATTATAGAACATTTCCATTTCTAGGCAACTGCTGTATGTACACTTAAATCGGTGCGTGCCGGCAGCAGTAGTACTTGCAAAGTCTCAGTATAAGGTTTGCTCGTGCGAGGATGTGTGTGKGGGGTGCTTGTATAATTCTTAAATAAAAGTACTAATGCAGTCAGAAACGGGAAGGGAAAAGTAAATAGATGTCAGCGGCAGGAGATTCTCTGTCCGCTGGTCTTCTTCCAGCGTGTCCTCTCGTTGTGATCTAAAATCCGCCTCCGAAATAATAATAAAGAAAAGCATTATCTAACATTTAGCATGTAGTTCTGCCCGAGGACAAATGAGAAAGAAGCTGCATCATTAGGACCTAAAAGGCAACAAAACAAAAATCAGAGCATAATGATGCACCTAAATGAAGGGGGAAATGTTGCACAGCTCATTTTATTAATCAGACTGTCAATTTCACCCCAGAGGCCAAACCCCAGAGCAATTCCAGCAGGATCTGATCACGCTAAGGACAAGCGCTTTACTCCTCACTTCTTGTCTTTCTTTCTTTCCACCTGGATATATTTGTCTGCTCAGAAGCCGCCTTCATTATCCACTGACAGGAGCTTGTATTTATTTGCTTATAAACCTGTTACAATAAATGATTATTCGAACAGCGTCATTCGTACCTTAATGACGAGCACCACTTTTTGATGAATGACATTTCGGGCTAGAAAGGATGTATGGGTCATTTTGACCAGTCATTCCCTCGCTTTGGCATCCCACAATTTTTACGCCTCCCTCAAAAAGAGATAATAATATTTAGAGACACTTGCCGGGCTGAATGTGAATTAGCCCCTGCTGCAGCTCATCATTAGTACAGGACCAGCCCTGCAACTTTGACATTTTTTATAAAGCTGAGATGATGGAAAGAATAAGAAAAGAGATGATCCTGATGGAGAGAGGGCTACACAGCCCTACAGCTGGCAAAAGGCTCTCGAATTTGTCAGACTCAGCTGGAAATGCCGTGCTGGAGGCCCTCGAAAATTCTCAACACAGTGGTCGCCTCAGCCCGAGACTAACTTCCGCCTCTCTGCATAGCGCTATAGGGGACATCTCTGCCAAAGGAAAATTTGAAATAGACACTTTATTCAATCTTCAACATCCGAGCAGTGAAAGCACCGTCTCGTCCGAAATCCCTTCGTCGGAAAGCAGGAAGAAAATTAGCCTTTATTCGGAAGTTGCTCAAGAGGCAGATATGAACAGTGATGTGGAGGTGGGCTGCTCCGCACTCCGCTCCCCAGCCAGCCTGACTTCCTCCCAGCTGAAGGAAAACAATAACAAAGGTAACTCTTCGTTTATCATCTCCATCTAAGCCCTGCACTTTGCAAATTGGATTTTAAAAAACAAAACAAACCCACCGCCACCAAAGTTGCTCGCCTCTAGAAACAGCGCTCTCTCTTCTGCAAAGACAGAGCTCGAGGCTGTAAAATATTATTGTGATTACTGCCTTATCACGACAGACGAGATACAATGCCCGGATAGCTCCTGTGCTGGTGTGTGTGTGTGTGTATGCCCAAATTCATTGGTATGTAGATGTATATATCCAGAATATATGCGGGCACAATTATCCACCCACCTATATTTAGGGAATGCTTTCTCCTTATTTTTTTCTAGAGCTCTTAGAGCTCTCTGTATCTCTCCAGCTATTTATATATGTATATATATATGTGTGTGTCTGTAGGTTAAATAAGAGAGGGGGGAGAGAGAGAGAAGTGCGTGGAAAACGTCTGTATTTGTTCACGTTTGCCCTTCTCTGTGTGTGTGCAGCGTGCCATTGTGTGTGCATTTAGCAGTAATTGGGCATTGTTCGCTTTCCCTCTGTTTGTAACAGAGGATTTTAGACAGCCTCGGCTCGTTCCCACTTTGCAGGGAGTGTTGGTGGACGATTGTTGTCATTATTGCTGGAATTGGGGAAGAGGGAGCCAGGTGAGCAGCGGATTTCCTAGGGGCCACKGTGCATACCTTTTTCGTCAAATGTGCCAAAGAAAGGAAGGAATCCTCGACGTAACGAGAGGGGGGAAAAATTGGCTTTATGGCTGCTCTTATTTCGTGCGTCTCAAACGAAAATAAGAAAGACTCTCGAAGGGGCAAAAACCAGCGCAGAGCCCCGAGCTCTGGGCGCCAAGCTCCGGCCCGTGCCCTTGCCCTGCTCTTCCCGGGGCTCGCCTGCTCCAGACACTGCCATGCTGTAATTACCGAAAATGCCCGATTTACTTAGAATAACGCGGTTATGAAGTGACTTAAAAAAAAACCACCCCCCAAAACAAAACCCAACTTTATTGATTCTATTAACAGCAGCAATTTGTAACACTGACAGCTAGCATTAATTATCGGCGCGCAGGACGCGGCTCCTCGCCCCGCGCGAGCCGCGCAACCGCAGCCGGTTTCAGCGCTGTGCGCTCGCCCCGCAGGCTACGCGGAGAGCAGCCCGGCGCCCAGCACCGCCGCCGCCGCCGCCGGCCCCGCCGCCGCCGGCCTGCACGGCCCCGGCGCCCTGGGCGCCTCGGGCTCGGGCGCCGACCAGGTGCGGCGGTACCGCACCGCCTTCACCCGCGAGCAGATCGCCCGCCTGGAGAAGGAGTTTTACCGCGAGAACTACGTGTCGCGGCCGCGCCGCTGCGAGCTCGCCGCCGCCCTCAACCTCCCCGAGACCACCATCAAGGTAGGCCGGCCCCCGCGCCGCTCCGCGCCCGCGCAGAGCCCCGCAGCAGCAGCGGCGCCGCCGCGAGCAGGCTGGCTAGCGAGCCCTCTCCCTCGGGTAAACAGCACGGCCCCGGCCCCCGTTCGCGGTTGTTCCTCCCGCTTGTTTGCTTCTCCGCATCGAAAACTTTTTATTTGCTCTTTTATTTTCCCTGTCAATTTTTATTGCGTTAGCGCGTTTCCTAAGAGTAGAGGGGAGAGAAAATAAACACAGCTATCAGAAAGGGCAGGGGGAGGCCGAGGCGGAGGGATGGACGCGGCGGTGCCATATGGTAATAGCCCTCCGCTGCGGGGGGAGAGGGGAAGCCTCCGGGGACACCCGTGGGACTCGGGCCGCAGGGAGCCTCCGCGGGGCGGCGTTTGCCCGGCTCCCCTCGGGCCGCGGGCGAGGCGGCGGTGGCCGAGCCGGGGGCCGCGGCGGGGCGCGCAGCGGCGCGGAGCGGGGCTAAGGCCGCGCTGTGCTTGTGTCCCGCGCAGGTGTGGTTCCAGAACCGGCGCATGAAGGACAAGCGGCAGCGCCTGGCCATGTCCTGGCCCCACCCGGCCGACCCCAGCTTCTACACCTACATGATGACCCACGCGGCGGCCACGGGCAGCCTGCCCTACCCCTTCCACTCCCACGTCCCGCTCCACTACTACCCGCACGTCGGGGTCACGGCCGCCGCCGCCGCCGCCGCCGCCTCGGGCGCCGCCGCCTCGCCCTTCGCCACCTCCATCCGCCCGCTGGACACCTTCCGCGCCCTCTCGCACCCCTACTCCCGCCCGGAGCTGCTCTGCAGCTTCCGCCACCCCGGCCTCTACCAGGCCCCCGCCGCCGCC
>NW_028185261.1:5911050-5945169 GCF_003343005.1 Rhea americana
CAGGCAAGAGCCGTCAGAAACAGCCCGGGATTTCGCGCCGGGGCGTGCCACTTTGTGCCTAGCTTGTGCCTTTATAGGGATAGAGACAGAGATTATTTTTTTTCACCGTTTTACTTTAATAAAGACATCCCGAGGCATTATTTGCAAGCTCACATAATTTACCTATGCTATTTGGCAAAGCAACTTCGGAAAAGAAAGTGAATGAATAAATACTTCATAACTGCTGGTAGAACAGACTKGCTCCTGTAATGAAGAAAAGATTTATGTCACGTTATTCCAGCCCAAATAGCAGCAGCCTCTGTTTGTCTCAGCCCAGTGCTTCTATTTAAATGTTACTTTCATATATTATGTGGCATTAATTTAACTATAGCTCATTAAGGCAGAATGAAATGGTTAAATTAACTTATCAACCCATAATGATGATGAATGAGGTATTAATTCAGATACAAGCTGGGCAATTTGCAAGTTTACGCATTCTGATGGTTCTCAAATAACATTTTGAATAGCGGGTCAGCSCCTCAATCAATTACATAAGCATGTAAAGTCGGTCTCTCGGAAAAAAATCCTTTTTCATGCATATGCATTAAAACATGTTCGCAATTATCCTCGGAAATTGCCTTCATTGGATTAAGCAGCAGTCTTGGACGCGGGTTCTGATCTTCCCTGCGCCTTTATTAAAGCGGGGAGCAGCGCTGGCTGCAGCGGAACAGGCAGAGTGTTTGTCTAAACGACGTTTGCCGAAGAAAGGCGAAGGCGCTGCACGGCGGTGCGCGCCTGTGTGCGGGTTTCACGGCAACAGGCAAAACTCCGCTGGAGACGCTCCTCTGAACTCGCCAGCAAATTCAGGCTCTCTTGTAGAGAGGCACTAACTCGCTTCAAGAGAGCACTTAATGTTTTCCTGGGACGCAATTAATTACTGTCCTSAAAGAGAGATTCTGATAAGTGTCCTTTACTTGGACTCCGTTTAGGGCTCTTGACTCATTAGCTATGAGCGGTCTTTGTAGGAGGAATATTAGATGCGCAGGGCTGACACTTGGGTTTTACATGCGATGTTGTACAATCGAMGCAGTGGCAGGGGGAAGTACTAATTACCTTAAGGCTATCTAATAACGCAGTTTCCTAACGCTACCTCTAACGGGTGAAGTTAGTAATAAGCGAGGAGATCATCATCAGAAGCTGTGGAGAAATCATAGGCACATATGGATTTCGACAGGTCTTTACTAATGGAAGAAGAGTGCACAAATCAGTAAAAGAATGATTACGRCCGATCCAGCGTTTCAGGTGGACTTTAAATAGCAACCTCCCCACCCGCCTGAGTCATTAGGGGCCAAGAGGAGCCAGCCATTCTCCAAACTACACAGAGACTTTTTAGAGTTGTCGGAACTGTTTCAAAATACACTCGTTATTGCTCTTTGCTGTCTGCTTTTTTGCCAGCGAGGCCTCGACGGAGCATAATTGCGAATCCAGAATTCACCCTTCAAAGTCTCTCCCTGAAGCTCGCTCGGGTTTCGGTGACTCCCCGGCAATGGTGCAAGAGAGCTACCGGGGCGGGTGCCAGGCGTGCGGACCAGCTCCCGGGCCAGGGCCGGGGAGGGAGGACACCCTTTTCCCACTTCTCACTCCAGCATTGAACGAAAGTCTGGTGAAACCATTTATTTCTTAATTAATCCCCATTAAATGGTAAAACCAGAGACGACCCTCCTTTCCCATGACGAGAAAGACTTTTTTTTTTTTTTTTTTTTTTTTTTTTTTTTTTTTTTTTTTTTTTTTTTTTTTTTTTTTAATGATTTGGGTTGATTTCTTACGAGGCAGGATGGGAAAACTGTAGCTCTTCCGTATGTGCTGCCTCCGACCCTGTGGACGCCAGCTTTCCTGGGAGGAGACCTTCCCTTCCCACCTCTCCCTTTCTGCTTTGGAATCGGCTCCGCTGGGTTCCTCGACCAAAGCCGTCACTGCAGCTGGTTAAGAGAAGACGTCAAAGCCCCCATGAATATCCCGCTTTCCACCCGGCCGCACTGTCTGTAGGGCAGGAGCATCGGGAGGGCGTCGGAGTTTGCCGTGTTGACCATACAGCGGTGATCTGACAAGAGGGGGCAGCGGGAGAAGCTGCGCGGGGGCGGCCGCTCCGCTGCTAGCGAGCCCGGCGCGCTGCCGAGGGGGCGGGCAGGTGGCAGCAGCGCCGGCGGCAGCGGGGCTCCCGGGGAGCCCCGGGGCTGCCCCTGCCCGGCGGGGACCCTGGGTCCACCTAGTCCTTGGCCGCCTCCCGAGGATTAAAAAACTGACCCGGAGCACCGCAGACGGGAGGGAAAACGGCCCTCCCTTCCACCCCCTTCCCGTCGCTGGAGAGCGTCCGGCTGCGCGGGTGGGACAGCGGCAGGGAAAAACTTCGCTTACCCTCACTGTGAGCGGCGACACCGCCGCCGGGGGATGTGAGACGGGGCGGATCGCACCGCCACATGCCCCAGCACCCAGGGGAGGCCCAGCGGCTCGAGGTCTGTGCCCAGCTCGGCCCAGCACCTGCTGGAAATCCCCGCCGGGAACACTTGCTCGGCGCAGGGAAGAGGGCTGGGGACCAAGCCCAGGTGCTCGAGTGCTGTGGGACAGGGCAGGTGGCGGCGAAGGGTCTCTGCGCGGAGGACGGCGCCGAGAGCGCTGCCCCTGCCGCCGCGAGCCCCGAGGGGGGCTGTACCCCAGACYCAGGGCTGCCGGCGTGCAAGCAACGCGCAGCGAGGCCGCGGCGAGCCCGGAGCCGCGAAGCGCCCCCTCGCCCGGGGCACCGCGGCCGCCGTGGGAAGTCCCGAGGGGACGGGGCGGCCCCGAGGCAGTGGCGAGTGAAGCCAGCGCGCCCGCCTCGCTTCCCCGCCGCGGGCGCTCAGCTGGCCGTGGGGCGAGCACACACCTCTCTGCCCCGCTCGGGCTAGTGCAGGGGACGGGACTGGGCCCCCAGGCCGGTTCTCGCCGCCCCGCTGGGCTCCTGCCCTCGGGGGAGCCCCTGGCCGCCCCCGCCCCCCACTGCGTTAGCGCTCGTCTCTCGTCGGGGCGCCCTGTTCCGACCCCGCTCTGCCGAGGCGCCTTGCGCTGTGGCACTCGAGCACAAAACTCAATTATAACCGCTGTGATTACAACGATATATCTCTACAGCGCTCCAAATGCTCGGATGTCAAGGGTAGTGTTTTAGAGAGGGTGTGAGGGGCAGCAATTCATATGAGAGAGCTGACAGTTCTTTGATGTGAAAATGATGCCCTGATTTTTACTCCAGGGTGCAAAACCGAAGAAAGATTACACTGTTTAAAAAGAGAAATTTAAACCCAGATGATAATAGTAACGAGCCAAGGAGACGAGGTAGGGAAGTCAATTTTACAACTAGAAAAGCAATCTCTGAAGGCCTTGTGCAGCGTATAGGGTCTGAGCAAGTCAAAGTAAGTTCCTGATAAATCATTAATCATGGATGATCTTTGCAGCTAAAGACAATCATCCCCTTGCAGGTTCTAATTATCGCTGGCCTCCAGCCTGAGCGCCTTGCCGTGCGGCCCGGGGAGGCAGGACGCGGCGCGGAGCCCCGCGGCTCCTGCTCGGGCCTCGCCTCCCCGGCGGGAGACCGCGACCCAGCACCCCTGCGGCGCCCTGCTTGCAGAACGCAGCGAAGGACAAATTCTGCCCTAAAAATACTTGTGTGTATGTGTTTTAATTTAACTCCGCTCCCCGCCTCCCCGCGCTGCCCCCGAGCGGCTCGGCCCGGCTCGGCCCGGCTCGGCCCGGGGGGAGGCACAAGCGGAGGCGGCTCGTCCCGCCCCCCGCCAGCGGGGCCCGTCCCAGCGCACTTTACGCGCTCCGCGCTGGTGCAGGCGGGTGGGTGGATTTCTTCAGAAACACACCGGCTGAATTCAAACCCTGCCCGCTTTAGCCAGCGGCCAGCTATTATTAACATATTATTAAAACTGCGTTCAGAGCACCTTAATGAGACCTTCCCTTATTAGCAATGGGAGCGAGTTTCACAGGAGCGATCAGTTAAGCCATGTCTATAGCTTCCAGACTACACAAATGAGGCTTTTACCTAACTGAATTCAATTTATTTCGGCGTTGAGAGGCCGAACTCTTCATCCTCGAGTGTAAGGCGAGTCGTCAGGATCAGGGCTGATTTAAGTGAGAAAACAACAAGCAAAGAAAACCCTATTCCAGGSTTAAAGCTGTTTCGGGGTATTTGCTGTAGAGCAAAAGCATTTCTGGAGTGGCAGAAATGTGTTTGTAGGCGGGGTAAAGCCTCACCCTTGTGCACATATCAGCCAGCTCTTAGGAATCATTCTTTTTACACTCAGCTTTTGCAATCTACCAAACTTGCCAGAAAAAAATCCCTTTCCCGAAAAATGAAGTTTTACCTTCCCCTAATCTCCTTTCTTTTGCTAACCTCGACTCAAATTCTCGGTTCCCATCTCATTTTGGGAAACCCATTCACAGGCAGTAGGTAGCAAATGAGGCACAGAGGACAAAACACATCTTCAAGATAACTTAGAAAGGGAGTGAAAAACTTTACAGCAGAGAAACACTAACAAATACATTTTTCCGTGCAAATTTATTATGGCTTCCGCGTGTTTTGCTGAGAAGGGAAAATACCGACTCGGCTTGAAAACGAGCTAGTCTTAAAAATCACAGATCGAATCAAAGTTTTAGGACCAATTTAAAAAAAATGCTCAGAAACCGTACGCACTCGTTTGCGCCCGCCAAACGAGCTCTCCTGCGCTCCCGTTGCCAACACACTCTCGGTTTCTCTGAAGTTAATGCCAGCAGCCAGTAACTTTTCTGTCCCGAATCTTCTGAAAAATCGGCTTTCGCCGGTCAGGTATATTTAGAACGCAACGTTGCCCTTCTCTCATTAAACTTGCTTCAAAACCCAAACATGTTATTGGCTGTCAAATTAAATAGCACATATCACCTCTAGTTAAATCTGTAAATTCTATTATGTTGCTGTTTTGGCTTTGTTTTTCAAAATTTTTAAAAATCAGAGCAAATCAATTATTTTAGCCATAAGGCTTTATCATATCAGCTAATTTCCATTTTTGTAAAGTAGCTGTTGCTTAAATACTGACAACTTATTAGTTAAGGTGTTTAAGAAAGATCTCTCTACTCTTGTCTTATTTAAAAGCTGATTGAAATGACAATGAATACTCAAAGTAAAGTCATTAAATCATTTCTTCCCCTATTTTTCACTGTCTGCGTATTTAAAGAATTCAGAACAGCACTAGTTGAGTTGCAGCCCGATTTATACTTCTGCTATGCAGGCCATGAGACCATCAGGCTTTCAATTCAATCTATTCCAGGTTGTAATGATTTGCTTAAAAGGAGCCAGTTTTTGGTACACAGCATGTAAGTAGTCATTTTTCTTAGTTATTTTAAAGGTGTGTAGTACTGAGAATGTACAAGTGGTTCCACTCTGGCATTTACACACTGCAAATATAAAACTTCACCCCTCAGTGATCTTAATACTTTGTCCATTAAATGTACTTACTCATTTAAATGGGAGTGTATTTAATTGCTAAACAGATGGTCTACAGTGAACACAATTATAAAGCAAGGGTTTGTGTATGTTGCCATATTTTAGACTCCAGATTTCCTGCTTCCCTATACATTTTTCAAAGCAGTTTATTTTTCCATACAAAATACTAACACAGGTGGAGAAGCAGTCTGGAATTCATTTCTTTTGCTATCAGAGATCCAGAGCATTCTCCTCCAGGCAAACTTCTTAATTTTCTGTCAAGAATTTAACTAGTTCTGTATTTTAGATTTTTAAAGCATTTTAAAAACCATTCTGAAATGCTCTGTTGCATGCTGGGATTTTTAAATATTTGATAGACATTTCTGATTATGTTTACTTTATTGAATAAATACTGACAAAATGTCTCGGCTCCACATTAGCAGTACTGAAACACTGAGCAGGCAATGATAGCCAGGAAGTTCCTTAACCAGCAGTCTACCGCAAATGAAAGGAAGGTCACAAAAATGCAGAAAGTTAGGATAAACCGAAACTGAGGTCTACATTACAGACCGACTGCACTTGCTGCAGGCCTGTCTCACCCAGGCACAGTGGGGATGGCATGCACTGACTGATCGGCTAATTAAGTCCATGTCATGCTGCTAGAGTACAGCTCTTGGTTGTCTCTCTCATGCATGCTTCCAACCCTGAATTAAATACAGACCTGTTAATTTTCTAACTGGTCTGTCTATGATTCTCCTCATTCCCCTTGCCAACTACCTTACAAACATTAACAAGCTAACTTTCAGAATGCCTCTATAAAGCCAGGATCTAACTTAACTTACTAACTGGGACACCAAGGTTCAAAGACATGTAAAATATGCACTCATTTTGTATGTCCCRCCAAATGTATTGAGCTGATAACTTTAGCATATTTAGCAATGTTATTTTCTCACTGTTTGGCAAAACAAAATGTAAAATTTGACTTGAGGTCTTAACCTTGAAAATACAGATTGTAATCAGTTGTGAAAAGCTGGATTTAAATGATGTACCTAACATCCTAAGGAAGCTCTGTGGAAACAAGGGAGAGGTTGATTAAAATGTTCAAGGCAGAGTTTTCTGTCCTATGAAAACATTCTTACGCTTTTTCACAAACTATTTCCAAGGCTATTGAACTTCTCCAGCAAAATCTTGGGGTTTTGCTGCTCTTAGGCTTTCACCACACAGTCTGGAGTAACTTTCAGAGGAAGTCCTATCTCTCTGCCCTCAACGGGTTCAGTCATTCATGCAGCAATGGAGCTTAGGCTTTTATACTCTGTGACAGCACACAGTGCGATCTAAATGGACTATGTCCCTAAAACTGGCAGTTCCCAAGTTATGAGTGCTTTTCAACAATAACKTTCTTTTGAAATGGCTATTCGTATCCATTTTCCTCAATTAAAAAATCAGTAAAGGATCAAACCTTTCCATGGCAGCCTCCCACCACAATTGCTCCACACATTGAACCCAGATGGCCACCCAACCAGGTTGGCCTCTCAGKGACATCCACAGCAGAAGCTTGCCTTTGCCTCCACCCTGCAGTAACTAGAGACGAGTGGCATACATATTTCCATCATGGCTATTTACTAACAGGGGGAGAAAATCAAAATTCAATTGTCAGATCAAAAAGTGAGTGTACTGTGAACGTCACAACCCCCTCTGTTGATTTTCCACCAAGCCTGAGCTCTTTTACTCATTTTAGTTAATCTTTTCTCTTCTCATTCCCCCAGTGTAAGATTCTTATTCGCCCTCATCTCGTTGCTCATGAGAGATTAGGGTTTTCAACAGTMCCAAATAGTCATTATGGGCCTGATCTAAAAATCAGTGAAATCTTTGGGATTTAGAATAGAATGTCGTTCTTGAATATTCATAGCAGCTGGGCTACATGATATATGATGGTYTGCCTGAACAAAAATGTCAGGTTGTCTTTTTGCTAGTAACTTCTAGTTGCTTACAAAAAATATGGCTGTGTCTCAAAGAGAAGATACAACCTGTGGATGAAGCATACAAGCTAGTGGAAAAAAGAGAACCCTGGAAGTATCATAGCTTTTTATTTTTTTTTATTTTTTTTATTAGAGCTTGCTAAGTAGAGAACTTACAGTTTTGAGAGGCTTGTGTGTTCACAACATATACAAATAAATAAGCAAAGCATGGATTATCATTGCAGTTTGTTAGATGCTTACTTATTATCACTGTGGGTTTTCCACTAGCAGAAGCAAGTCCTAACAAGCATCAGTCTTAAAAGTGACATGAGGTGTTTTATAGAAAATGAAGGCCACAGAGCTCGTCACACAAGCTGTTCAACTTGGAGAGACCTGTTTGTAGGTAGTTATACTTGAAGTTCTGCAAAGGTGTTAGAGTAAGATACAGGCTGCCACAACCTGCCAAATGGCACGCTAATACATTGAGCTTTCACACAGCACAGAACAACAATGAGTCCGTTTTTGCTGGTTTTCTCCTTGTCTCTGTGTTTGTCCAATGCTGTGACTCTATGAATGCACAGCAGATTGGTCTCTTTGGGTTTTGGTCAGAAGCCTTTTTTTTTTCTTTTTCTTTTTTTTTTTGATCTTCCATGAGTTTCATTTTACTGTCCAAACTAGGGAAAGGCAGACCCTTGAAAACAGTGTAATTACCGTTTAGGAGAAACAAGACRTTTTTCGGAAGGAAGCATAAAGGCCCCCAAAGCCCTTCTATGTGTGAAAAGGAAATATGGTCAAAGGACAAACAGAGATCTGTAGCACAGTTTCCAGTAGATCAACAGGCACAATGCCTTAGCCTCAGAAGACTATTAATTTACTTTTGGCTACCCTTCAGTGTTGATCGGTGCCCAGCCACACCACACAGCTATTCCAAAGACAACGTGGAGATCATTTTGCCATTTCAGATTTCAGATCTGGAAAACAGCAATTGCTATGCGTCAGAGCTGTCACTCCAGCTCCTGGGGTCTGCCCAACTTTTGCTGTTTGGGCAAATGCCATAGCATAGAATGTAGCACCTTCATGAATTTGCCAGTTAAAATTCTGTCAAAAATATGAAATTCACATTTCTACCAGTTTGTCACTTTCTATACATGTAAGGAAAATATTTGAAGGAAATGAGTATTACAACTCATTTAATTTTGCGGCGCTTCAGACAGAGCAAAGAGGGCGAGTGAACGGGTCTTGCCTTTTAGTGTCTGACCTGATGRGTCTCTATGTGCTTAATGGCTTTATCTTCACAGAATTGCCTATACAACTATATTATCTAAACACATGTATGGAATTATGTACAGAATCAGTTTGAGATAGTTGCAAGAGAAAGCAGAGAAAGGGTGGGGAAGGAGGAGACAGTTTGACTTGAAAGAATTTGATGTCTTTGAGAAAAAAACAATATAATTTTCTTTGAGGAAAGAGGGTTTATTTTTTATTGTCCTGCTTGTCCTTGCTGGTCTTAGTGGCCTGTTTCTCAAGGCAGAGTCCTAACCCATTTGAAGAGGACTAATCCACTCTAAAATGTGAATGAGAAGGAAAAACTAGGAGAAGGATTCCTGACTCACATCTGCAGCCACTAAGCCTCATGGAGAGAACAGTAAAATTTCAGTAAGCTAGAAGTGAATAAAAGTTGTTTTTCAGTCATGCACTGAATCATTTATAGCGCCTTATAAAGCATTATTTGTTTGACAATGTCTGTTAAAATATCTGTTTATGAAATGCGGTGTTACCTCAAGAAATTTGCCATTTTGCTCCATGAAAAATAACTCTTTTTCTGTAAAAAAAATTAAAAAAAAGAAGAAAAAAGAAGAAAAGCAGACTTAGCAGCGGGATCTTTAATGTCAAGAAATGGGAAAGATGTCAGTTTTATGCCACATCAGAAAGACAGATGTATCTTTTTCACCATTTCTCCTATGCTRTTTATGATTGTTGCAATCACATATAACGTAGCTGAGATCTAGTATCTACTTGACCTATATGTATTGCTACACCTTGCTCTTAGGGTAAAAGCACTTTGTCATATCTATTTCTCTTCCTTGGGGTTTTATCTAGAATTTAACTCTCTCCATTCTTCAGCACAGGAGCATGACTCCGTAGTACGCAATGTTTCCCTGCAAAGAGCTTCAGCGCTGTAGAAAGGCCGTGTCCAAAAAATGCTTGAGATTAACACATATGATGTGCTTCTTATTAAAGAGCTGGAATTCAAAACTTCTTGTCTGTGCATGCACAATTTAGATATCAGAATTTAGATGATAAAACCAGAGTGCAATATGCTTTTTTTATCCTGGAGGATGGCATGCCATCCACCATAAAATGTTGCAGCCTTCACACATTCTGCATAAGCACTTTCTGTATGATGCTTTGAAACTAAACACTTGTATAGTTAAAATAAAGATCATTTTAGCTGAAATTGTATTTAGCTTTCATTAATTTAATCTCAATTCTTTTATTAAATTACAGATTATTGTTTACATTTGTGGATAAAAAATGTATTGCTGTGTAGATAGGTCTATGTAATTAGTTTGTAAATGAAAAATTCCATACAAGTTTTCATAAAAATCTTCAGTGAATCCTTGAATGTTGGATGTCCTGCTTAAATAGCTGACTACACATACAGAGCTCAGTTTTGGCCAGATCATGACTTTTTGGGGGCCATATTTTGGGCGAAACCATAGCTATATCTACTATCTATCAATCATCTGCATCATCTTCCAGTAGACTTTTCCTGATAGACCTTTAGAAATTGTCCTAATAGGCTTACCTTAGACTGCTACTAACAGCTACGTGGATTATGGTGTTTCACAACGCCTGGACATAGGTGAAATGAAATTAGAGTTCTGTAGTAAATGGTAGAAATAAGCTTTAAAGCTTTTCAGGATGCTCCGCAAACTAGATATTATCTCTGATCATTGAAGGGCATGATTTTACTATAAAATTTACAGTAAATTATATATAATATAATTACTATAAAATTACAAGAAAGGGGAAAATATATTAAGATAGATTATTTTTAGAAGTTATTTAGTTAAGAGCAAAAATTCCACAATTTATAATTGTGACATGTGGCCATGTCAGCTAGTATACTCTGGAACGCATTCCCAGAGATAAGTACATCCCCATAATGAAAAGCAAAAGGAGGTACTGATTTCTAGGAATGCATTATATTCAAAAGTTTACAGGTTTTTATTATGATCTTTACTCAATCCTACTGAAGAACATTTGCAGATTTTTCATGCAGTAGGAACTGCAGGTGATTAGTTGGTGAAAAAAAGTATTTTGGCAGCTCAGATGACCCCATCTGATTAATTACAGATTTTTGTCACCTGTTCTCTGGGACCCTGAAGGTTTAAATAACCTCCTCACTGACTGCTGCAGGTTTGTTTTAAACCAGTGTCTGGAGAGTGATGTTGCAACATAGAGTCTTGTGTTGGTAGATCAAAGCATCCCAGTAAGGTTAGTGAAGTACCTTGTGGGTAAAGTTCCTATTCCATTACTGCACTTATTAGAAGAAGCATCTTCTATTAAAGATTGAAAATACTTCTGAATTAAATGAAAAGAAGGCAAACTGCTGCTGAGAAGTTTTGAGTCCTGTGGCTTACTGCCTGCCTGGGGTGCTGGTGAAGCAGCTGGAATGGCGATGGAAGTACTGAAGGAATCTGTGTAGGAGTTGAACTGCAGAAGGTACTTTTTTGGGGGGAGGAGGGGTTGTTCATGTGTTGCATGCTGTATTTGGGCTTGAACTCCTTTTCTTTTATGGAAAGTACCCTCAGTAACATATCAATGTTCTTATTGGTCAGAATAACAAGTGTAATTAAAATTTGTGCTGAATCTGCTACTGCTGCCCTTCCATGTATAAAGAAACAAGGAAACAGGGGTGGACTGAGAAAGTAGGTGGCTGTTCAGTCAGCTGAGGCAATATTCTAACTCCAGCTATTGTTATAGAAAAAAATACTTTAACTTGTCAGAAATATCAGCATTTCACCCACAAAAAGATCTGTCAGGGACAAAATGCCTCAAGTCCATTAGTAAACCTCTGATCCTGGCAATGTAAAGTCTTATTATAGCTAACTCTGTAACAAGGTGAAACAACTTGTTGCAAAGCATCTCTTGCTCTGGACAATCAGAGCTGAAGGTGCAGGCGGTGACTCACAGGATCTATCATGTGTGGCATGAATGCAAACGTGAACCTCATCCTCCTGTTCCCTGCTCTCTTTTGACTCAAAGCCCCTGCACAACACTGATACTGCTCTGCCTGTAGCTTATGCAGTCACACTCTAGTGACCTTTACATTAGTTAGGGATGTAGCACAGCACAGTGCTGGATGTTACAGGACCCATCCAAAAACCTGGGTAAATGCACCATCTGCTAATGAAGTCAATATTATTCCACACTGAAGTCAATATAGCACCCTGCTACTCCAGCTATGCTGCCAACACCCAAGCCTAAGGAGTTTAAAGTCAGCTCAGGAGTGCCTCCATTTGATTTCAGTTTAGACTTATCTTTGAAACTGCGTGTGTTTTTAGATCTTTCTTTGCCTTTCTCTASTAGAGTGAAGCATTCTGCAGTAGACTTAATCATTTTCCATGGGGTTACTTAAAACGGTGTAATCAAGTTGCCATCTTGTCTGAGAAGTTGGACACATCAATTCATTTGGTTTCAAAAGGATTGGGGTTTCCACTGGGTTTTGATTAGTTTCTGATCATCCTCGATCCATGTTTTCAACATGTCTTCATTGTGGATGTGCAGCAGAACAGGTATGAAACCAAGTCCCTGCCTTGTATCATTATATCTGAGACAGAGTAGGTAGTAGTAGATCGATACGGTAAGAAATGCTTCAGCATTATGAAAGTATCAGATAAAACACATTAGCTGAAATTGTGGGTGGATAAGCAAGGATTTGGGACACAAACTGGTTCCCTTCCTCATCTAGAAGACAGGCTGGGTGCCTCACCAGACCCACCTGTGCAGATGTTCATCTGGGTAGTCAAAAGGCTACAGGCTGACCAATCCCTTAAAACCCAAGGTTTCTGCCTGAGATGGCAGATGGGTTGAGGTTTCCCTGACAGGGACAGAGAACTGCTTTGGGTCTGTGTGAGTGCATCTGCCTTAGGGTTTTAGTTCTGGTTAGAAGCTTCTGCAGGGAACAGTGCAGTTGTCTCCTTTCTCGTGCTTGGTTTGCCTTTGGGAGTGACGTCCAAGCATGCCTGAATTCATTTCAGTTGAGCTAACCTGGATGGTACCTCCCTGCACAGCAGCCACAAGTGGGCATTGAGTYCATGGGACCAAACTAGAGCTGGTAAAAGTAGACCCCCTACCCCCCCAAGCCCTGGAAATAYGTAGGATGCAGCTGTCAGGTTCTGGCACTTTTGGTTTGTACTATGTGCTAATGGAGGCATAACCTGTGAATCTTCCTGGGAGGCAAAAGGAGAAGCTTCTAGGGATTTTTTCAGAGTTGCTGTGACTTCTCTCTTTCACTCTTATTGAAAACATTTTCTCTGCTTATTCAAGTGAAATATTTTTCTTGAGGAAATTAAGAGGGTATATTATGATATCCTCAGTACAGCATGCTGCTCACTGCATGAGTTTTTATGTCCTTAAAAAGAAACCCTGATAGTTTGCCAGTCAAGTCATCCAACTCGTGGTTCAAAATAAGTTAGAAATGGTCTCAAAACCAACACAGCTAAACCAATATTTGAATAATTCATGGAAAAAATAAACATTTGTCAGTGGTACATGCTATTGCCAAATGTAGTGGGATTCTATCACGCATTTTTCATTAGAGTTGATATTTTTCAGCTGAGTGCTAATAGTTGCCATTTTACTGAAAAGTAAAGTCATCTGTGACATGGGCAGGTGGGAGGCCAATGTAGGAGCCGGAAAACAGTTCTCAGCTATCTTTCGTGTAGCTTTAACAGTCAAGAGTTTCATTATTTAAACAGGGTTTTAATATAAAGTTTATATTAAACTTTTCTTAAATAATGAAGCTTTTCCTTCTGACTATTAGGCCAATATTAAAGCAGTTTGAAAACTAGTTTACAGTTTCTTTCACCAGTTTCTCACACTGCTAGTATACATTCATAACTGCTCCCCTGCCTGTCTCTTCTGTGTGTTATAAACCTCTCCCATTTACTGTTTGGGTGATACTGAGCACCCCAGCTGAGAGTTCACAGAATTACTTCTATAGTAAATGAGAGAAGTTTATGATACCCAAAAGAGATATGCAGGGAAGCCATTATAATTGTATTATAAAGCTCCAGTGTGTTTCTTGCTGGTGCTGTATAGCTTGGTCGCTCTTGCAAATGTACTTGGTGGGTTTCTGACTGGCACAGAGGAAGCTGTATCCTCAGTCCTGAGGCAAGTGTGTGCAACAGAACTGTTTAATTGGAGGGTGGTTTTTTCAGCATTGGAGAGAGCAGTACACAGACTTGAGCACTTGACACGTCAAGTCTTTTATAGCTCATTCTGGCACCCTTTTTTAGTGGGCGGTCTCTGGTGGTGCAGGTGCTCTGCGATGGTACAAATGCATCCTTGCCCAATAACATGGTGTTCATAGCATTGCATGCAGAGATATTGGGTATAACTGGAAAAAAGTGTTAATAAAAAGTATTTTATGGATTGAAATAGTACTGTCCTCACTGAGGGGTGTCAAAACATGCATTTGGCTCCAGCTTAGCAGATGGTGCAAAATGATCCAGTTCATGCTTGCTGACAGAGCCTTCATTTGTAAGTTTTTTGTTTTTGTGGAAGGATGTCTTAAGTAATATTTTATGTGCCTAGCAGTAAAGGAATTCTTATGAGAGYTAACTATTTTGCATTTACTTTGACCCAGGTATTGCATGATATGTCTAGAATTTTATTAAGTTCGTTTTCTTATTTAAGTAAAGYTTACACTAGCATGGTTTCAGTATCAAATCTCATTGTCACAAGGACACAACTGTTTCGTTGCCTTGTGATCAGATACCTCTCACTGCCCCAYAAGTATGTGTTTATATCTTGTTGTCATTTAACTATTTCATCATTATAAAATTTGCCTGTTAATGTGGACCTAAGTTCAAATAGTATTCTTTCTTTCTGACTAGAATTTGCATTTCCTAAAATTCACATTAAAATGCAGCTCCTCATAAAAAGATGGCCAACTTCCATGTTTTCAGCAGCCAGTTATTCATGCTGGAATTCAGCAAAGGAGACAGACCAGCACTGCACTGAAAGGGATTCCCATAAACTTGCTTGTATCTACCCCTGCAGATGGGCTGCCCTTTTTGTTAGCAGGAGCTTCCTGAGGCCATGTAAAAGTGCCTTGCTGGCTCCATCAAGATCAGAGGCCAYCATACTTTACCTTGACATGGTCTTGAAAAAATGGAGGGTTGCTGCTTGATGTTTTGTCTTATTTGTTAGGATGCATTTACCTTAATGCTGAGTAACTCTTAGGTTTTCTGCACCAACCCCTCCTTTCCCCTAGCTGAAGATRTTTTCCTGCGTAGCAGGATGATACTAGGAAGGCTGAGCTTCCCTGACACCGGGGCATGACTCCCAGACTCRGAAGCTAAGCACCAGTTGTGTTGCTAAAAGTCTAACTGGACTATCTGAGGTTTTGGACAACTCCAGCTTTAAGGGGGATCATATTTTCTGTTAGCGGGACAGAGGTGTTCTTTGGGTGTTCACTGTTCTGGAGACCTGTTGTGCTTTCTATAATGACAAAAAAAATAACCACACATAACCACAAATAACCAAAAAATATAGTGACAAAAGAATAACCACACAGAATGGAGAAAAATAGAAGTCCTCACAAAAATGTGGAACGTGTTACTGGGAACTTAAGAACTGTTACACTGTGAACTTGGGTATGAAAGCTATCCTTCATTTTGCCTCCAGAAAGCCAGTAGTACTTTCTCACATCTATAAGTAAATGTACATGTCTAAGTATTTTTTCTTTAATGATATTTATTATCTATATAAAAACATGACATCTTCTGATTTCTGTTCTCTCAGCTGAAGTCATGAAATGCCTTATTTGTTATGTTTTAATTACATCATCAAACTTCTGAGGCTACCTACATGGGCTGTGATTTCTAGTGAATGAAATAACCAGAAGAAATGCTCACTTTTTTGAATATGAAAGCTTACATTCCCAGATTTTTTTTAGCCRAAGACATAAAACTAATGCTGGAAAACTAATAATTGAAGAGTGATGCTGTAAACAGAAGTCATTATCTGAAGCATGGAAAAATGGAGACATACACATATGACTAGTTGAAGACAAGAGTCCACAACAAAACCAGAAATGGACCCCTAATCTTTTTGAATTCCAGGTGGGCTATACTTTCCCTGTTAAACATCATAAAGCTGTTTTCTGCCAAATATGCCCAGCAGTAAAAACCAGGGGGCAAGCTGTATATTTTACTTGGAATTTGCAGTGTTTCCTAAGAGATGTTGCTGAAGATCTCACTTGTTCTTGCAAATGATTTGATGTCCTGAAATGCATAGGAAAAAAAAAAGCAAAGCAAAACTATGATTGAACACTAAAGTAAYTAATTCTACTTTTCTCATGGTCTTTGGACATTAGTATTTAGTAGTCTTRTTCATCTCTCTTGTGCAAGTTCTTTTCTCCTCCACTGCAAGCTCTTTCCGTAGCAAGCCAATGAGGCACGGGGCATCCTCCAGGGAGCAGTACGCTGTTGTATCAGCAGAAGTAAGTCATGATACAGCTGACACACCTCTTGCTAAGGACCTGAGCTAGAGCCTAATAAGGTCAATAGGAATCTCGGTTAAATGTACTGCAAAGCAGTACACTAGCTCAAGGGATAAGCACAACTCAAGGCATCAAAAAGCTTTAACTGGTATAAGGCACAGTTCTATGYGAGTCTCCTGCTAAAGGAGGAAATTTCACCTTAAAAAGCATCCTACTGTTTTGATGGTTATTTCTAACTTGGTGAGTGGGAGAAGGGAGGGAAGCCAGCTTCTTAGTATTTCATAAAAATTTGCATCTGTATAAAAAAAATGTTGGAATGAGCTTTCTGAAATTTCCTAGAACAGTTGGCAAAAAGGTGTGTGTGTACATATATAAATACATATGTATTTATATATAATTATATATATGTGTATATTTTTTGTCTCCAAGGCATTTGAAGAAACCTTTCACTGGCCTTTTATCTGTTAAAGTCTGGTATTAACAAGTGAGGCTGCTGCCTGTCCAATCGCAACTTACGAAAACATCATAGTCTCACCTCCTCTCTGAGCAGTTTTCTACTACTATTTAGTTTTCTATGGGACAATTCACATTTATCTGAACTGAATTCTAACTTGGATTAGAAGGGGGAGGGGAGAAGAGAAAGGACAAATGTGATTTGCAAGAGTGGGAGCTACTCCCAGGCAGTCAAAGCTCCGAGTCAGGGCGGACACGCTGCGCGGACCTGTCACGTCCATTCCATGCGAGAGCCCGACTTAGCGGCCCCAGCCAAAGCCTTCTCCGGGCGCTGCCCCGCGTGGCCACACTYGGCTGTGGCCAGATTTCTACCCTGGGTCTTGAACCATGGAGCAGAGAAATGCTTCGCGTAAGAAACGGTCACGTGTGGGTAAAGGAGGGGATCGATGCTCTCCCTCGTTGGCAGTAAGGAATTAATGCAAATGACCAAGACTGTATCTATGGACGCTAGCTCCATGGATGTAAGGAGGTTTCCAAATGTAGATCTTTCTTCTTCTGGATGGATGAAGATCACTGCTCCTGATTAAAATATTTCCTCCTTACAGTTCCTGTCAACTACCCTGAAGTCCATAGAAACCCCTGAGGGGGAGGGGAGGGAGATGGTGGTATGTAAAGGGAGTACGASCTTGATGGTATTTTCCTAGGGGATTCGTAAGTTCACCCCAGCAGAACATGGCTGTGTGCAGGAAAGCTGATGAAGAGAATTTCAACCTTGTGCTCCCCTGAGCAATCAAAACACATGAACAGAAATAGCAACTAAAACCCAAGAATCTGACTTTCACACAGTTTTACCATAAAGAATTTATAGTGGAATCAACTGAGATGTATATCAGAATTCAGAATCAAGTTCTGAATAATATTTGCTTTTCCAGATTCAAATACAGTTAATTAGTACTAATAACCTTTTAAAGCCAGTTGGTTCCACCCCTCCCCCCCCCGTATCTCTTTCTCAGCAGATGAACTCTTGTTTTCATCTGCAGAGTCAACACTTGCCAGYGATGCATGAGGAATACAAATTTTAAAGCATTTTACAAAACGGTGATAATGCATTCTTCCCTTTGCTCTATGAACATATGCTATCAGTTTGCTCCTGGCTGTCTGTGTGATATTTTTAGAGGTTTCTCACTTATCCATTAAAAAGTTAGAAAATCTCTGGGTCTTTTTGACTTTCAGATGCTGACTTCTTTCTTGTAATCTTCATTTGATCATTATTTACCCACTATTATCCCTTTAATAGTAAATTTTGTTCTATGGGAGCTTATTTGCTAACTTAAATTACGTGATGCATGGTGCTTTGCTATGTAGGATGGGAGAGTAAATATGCCATATTTAGAATTATCTCAGCATCTTTTCCTTGTGCATTYATCTTTGACCATTACTGTAACTGTAATTGAATTTTTAAAAATTCAATTTTATTTGTTTACTATTTTTGTAAGTTAGTATTAAAAAGCAAGCTTTCTATTACTTTGGAACACAACTGTGATGCATTGACTCCTCCCTGTGATAGTTGTGATTAATTTTCACAGAAAATTAATATTCTGTGAAATCTGTGTTGCCAATGTTCTGTTTCACAGCACTTTAACATCTACCTGTCTTTGGGCTGGTCCTGACCACTTTTCCTAGTAACGTACCTCCTAATTCTTTCGGTAGAATTTTCTGGCCATCTACTTTAGCTTTCTTTTTCTCATAAAGATCAAAACCAAACAGTCTTAAGACATTCTCTTGCTCCCATTTTGTTCAAGATTTCTGACAATAATTCAAATGGAAGTAGGAATGCAAAGTATGGAGAATCTTCCCAAAGTACTTCCCTTARATAATAGTTCTCTTGGAGAACATTTTATTTAATAACCGCATTTAGGAATCATTTGGTATACTCTTTCAGGAAATGCAGAAGGCCTAGTGCAACTTTATGGCATAGGAGTTCAGTCTGTTGACCATAATAGGAGTTCCAATTTATGGGCAAAAATGCTCTTAATGACACATACGATTTCAACATACACATTTGTTTTTGATTAAACTCTGTAACACATTGGTACACCCATGTAGAACTGACATTTGTCTTTATGAATCTCATGTAAAATGACACTTTGAGTCATGCATAAGGAATTTACAAGAAGAACATGACAAAACAACGTCCTTTTTGTGAATAGAGCCCATATTGTAAGCTTTTATTGCTTTACCAGTAATACATAATTAAATATGTCTACAAAGTCTGGCTTTGATCCTGGGTCTTTCTTCCCTGGGTTTAAGCTAGATACAGTTCCTGTATCCATGATACGACATAGTAGGTAAAGTTCATGTCCAGCCTGTACTTTTAAAATCAAGTCTCTTGTGAGTTCATCTTACTCTAAACCTAATCTCAAAGAACAGTTTAATGCTACCAGAACATTAAGATTTAAAATCAGAAGGTCTAAGAGATCAAGAGGAGAACATGACATCCGTGTAAATGGACAGCACCAGATGAGACACATCTTAAAGAATATTTCACTGTTGCTAAAACGCAATATGCACCGTGAAGCACACTCCTTGCACAGCTTACCTGAGCTCCTGATTCACAATTAATTGCAACTTCTCCAGAAGCAGCAAGACAATTTCAGTCCAGATGTGCCTCTGCTGACACAAGAGCTGAAGCTCGTCCCAAACCCCTGTGCAATGAGGTTATGGAAAAGCTGAAAAGAGGAAAGATAACTTGGATTGCTGTAGAAACAAGAGTAGAGGATTGACTAAAAAATAATTGATTCATGACTCTTCTTGCTTTCCTTTTTGAAATCTGTCCACGTTGTTTTGCCACATGCTTCTTACACCCCCAAATTATTACATCTGATAAATGTTTTACTAGCTTGTCCTGAGAAATCTTCTGAGAAATTCTATGTGGCAAATCAGGATTATTTTGATTAAAGGCAACTAATTTTGTCTTTCCACAGTAAACATTGCTTTATTTATTTATTTGTTTATTTTCAGAAGTACTTGGCATCTGGAGTTTCTGCATAAACTTCTGAACAYAATAAATGCTATTTATTTTCATAACAATTTAATCCTCCTTGCCTCTTTGCTGCTGTTATTATTAATTTTGCTTCATAATACTTATTTTTCCAAGGCTGATTGATTATAATTATTTGGTTCAGACTTCTTGTTACTCTTTCTAATTTTCTTAGAAAATGTTCAGGTATTTTCTTGTGAAGCTTCATTCTCATATCGATGCTAACTGCAGGTATTTTGCAACGTGTGCTTCAGATTCCTGTTTTGCAAATATTCCTATTAGGATAGTCAAAAAGGCAAACATGTGAATCCTGCCAAAGAGAATTTGCTTAAGTATTGGAACATTTGCAAAATTCTCCTCCTCCCCCATATTTTCAAAGCAGTAGTGTCTTGCTTCTGACGTTGGAGACAGCCAGACTGCGTGTGGCGAGGTGGGGGCAAGGAAGGGTGATGGCAGCATAACTGGGTAAGAGAGAAATTTGGGGTGTATGTATGGAAACSAAACCTCGTCCCACCAGCAGCCGTCTTGCAAAAGAAAAACCATTTCCATCACAGCCTTTTTGTGCAGCAAGAAAACCATGAGTGCTTGATGAAGTTAGTAAAATTTGCATTTGTTTTTACATTCAGGGGGTCAGTGTTTGATTTATGTTCCTTGTTCCATGTTCAGAGGTGGTTTCTAATCCCCTTTGGAGGGACTTCCCACTCCTCAGCACCAACTTTATTTGCCTGTGGTATAAACTGGAGTCTAGAAAGGAGCTAATGGCTAAGCTTGCTGGAGACCTGATGTCAGGAGAGACAACACTAAGGAAAAAAAGAAAATTAATTCATGATTCCAGGGAAGCACTTGAATTTGCAGTTACAGCTATCAGACTGTCTGCATATGAGTTTGGGTCTTCATTTTAAGTAGTGTAAATAGTACTGCTTATAGCTAAGGTTTCTAACACCTCTTAGAAGACCTTATTGTCCAATGTCTCTGACTTGCATGGTTCAAACTGAAATGTCTGTATTTGCCTTTGACTGGAGTCGGAAAATTTCAGCACCAAAAATTTAGCTATTGCATTAATGAAAAATGTTTCCAAAGTAAAAATTAAAAAAACAATCTTGAAGCTTCCTTGTGCTTTGGATGAAGAACTTTAAAATTTAGCAGAGGAGTTGTCCTTGAGTTAGGGATGTGCTTTAACCAATTTGTCCAATAAATAAACCTCTTAATTCACACATGTTGAGTAGAAATACACAAAGGCTTAGTAGTTACATTTTCTAAAGCTTCCATCCCACGGTGAATACGATCCATCTCCCCAGGGCAGATATGCTTGCTGCACCGCATCTCTGCACCTGTAGAGAGGATCTGAACACCCTTTCACCCTTTCTTGCAATTGCCTTTGGCTATAATTGTGGATCATGTAGGTCCAGGTTATTGCACCGAGACCTGGAACAATTTCGTGAGGTCTCAGGTGCTACCTTGGCAGGGTGGATAGAAGGGAGGAAGATTTGGGAAGGACAGTGGAAGGGCTTATTKGCAAGGAGGAAAGTTTGAAGCAGATTTGTTTGTGATGTCAACATGATTAACGTTTCTGGAAAATCGAAAATTTCAGTYTCTCTCTTGACTGTTGGATTTTTATGATAACCTATTCAGATTATCATGTTCAGTTTTGACTTTTATTGCTTTTCTTTTCCATCTACACCATATCTTCTAGTTACTGCCAGAGCAACRTACCATTATACATAGTGCTACCTCTTGACTGTTCTAAACCTATTCTGTGTTCACATTCATTTTATTTGTGCTTTRTTTTATTGGATTCATAGTGCTTTTAGCCTTGTTAAACCCTCAAAATAGGGATCTCCTATTTATCACTCTTTTACTTACTGAACAAAATCCTATATATTGCTGATATAATGGGCAAACAACAACAACCTATAATCTTTTGGCTTTACAAGAAAAGCAGAACGAGCCACATGACCAATCTATTTTTAATAAATCCCCATTACGTCATTTTTTAATTCTATAGGAAGCTGCTCTTGGGGTTATTCTCTTTAATCCCTTGAGCAAGCAGATTATTTATATATTGCCATTGCACTGTGTTTCAGCATGTAGCTTTCTTTTGCAGTGTTTTGCCTTAGTTTGCAAARTGTTTTTGGATGGAAAATGTTTTGATTTCTGCTTTTCTTCCTTGATGCTTCCAGTSTCTATTATACTCACAAACCTGCCAATTTACATGAAAACTGCAGCAGTCTTCAGAACTGTCATTTCTTTTGCTAGAGGAATATATCCAGAGCCTGAGAGGTTCTGAACTACACTTACACCTCTCCGTCACTGCAGCTGGACAACTGCCTGCCCTTGTGCACAACCRCTATTCCTATACTTTCTTTTGTATCAAAGCTATTGCAGGACCTTTCTCTTTTAACTGTGGTGTTTCTCATACTCCTGATCCTCGTTTTTGGGGGGAGAGACATCAGATGCTGAAAGGTATCAGTTAACTTAGGGCTGACTTCTAATGTATTTATACATTACTTTTATTCCTTTTACTTTTAATTAAGTATGTTTCATCTTTTTAATATCTTACCATATTGCATATATAGAGTGGCTGTTAAAAATCAAATGTAAGAGGTTAAAATTTGCCTGGGAACAGGAAAAGCAATAGGCTGTTCAACTGAGAGATGTATTGTGTAGTGAGAAGCACAAGATTTAATACTAGCAGTATAAAASAAGCTGCACATAAAGTTGTCTCCTTCCTTAAAGAAATATGAATCTACAAGCAGCTTGTGTGACATCTTAACATTAGCAATTGAAGTACATGCACAAAGCATGAARGCTAAATACTTATCCTTCCAGAAAGACTGTAGTTTTCTCATAGGAGAGAGGACATTTTTTGTTGYGCTAATAGTTGGCACTCAAAGTTAAGGAGAGTTTATGAAATATGGAGCAAAAGCCAAATTATATATTACTGTAGGAATATTTATTTTCTGAAGATTGCAGGCATGCCTGTGATTTATTCTAGATAACTCATGCTGGAACTCATAGTTAAGCCTTGATCTTGTATTTTTTGATAGAAACAAACAAACAAACAAAAAAAAAAACTCTGCAGCCTGAGTTTGGTAATTTCAAAACAGGTATTTGCAAACTCAGAAAAAAAGGCCTTTTCATTAATCCACGATTTTGGAAACACTCACACTAACCCACAACCACATACAAACACAAAAATCCTAATGGGACTATTTTCTTACTAAGCCTGTAATAGTTTACATTCACCTAATGGCCTGGGGTTATAAGCAAACTACTCAATTAGAGAATTTAGGCTGGTTGCCCACATATTTTAGAGCAAATTATCCCTTCACAAATGCAGAACCCCCTATATAAAACACCTAAACAGTATTTCCTGTTAAAAAAAGGCAAAAATACTATTCCCTAAATTCCCACCTTAAGCCTACTAAGTATTTCTCTTTATGCTAGTGTAGCAATTTTATGATGAAATGTTTGTTTTTACCTCACATACCTTAATCTAGACCCTTTCACCAGAATGTTTTTTAACTTTCCAAGCAGCTAAGAAATACTAATGCAACTTTTTTTTTTTTTTAGTAACTTTAAAAGTAGTTTCCCTCTCTCCTCACTAGTGATACTGAAACACAGACATCTTCTGAAGGCCTGGCATTTTCAAACTTCTAGGATACCAGATCTTCCCCTTACAAGGGCACTCTGAATTCTTAGTTATCTTTAAGCACTTACTTTTCTTCTGCTGCTTCTTTTATTTAAAAGAGAGGTTGATGCTTTCAACCTATAAACACCCATTAAAAGTTGCTCACCCTGTTATGCCGAGCTGCTGTTCTTAATTGCATGCAGCTGGGTGGATCACTGAATTCTCCTTTCAAAGACAAAGATTTAAAAAATTCAACCAACCAGTTATGGACTCCTCAAAATGTTCCCTGTACTGCAAAGGAGGCATGCTAAATTATGCCTCTGCATAGGGAATGAATGTCTCCTCTGCAGTGCTTGATCCCTGAGGAGAAATTCGAGCTCAGGCCCAAGTGGGCGATCAGTGCTGGGGCTCAGTGGAAATGGTGTGGCTTTGTTGTTACGGGTGGAAGAGGTCCCCCTTTGGGCTGCCTGCTTTCATGGTCGCGCAAAATGAAAATATTTTGTGTATACACCATGAGCRCTGTGACAGTTCTGAACAACAGTGAAGTGCCTTTTTTCCTGCTTGGATCTGGAGTGGAGAATAGGGATGCTGCTGCCTCTTCCCTTGCTGATGTTTTTGAAGCTTACCACAGCCATTGCCACRATGGCAAGAAGCTCTGGTCTTTAGCACAGATTGTGTAGCTCTCTTTGCACAAAATTCTGCTCTGTTCAAGAGCTCTTTGTATTCCTGAAGRTAGAATTAGCTCAAAATATGAAAATGTACTTAATATGACCTAAGTTAACAAGTGAAATGGCTTTTAGTAAAGTGATGAGACAGTCGGGAAGTGTTTGAAGGCCCAGGGAAGGCTCCAGACCAGCTGAGCCTGGCTTCTCACACATGCCTAACCTCTCCGGTTCCAGCTGCCTCCCCTCTGTGCCTCGTGCGGTTTCATCACCCTCGGAAGTCACAGCTTGGGGGGTTTCTCCAACACGGCACCCAGCATGGGCTGCTGCCTCGGAAGGCACGGGTGTTATAAAATTCAACAGACAGAGCAGCTCTTCTGGACCAACGTACAGCTCAGATACTATAGAAGCAGCGGTAAATAAAATCGTACGCTCCCTTGCAGTTGTGCTAGTCTGCAAGAACTGTGAAAGACAAAGGAAAAAAAGAGCAGATTAAAACTGCCAAGCAATCAAGGAGACGTGTGTCATAGCGGTATCGGAGCGAACGCGGGGAGAAACGCGCGGTTTGCTTGTTTCCCCTTGAGAAATGACTGCCGGGAGCAGAGGCAATGCAAGGGGCAGACAGGCTCCGAGCGACCGCGGTGCAGTCCGAGGGCTCCCGGTCGCRGCTCTTCAGCTTGCCTAGATGGCGGCGGCAGGACTGACTCCCATCTGCCCGAGCACCAGCTCCGGGATGACAGCTCGCGCTGAGCCCTGCCGGGAAGGGCCGAGAGCGTCTCCAGTCCTCTTGCTCTCTAAACCCACGCGGGACGCCGCGTACAGCCGCCGAACGCGGCGGGAAGGTGTCCTCGCTGCAGCAGCAAGGAAGCCAAACTGAAAGGCAGAGCAGGTCTATCCTGGACCTTTCACTTGGCACGGTTCACTAGGCGRTGGTGTTTTGATGGCACCCGGGATGTGCAGCAATGAGTTCTGTTGTAGTTACAAGGCGTACCTCCTGGTGAAGGAATTTTACAGCCTGAGGTCTCAGTCCCGTGTGATGTGCGGACCCCTGCAACYGTGTAGGATCCTGATAAAGTTTCATGAAAGCATACAGCTTAAAAAGGCCATTTAAATGTACTCAAGTGCACGATTAGGGTCTAATTTCATGCAACATGAAAGAACAGAAAAGGTGTAACCTCTAGGTTAATGAAAGGATGTGTTAAAGAGTGAAAGATGCATTCAATGTAACACAAATACTTGAGCACAGTGTGAAGAAGCAGAGAGTTATTTTAGCTATATAATAATTCATTTAATAAACAGACACCAATGCACATACTCTTGTAATCAATGCTAACGAAATCTCTTCAGGAGAGATTTAATATCAGCAGACTTCAGGTGGATATTCCACGTGCAAGATACTCCTGCTCTTACAGAAATCAACAGCAGTTCTATCAGCGGGGAGAAGGATAACATTCAAGAAAATCTGTAACTTTATCRGAAGGAAAAAGGCAGACATTCTTGCTTTTCTTTACTGTGCCCATCAAGCAGGATTTCTTCTGTTAACATGAAATTTCCTAATTAAGAAATCAGTAGATCAGTTGCAAAGCTAAGCAAAGTATCAAAGGAATATGCAAGTATTTTAGGACTCAGGATCAGACAAGGAATTCTGGAGCAAACTAGGTAAAAACAAAATGCTCAATCTCTCTGTGTGATAGAATTTGATTAAGGTTTATTGGCTTTTTACTACAATTTCCAATTTGACAGGCTCTACTAAAGCTAAAATTGAATTTCATATACAAAGCTTATGTGGTTATGTTTGTTATTAGCATTGTCTTCCCTAGAGATATTTGGATTTTGTTTAACTGAAAAATAAACAAGTTAAATGCCGAATTGCCTGGCTAAGACAGTTATATGATGTGGTCTTTTCCTTTCATTATAAAGATTGTGAGTTTTGGGATATATGTTTAGGAGTTTGTGGTTACTTTACTTCAAATCTAATACCGTGGTCTTATAATGTTTTTGTTCAATGTTCTGCTCCTTTCATATAAAGTTCTGTGTCCTGGCCAATTTATGGCCAGACTTATCCAATAAACAAGTTTGTAGGAATGCATTTATAGATTGTTAGAAATATGTGTGGTGCCTGCACTTTTCTCAGCAGTAATGCAATAATTTATTTTTACTGTTAATTTTTAGTTATAATGCAACAACAACARAAAAAGGAAAATAATTTGCTTACACTGAGAGTGATATTCCTAAAGTATACTGGAAAAAATAGGAAAATGCATAAGTCAAGATTCAAAAAAATGCTAAACAAGTATGAATGGATTTCTCTAATCTGGGATAGCAAACCTAAGACATTTTAGAGAGACTTCATTTTCAAAGGCTAGATGCTTAGTACTTCCTGAAAATCAGTATCTCATCTGAACACACCAAACCTTTCTGAAAATTGAAGCCATTGAGAACTCCTGAGCTTGGAAAAAACAAGGGGTAACCAAACAAGCCAAACAGAAAAGGTTATGATTTGTCAATACATTTACCAGATAGGTAGAGTTCAGTACTTTCCCTTACAGAATATGAGCTGGATGGTTGCACACCGGAAATCTCCAGAGATCCCAGAACCAGGAACCGATTTGCTAGTCGTGTGTCATTGAAGCATGAAACAGAGACGACCCCAAACTGCTTACAACTTAAAGACAGGGAAAGAAACAAAAGACAGATGAACCAACAATAAGACAATATCACTTTGTAAGTATTTTGTCAAATATTGCTATTTTCCACCAATCTTGTCAGTGCACTGTGGTATTAGATCTCTGGTGAAGATGAATAGCGGGGTGTTTGGGATGTTTGAAGAACCGATTGCTAGGACAGTGGACTAGCAAAGTGAGCACGAGTAAGTTTTCATTATATATTAGGTTAAGATGTTCAGGATTAGCATCTAGCTGTCTTAAAGTGAAAATAATTAAATGTGTAAAACAAGATTATCCTTTGTAAAGAACTGAAGTCATGGACATATAAAATGTATTACAGTACAGTCTTTTTATGCTTTTCTGGTGTGAATGAACTGATCTAGTATTGATAAATGTATATTACTTAATAAAATAACTCAGACCTAACAAAAATATGTATTTTGCCCCAAAGCAAAACTCCTAGATTTCACTACATACTAATTCCTGGTAATCTCCTTTATTCTCAACGGAACTCAGTTTGATGTGCTGTTTGTGYTGAAAAGATGAGCTAGCAGTCCTTTTCTACTACATTTTATTCTGGTTTATTTTGCCTAAAGAACTGAAGTGTTATTTCAGACTTTTCTCTTCCCTCACATCCCATCTGCGCTCTGTCTTTAAACTATTATGGCTTTATCACTGGCCTTACTTATCACTACCCAGTCCATTGGTTGATTCTGGGTCAGTTTACGAATGGAATATGAAAAGTACACAAAAACTGTGCAATAGAAACTGAATTCACTCACTTTAACAGATATCATTATTTCTGATAACCTACACTGAAACATCCTAAATCCCATCATCAGATATTCCTCTAACATGACAATTCCCAAACGTGTTCTAAAATTCAAGATGCATTAATTTTACCAAAGCACTCTTGTATCCAAAGCAAGCTTGGAATGACCTTAAATCTTATCATTTTAAGTCACTGGAGTGTTTACAATATAAATTCTTCTTACTGTCTATCTTCTACATGTATTTAATCAAATGGCTTTATTTTAAGAAAGGGAAAGGTTTTAGCATACTTTAAGCATCCCTCTGTTTGAGCTCCATTTCAGACATTTACCAGCTATGACACACTATGAGAAAATCACGTTGACTTCCCTGGGAGTTTTGCAAGAGAAGGGACTGTAAATTCCGATCTTAAATTATCTAAAACTTGAAGTAATAACAGTAATGAAGTAATAAGTTGTGTAAAAGATACTCAGAGTTGAAATAAGTTCTGAAATTCTGCACGCTTTTGAATTTCACATTCTTTGAAAAGCTTATTTCAAAATCATATGTGAAAAAAACTAACAGAGGTTGTACCACTAACTATGAACACAAAGCAACTGTTCGTTGTCCTTCAGCTTGCAAGATATATATTTGCTTTCTAATATTTCTAATATTTGTCATCTTTAACTGAATGAAATCACAGATACTTTTACATGTGGATTTTATTATATGAATCGGTTTATAAGCCTGCTATTTAACATGATTATATGAATTACGAACTGTGATTTTATTTCTTTTATAATCTTTGTAGAGCTTGCCATTGCTTTTACATGTCTATGTCTGGCATTATGCACCTTTGAAACTGTGCCAGAAATATTTATTGTCCTATTTCTGGCATTCTGGGACTACATGGTTCCGTTTGGTTTCCAACCAGAACAAAGCTTATTAGCAGATCCAGTTCCTGGTATTTTGCTGAAAACAATTTTATATGTAAATTTAATACTACATTAAAGTAACCTGCTGTAACAATCAGAAATAAGTATGAAATGCRTTTAATATAGGTAATGTTCTATCTGCCATTTTGAACAGTTATCAAAAGCAAAATATATGTACTAATTAGAACTTTCCTTCTCATTGCCTGTCTCCTCCAGCTTGACTAATAAGAAAGCACTAAAATGCAGTCAGGTTGAATAAAAATGGTATCCTGTTTCTGCACTTGTCTGTGCTTTGTACACACACAGAACTCCCTGAAAGGGAGGCTCACTGCCATGAGAACAGCACATTCTCACTTGCCCCCTGAATCATATTTACTTGGTTCCAAACTCCATTATTCTTCATCAAGTAAAAATCCTCTGAAGGTCAACCAGAGTTTCATTCAAATTACTTCATAATTTGGCCCTCATTTTGACAGGTTCCTACTTTGCCCGGTAGGCACAGCTGTATTAAAAGGGCTACTGGAAAGCATTCTTTATTTTATTTAGCTTCAAGGAAATGGACGTTAATAAAATTTAAGGATGTACTTATGTGTTTATTAAAGAGGAGGTATCCTGTTGAATCAGAACCCTAATTTGTTTAAAGAGTAAACTGCTCCAGGAAGCAAAAATAATATAGCTGACTTCGGTATTAGTACAGCTCAAATACTTTCAGTGAGAATAATCATGCTTTCATTTGGAGACTAGGGAAAATTGATTTAGTACGCTTTCTTACAGAATATTGAGTTATTGTTTATACAGTCATTTTTCTGACTATAAACATATATTAATCATTATAACCATTAAAGAGTCACATGCTTGAAGTCATGCCCATCAAGGAAGAGTACGTATTTATATTTGTACAATAATTGCTTTTAAACCTTCAAATATGAAGTATAACTTCTCTCAAATATAAGCAAAACCATCTTTCTGCTTCTCATGCTACATTCTTACTCTAGGGGTTCTTCTATTTGCTCATAAGATCTTAATAACAGAATGAATATATATATATATATATTATAAGAAAACACTCTCTCGATTCACTGTGCCACACACAAAAAAACCTACCATATTCCTAAATATTCTGTCAGAAACTTACAGTACTTAAATGAAAGTGAAGTTTACACTCCCGCTTTAAACCTGATGGTCTTTCAAATACAGAAAGGTTCCTACTGTAGGGTTTGAAGAATTTTAAGACACTCAGTGTTCTTTTGAGTTAAGATTTTTAATTACATTTTTTTGCCACAGAATAATGATAATCACCAAATTATTATTACTATTACTAAAATGTCTTAATCATGAAAAGAATAATGTATGCGACTGTTGAAGATTTTTAAACAAGCCATTTGTTTAAAATGATACCTCTTGACCTGATGGATTGTGTATTTCTCTCTCAGCTAGTAATTTATCAGGAACTTGTGACCAAGTCAGATGTAAAGGACTTCATGAAAACACTGGAAAACGGAGATGCCCTACAGTGTAAAATACTAAAAAAAGTGCTCAGGGAACAAAAGGTAAACATAAGAATGCTGACATCTGACACTGCAAATAATAGAGCAGAACACAAAAATAAGCGTATACTGTTGCATATCAGAAAATTAAATCAAGTCTCGATATTTTCCTCAGTGCTGCTATTGCAGAACACATTTCCAAAATCTGGCWTTGAAGTTACCCCACCTCAGTAACACCGAGTTTTTTAAGGTGCTCTGAAACCATGAAAACGACATAAATTAGACATTATTTATTTGGTCTTTCCATTCTTAAGCCTTTCTTGTGGCTTCCAGTCTATTTTTTTTTCCATGGCTTCAGGCCTTGCCTCTTTTTAACCCATCAGTTCCCTCTAAGGGCCTTTCTAGTCCCTTGTAATCTGGAAAAATTTATCTGCTTCTCTCTCTAGTCCCAGTCAGAATTGAAACTTTTTTTTTCTTTTTTATTAATAGGAAAGATACACTGTCATCTTGGAAGCAAAATGAGTATTTTGCTAGTGGTGTAAATATCGCATTGCCAAATATTTTACCACATAGATTTGGCCATTTGTTACTCATTTTACTTTTAAAACATGGTATTTTATTACGATTTGGCAAATTGTTCTACAGAATTAAGGTAAATAATGTCATGCATCATGTTATTGTGTCACATTTTCTAGTAGATTGGCAGTTTTATGTTACATTCTGACTGAATACAATTTCCATTCTGAAAACAATATGGTATCTTCAATACAGTAGCTACAGTAACTTCATCAAAGGTTAGTATTTAAAAGAACCTATGTAGAGACGCAATCCCTGCAATRCTCAGAATGAGGCCAAGTAAAAATTTTGAAAGCTTCTAATAAAAGAGGCAATGAAGTGTGATGGAGCTCCAGATTTTATTGCCGGAGGAGAATCTTGAATATAGAGTGGGCTAACCTAATAATGACCCTTACATAACCATTGCATATTCAGCTGAGGTCTATATGAAATCCTCTGTGGCTCTAACGTGTGCAGAACTCATAGGTCCCCTGGAAATATCTGGTCCCACAAGAAACTTATGTATTAATGGACTTCATATGTGTCCAAATGACCAAATATTTTTATTCACAAAAGGTAGAGATTTTTGTGTCCCACTATTTTTTTGCAGTGAAACAAGAACAGAAAATCGTCTGAGGTCATCTCTATGAATTGCCCACCTCGACCAATTACGTCAGTTAAGAGTAAACTGCAGATTTGGTTAACTTTTACTACAGATATATCCGTACAATGAAGTTTTTACCTCATTATGCATTTTCTACATTGGAAAAAAAAAAAGTTCTTATATTACTTAAGCAAACATATTATTAAGCCTTTTTTCTTTTTTACCCAAACTGAAATACCTAAAATAGTCACACATTTATGTTAATTACTGTGTATTTGTCATTTATGAACTGCCAGCATGCTTTCATTCTGTACAAGATGTAGAAAGGAAGCGTAGTCCAGGCCCTGGGAGACACAACCCATAGTTGGCTTGATTTGGCTTTGGCTTATGCTAACATCTACTGGCTGCAGCGCATCCTGCCAAGGGTGAGCTAAAAGGAAGCTGCAGCGATCCAAATCCAGCCGCACTGGGCTAGTGGCAGTAGAGCAGCTTTGCAAGTGCAAAGCAGAGACACAGTGAGGAGTGCACGGACAGCGTCCCTAACAGCTCTGGCTTGTTTTAATTGCTGCGGTGCCTACGGCGCATGGGAAGCAAACTCTAGAGAAAAATTGTGCTCCTGTGGAGCTGACCGAAAGACAGTACTCCAGTTTGGGCTGGAGCAAAGCAGCATACAGCGGCATGTAATTCTCAAACTGCTGTTTCATTAAGCATCGTGAAAAAACTGCTGAGATTACAGTACATGCAGACCTAGTGTTACGGACAGGGCAGTGTATGATTTTAAAGCTAGCTTTAAACGTACACATTCATTTGCTGCAACCACATCTCCAATTACAACGTAGACAATGGTTYTGTTTCAACATCTAAATTTTCTTAGGATTTAAGTGAGTTAAACTATATAGCCTCGCTAGCCAGAAAAGTCAAAGAGGGCCTATTTTAAGAGACTGCTGAACATATTTGGGCAGCCTAATTAAAAACCTCAAGTAAACACAAATTAGCAATGCTAAGCTTCTCTTAGCTGACTAGCATTTTCCTAAGGATGTATAGGACCACATATTTATTTAGAAAATAAATCAGACTATTAGACTACATATATTGCTAACATGTATGTGTTTTATGAATGTCACCATGGCAAAGGAGGCAAAGAAGAATCTCTGTGTGTAACTCTGAAGGTGATTAACACATTTTAAATGAAGTTTATTAATGATCGTCCAGTGTTGTGCTTATGGAAGGACTAAAAGTACCAGATATGATCCTCAAGGGAAATCTGTGGAGACTAGCTTGCTGTTAGAATGGTTACACAGAATCAAGTTAAACACAGGTCCAACTGATAAGGAAGGATTTCAAGTGGAATTTATTTAGGGTTTTAAATACTCTGTAGGGGGCAGTTTTGAACTAGATTAATGAAATTTTTACTCTGACCGTTTTGAAGTTATGATTCTTTACTCAGTTTTATTAGCCTCACTAGCTACATGGGCATCATTTCTTCTTTTGTGGGTATGTCCYCTGGAAGGCAGTTCTTGGCCATAAACAGGCAGCTATAAACTATCATATAGCACCACACAGTTGACACAGTGACAACTACCAGACATGCACTTAAAATATTAGCTAATTTTGTGCTTGAGAAACTCATCTGCATGAAAAGTTCAAAAATGGCAGTTAACAATACCTTTTTAAAACTAACAGACAGATAAATGACTATTCTGGGAAAAGAAAGAGAAAACGTCTTCGAGAAGCTAGCATTGGCTACAGTATTCMAAAAAATCTTTGAATAGTGTACTACCATTACCTATGTTTTTTAAGTGGATATCATGCTAGATTATGGGAAAAGATGTTAGTATTTTGTCTAAAAGATGAAGATTTAAATCAGCTGCCCCCCAGCAACATCCTGCTAGAAGTATCATAACCAGGGGTGCGCTATAGCTGTCTTTAATCTGAAAGTAAGAAGAAAGAGGTCCACTTGGCAGARGGAGTCTTTGCTGCAAGTGTTTTAGTCAGCAGATACGGATGTAGGGAGAAAGTTGAAGAGAAGGAAAGGCTTAGTTGCCAGGTCTTTTCCCATTTGTAAAGGATGCAACACTCTAGGTCTCAACGAGGGAAACAAAGCTGTAGATATAGCTTAGTTTCGACCTCTGCAATTGATGTCAGAGTATTTCTAGTTTAATCGGTGGTTTTGCACAGACTACCATCATTTTGCTTTGAATTAACTTACGCAAAACCCATCCTAGATTGTGATTCGAGCTATAACCAGTTATTATCTAGCTGATACTCTGAATAGGAGATAACACATGCATGAGCAGTTGGTTTTGCTCTGAACACCACCAGCCGCTAGAAGGATGAATTTCCCAAAGTCAGAATTACAAGTGATTGTCTGGGAGACGATCAGACTCAGCAGCTCTACTACTTAAAGTCTGAAGCTTACTGTGTTGAATAAAGTGTGTGATCACAGGAGTCAGGGTATTACTGAAAACATAGCAAACACAGCTAAGGAAAACGTGGTTCTTGGGYGAGCGACAGAAAAGGGTAAGAATAGTCAGCACCTTACAACTGCCACAGCACGAGAAGCGAGGGCATCACAGCAGCGCAAGTTAAAGAAATATGAGTGCTGCTGAACCAGCTGGGTGTTCTCGGATGAATTATCCATAAAGCAGCTCAAGCAGGTGCCTGCTGGAACCAAAGCGGCAGCGAGCGCAGAGCTGCACTGTCATTACCTGAGGTGAGTTTAGCACCTGCCTCATACAAAATGAAGACTGTCCCGGGCAGTTTTTTTTTCAGGACCTGTTTCACAGTCTAAGCTGGAATATATAGGCATCAGGAAGCTGTTGCAAACCTTTATACAACAGTTTGACCCGTGTTCCCGGGTTTTAGTCACAGAAAACTCGAGYTGCCTGTGACCGGGCGCCTGAAGCAGCTCTCCGTACTCCCGCCGTGACGACAGCCTGGATCAGCTCCGCAGGACGCGGACGCCTTCAGGGCGCAGGGCCGCCTAAGCCGCGCCACGGAGAGCTGATGTCTGACACCGCAACGCGAGAGCAAGGCCCGCAGCTGAGCACACCTCYCCCCCGCCGCCGGGCCCGCAGCCTGCCGCGCCGCCCGCGGAGAGCCGCTCAAGGGGCGGCCGGGAGCGCCCGCGGGAACGTCCCCGCGCCCCGAGGCCGCGCCCGCCCTGGGAGG
>NW_028185261.1:5945774-5985398 GCF_003343005.1 Rhea americana
GCCGCCTGGGAGCCCCGCTCGCCGCCCTCCCTGGGAGTGCTGATTCTCGCTGTTGCAGGCGTCAAGGCGAGGCGTTCAGAAGCGCTGTGGCACGCAGCGCACCCACCCATTCCGTTGTCGGTCGTTTTGAAGGCACTTTTTGAAACTTACGTTTATCTTTCTAATGAACTATTTTAAAAACATAAGAGCTTCAGGTGCTTTCATACGAAATTCAGTGAAAATGAAGCTAAAAACTAACAAAGCTAGGTATCTCGGTTTAACTGGGAGGTGGTAGGGCAGTAGGTGGTGGATGGTGGTCTTGGTTTTGTTTGTCTTGTTTACTCGTTCAAGACATTCATAGCTTATGAAACGTCTAGCAATCACTGGAAGTTTCTGAAGTCAGTATATTGTAGGTGAGTAAGGACTTGAGGTGGAAACTGTCAGCAGAACTGGAGAATTGATTTGGAGGAAAGGCCTTGTATTCTTTGACTATATGGTAGTTATCTAATAAACATATAAAATTATTATTAGTGTTACAAAACTCCTCCTTTACAGGATGTCCTCTCTTACTTAAGGGAAAAGGGGGCTGTAGTTCTGCACAGAAGGGCTTGATTGTAAATTTCTAAGCTGTGTTTTTTTTTTTTTTCCTTTCAATATAACAATTTAATGTTACTCAGTCTTGAATCTCAGTATTTCAAGTGTTACTATTTAATTTGGAGCTTTTTTGCAAAGCTTTTCATCTTAACATGTGGTTGAAAGCAGTTTGAAGAAACTGGAGATTGAAACATGTGTGATGTTCTATGTACACCTTTCCTTAGAGGAGTTTCTGGGTCATCTGCTGTTTTTGTTTGGAATACATCTTAAGTTTAATAGGAGAGACAAAATGCCTATATTCTTAGCTGAAGAAAGCTGTTTGCTTCACTACATGACTTGATAAAAGTATGATGAGATCATCAAACTATTCTATTTAAATGAAAAGTTTGGTGGATGACTGTTTTATAATTGTGCATGATCCAGACCCCCTTTCAAAATGGAAACTTTCTGCCCTGTAATTCTCTTACTGGTTGTACTTTTGTTTTGCTTTTTACAAAGTTGCATATTTTTGGAGTAATAGAGGTGCTATGAGGAAATTCATTTTTTTTGAGAGAGATAATAAAAATTGGTGGTAGTGTTTTTTTTTTTTTAAGGTCCTACATTAAGTATTTTTTTAAACATCACTGTTGTTCCTTTTAAGGCTGCAGGCAGCAATTGTTGCAGCTATCTGCAGCTATGTGTATTAAATCTTCGATAATGTGTGGAAATAGGTTGAGTCACAGTATCTTAGAGGAAAAGTGCTGTGTGTCAACTTGTTGGTTAGAGCATGTAAAGGCAATAAAACTGTGGAAGAAAAATGCTTATCATGAACAGTAAGATGTTAAGGGTGGCTGTCTGGAGTGACAGGTGACGAAGAACACTAGGAAGTATGCTTATGAGCAATTGAAGATAATGTGTGTTGTGGTCATATTAAAAAGCTGTGGAGAAAGGAGGAGGAAAGCCTAGGAGATACTCCAGAGACAGTAGAAAATTCTTTATCTCCTAAGTAAGCACTCACTGCATGAACTATAAATGTGAATTTACTTTCATTGCTTAATATTTTGAGAAAYGGTCTCAGTAGCATTACTAACTTACAGCAGTATACGTAAAGCCTGTCAGCATTATAGTTGATGTGAAATTGTGTGGTGATGCTTGTCAAATCTGTTTCCCTTCAAGATATTTACCAGATATGTTGAAAAACATATGTAGTGACATCGCAGTGAATGTGCTATTGGCAGAGGTTGGTGTCCCCAGTGGCCCATGTGCAACTAGCTTCTAGCAGCACTTCTACTGCAGAAGTTYTTGAACTGTGATGCCAAGAGAGATGGCGTGCACAAAGGCAATGGGAGCATCCCAGTTTTTGCAGGTTTCTGTGTGTGTCTGTTGCTGACAGCTACTATTGCTGCTAGCAATGGTGGCAATATTAAGAAAGCAAATGCAATGTGAAAACTCCATGCTAGCTTTACAGACTTCCTAACTGATGATTTTGAGCCTTTGGCACAGCTTTTTTGCAATGAAGATGCTCTCTGGTTCTCTTTAAAGTATTTGTGAGGAGTGTTTTTGCTCAGATAGGGTCTACTGCAATACTTGGCATGCAAAAACTTACCTGTAATTGCCAAGTTTAAGTTGTATAAAATTCTGGGTTAGAGAACAGTAGTGTTGTCCATKGAAAATAAAAATACTGCTGTTTTACTGAGCTGAGTTCCCGTAGTAGTGATTTTGAGAATTCATTCAGGAGACCCAGAGGTAACTTTTTTTTTCCCTCCCTCATGCACTTACTGTTAGTGATTTGGCAGTGGCAGGGAAGACTGGTCTGTTCTAGCTTCAGTTTGGCAGCAGTTCAAATATGGATTTCCTTACTATCTGTAAGGATTGGTTTTTGAAATCATAAGTCTGGATTCTGAAGCTTTTGGCTTTCTTAAGAGGTGAAGAGCTTGCCAGACTWCATTAGTATAGTATCAGATAGTGTTCACTAGAACTGATTTGTTTTGGCAGTTTCAGATAGCTTTGGGGACAAATCTGGATTTAGGTGAGAATTCCTTATTTTTTGTTTTTGGCCAAAGGTGATTTAGTAACTAAACTAATAATCATGTTTGYCTTAGATTTCTGTCTAGGTAGATCAACGTGTCTCCCCCTCAACAGCATGAAGTCTTACTGTTTCATTCCAGAGTTAAGGCTTTTGTAGAACACTAGTTTCTAGCTGGGACTGAACATTAGTTTCCTGTAACAGTTGCTATGAACTGGTAACTTTCATTCAATAAATAAAGTCTTGTAAATTAAATGACTGAGAGAAACACTGCTATCCTGTGTTTCAAAGTTAATTAATTATAGCTAGCTACTGATGGGAAGATATTACACCTTTCTTTCAGGAACCTAGACCCAGATCATCAAATTACTGTTTTTATGGGTGCCAGATTTGTCTAGAGTATGAACTACTACTGTGTTTTTGGAATTGCTTTAGGGCCATTTGATATGCTGGTAGCTGYACTGTGTATGCTGTGTGCAGGGAGCACCTGTCAGTGTTGTGCTTTCCAGGAGCAAGGGAAGTCTCAGTAGCTGGGTGTTAARCTACCTGATTAGTTATACTTTAAATTAATCTTACCAATGAAGGATAAATGCTTATTGGTTAAAGCATTAAAAGGAAGTAGATTGATGAAGAGCAGTTCTTCATCGTAAATAGTACGATGTTAATGGTGGATGTCTGGAATGACAGGCTGAGAAGAAACACTGAGTTATGCTTGCGAGCAGCTGAGGAGTTAATTGGAAATCAGTTTCTTAAATCTGTTTTAATAATTTTCTTAAATTGCTCTTATGTTTGAAGATTTTGGCCTTTTAGCAGTTATTTTGTGACTCTGCTTCTCAGGGCTCCTTTCTGGTTAGTTATTTCCAAAGCAAAAATAAGTTTGGCTACATTATGGCTGGTGATCTAACTTAATAAAACAGGGACTATAAAAGGGAAGGCAGAATTTTAAAATAATACAAAAGTAGATAACTAGGCAGCGAYTTTATGCAATGCCTTGGGTTCCTTTAAGTATTCCAATAAACTGGTGAATCTTGGAGTATTTCGTTATCTAATGCTTAAGTACTTAATGCTTTATTTCTAGCTGTGAATTATAGTGGAAGATTGATAATCTATCAACGTTTGTCCATACGTAGAAGATGGGTGGATTAATTTCAAGATGGAGGGTAAGTAAACCTTGTTACACTCTAATCTCTAGTTAGTTTAGAAGACTGGAGTTTCCAGGACGTGCTGATCTTAATTGCTTGATAGGATTCTTATAGTTCTGTATCTGTTCTTGATGGTTGAATGTTAATGCTGAAGCTTTCCTATAAATACACTGATTTAAAAGTGAGTAGCTGAGCAGGTATGAGACATAAGGACCAAGACTTCTGTTTACTTGCCCCCTCCAAGAACCCCAAACTATGTAGCTGGGTGGCTGTTCTTTCTTTGCATTGACAGGCCTGACTCTGGTTTGGTTAAAGTTAAAACTGTAGCTTTGTAAGTTTTTGCTTAATCTAAATACTTTTTCATAAGRATAGATATAGCAGTGTTTGTGACTAAAGAATGGTAGCTATTCTAGATGAAAATAGTTAAATTCAGAATATCACCCAGTATCTATTTTGAACATCAAGTGTTCTAGTAGATATGTAGACATCTGTAAGTCTGTCTTCCTTCCTATTTTTATTAGCTTGTATATTATTGAATGGAGTACTGAGTGTATTGGAAAGCTTAGGTCAGATGGGTTGTGAGGTTTTGTGACCACTCTCAACTACTGGCAGGTGTGAGTTGTTGAGCCTAGGCTTGCCTTTGCCTATTATAAATCTATGAGAGCTTCCTATACAAAGCTCCTTTAAAAGCAAGAGTTCAAGTAAAATGCTAGTTTTTGCATTACCATGGAAGTTGGGAGTCTTTCTATTATGTGGTGTAGGCTAGGCTACAGTCTTTGAGTTTGTGTCCTGAAGGCTGGAGGAAGGTAAATAAAGGCCTCATACCCCTGAGAAATGAGGTGGATTCCAGGTTTTTCCTAAGGGGAGCGTTACTGGAGATATATGCGATTGCATATAAGTCCTCTTATCACTTACAGCGTGTCTCATTGTGGAATGAATAATAGCAAAAGTTTGCTTTCAGAATGGGATTCTCTGTATATGTTCTTATTCTTAGCTTTTCCATCCTCATCAGTTGTTGTTTCGTTCCCTACCCACGCGTATGTTATTGTTGTACGTGCATTGTAGACTTTCATTTTGTGGTGGTGTAGAGGACCTTCAGATAACTGTTAAGTGATTTGTTAATAATGACAAACAGAAAGCCCTGAAGTAGGAGAACTCTTTACTTTCTGTGTAAAACAAATATGTATTAATCTGTTACGAATATGCGTATTCTTGTTTAGGAAGCTATTAACCTGAAGTAAACCTCAAGATGTTGAATGTTCTTAAGGTTAACATCTCTTCTTTCCTATACAAGCAGGCAAAGCCTTCCACTGTAGAAGTATTAGAAAAAATTGATAAGGTATGTCTTTGCTTTCTGTGGTTTTATTTGCTTTTGTTTAAAAATACATGTCCTTTTGCAAGCAGTGTTTTTTATACACATAATTTAAATTTCGTTGCAGTATTGTATGTAATTTTAATAATTATTCTGGTTAGACGTACTAGAAATTCTGTGTTTCAGATGCACTGCTACCTTTCTTTCCCTTACTGTTAATCATTAAAAAAACAAACACTGGTGCTGTACAGTACACCATAGGTTAAATAGGTATTTAGACAGCCTGAAAGGGGAATGAACATGAACCTGGCTTGATTAGGCAGTTTATAATGATTAAGTTCTCGTTTAATGTTCCCTAGAAAATGTCACTAAAGCAAAGTTTGACTCATCAAGCACATTAATAAAGCATCCATGTATATTTTTAAGTATTACAGTTCTGCCTATAGTAGCAGTAAGGAAGGTCATGGGCAGAAAACTGAACAGACAGTTCAGTAATCAGTTGTGATTCTAGTCAGGATTTGTGACAGTTCTGTCCTCTATTGGGAAATTAACTATTTTGAAATATATTGTTGATATCTTTTATTTTCCTTTTAATGAAAGTATGGGTACTTCTGTTGTTGCTTGAAATACAATCAAAATGGCAACACAGAGCATTGCTTGATCACTTATTAATATGCCAAAAGCATTGTTCAGAACTTCAGAATTTCATTCTTGGTATGAGGAAATACTGAGAAGAAAATATACTTGAGGTGACTGAAAAGTTTTGGAAATTTTGCATGTCAGTAAGGAAATATTAGAAGCATTTGAAATACCATAGATACTTTGCTACCTAAAACTTTCATGAGATRTGGTGGTAGCAGGCTTATATAACCATAGGAAGCTTGGTGTTCATAAGGTAGCTTTTCCCCTATCCTAAATTTACTAAATCCTTAAAATAGGAAAAATGTGCTAGTTTGTAAMATTACTTGTGCAGCAGTGCTGTGTTGTGAGTAAGGTGCAAGTGGCCCGTATAGCTTTTATATTGTGGTGTAGTTCTATGAAAGTTTTATCTGTTGGGTAAGCATTGTCATTATCAGACTGATGTGACTAACCTTAACAAACACTTAAGGTCAGCTTAAAACCACCAACTAACTTCATTAATAAGCTCAAACTCCCATTTATTTACAGGAAATACAGACATTAGAAGAATTTAGAGAAAAAAATCAGAGACTCCAGAAGCTTTGGGTTGGACGGCTACTTCTCTACTCTTCACTTCTTTATCTTATCACCTGTTTAATTGTGTATTTGTGGTGTCTTCCTGATGAATGGACAGCAAGGTTGATTATGACACTTCCATTTTTTGCATTTCCACTGATGTAAGTAAATATGCCTATTTTTTTTCCTAACCACTGTCTCTTTGAAAGAAGRTAGAAAATACATCTCAGCAGGGGGYTGGGATTGTTTTTGACAATTCTTGAGTTGTCATAACTTACTGAWTTTTTTTCTTTAAAATAAATTCAAATAGTTAGGCAGACACTTTCTTGGAGAGAAGTGTCTCTCTCGTGCCYGGGTTTAGTGTATAACTAAGTCTTACCTTCAACGTTAGCATCTAAAGTTACTTGGCTTATCAAAATTRTACTAGGGCTAAAAGGCCTGTATTTGAGCAGCTGTAAGGTAGTGTAGTACAAGTAGAATAGCATCACCTTAGGTTTCTTTTGCTACCTTTTTGGAAAAGTAATAGTATTAGATGAAAGTGACATCTATGTTGCCTGGTCATAAAATACAGCATATAAAATTGGGGAAGAAATACAAGAATGAGTGGAGAAACTGTTCTTGCAGATATTAGGTGAATGTTAACACAGAATCCACTTGAAAGWTCATCAGCCTAAATATGTTCAGGATCAGTTTTACCTAATTAGCTGTGTTTTTCTGGAAAATTCCTGACTTTTCTTCAACAAGAAATTTTCCTATTATCATTAGGTGTAAGGATTTCCTCATTGGAAGTGGGAGGAAACGTTGGCTACTTTTCACTGAGCTGATCTGACTGTTCTTCCTCATGAGCGGCTCTTTTTCTCAAAGGAAAACTTCATTTCTAAAAACAATCAGCCACCACCTCACTAAACACCTGCTTCCTGTGTACCTGCCTCTTTGTGCTCCCTCTTCCCTCCCCCCCCAAAAAAACCCAAAAAAACAAAAAAACAAAACAAAACAAAAAAACAGAACTGTACAGGAAGATGAAGCAGTCTATTGAGCAGCCTTTATGTAGGCTAGTCTATTATATTGGGGTGTGTGTGTGTATAATATGTATGTAACTAGTGTTCCATGTTAGTAACACTAATTTGCTGGGATGAAAATCATAAATACTGTTTACATTTGTGCAAAATCTTTGTGTGAAAACTTGACTTTTTGGTGTTAACTTTAGACTTGGGTGGCAGAGTCAAATGTAAATATTTAAGGCTTTGAAAGCTTGATTAGTGGCATGCATAACATAGCATGCAAAAACATATACCTGAGGATCCTTTCTGTATGTCATACTGTTATCCGTAATGTAGTAATATGTTGATATTACAGAATCTTGTAGAGCAAATACATCAGCAGCAATATCCTGACTGGAAAGAATTAATATAGAAGTTAAAACTCAATTTTGTCTTTGACAGAGCAATATAAATGACATTCTTAAATACAAAATTGGAGGTCTTTGTACGTGTATGTAAGCATGTAGAACGTGCTTATACTGATGAAGAAAGCATGTGGAAAAGGAAATATTACCAGCCTCCCTTCACTAGGTATTTTGAATTAGTATAGGAATTAACACTTTCATTTACKGAGGGTAATGGTTGGCTTCCAGTCCTGTGATGTGATTTTTTTTTTATTGTTGGATTTTTATTCTCCAGTTTTTCTCCARTTCTCATTTATTTTTTTGAATGGTGGGTTGCTGTAGTATTCCAAGTTAGTTGTCAGCTTAYAAGCATTCAGAATTACACTCTGGTTCTCTTATGACTTGCAACTGTTTATCTGATTTTCTCTTAAGCTATTCCCCTTCAGCTTTTTTGGCAGGTATGAATGGCAAGCAGCTGCCAGCTTGTCTTTGTTCTCGGTCAAGAGGTGACTCCATGTTGAAAGCCTGGTGCCACCCAGTACTAGCTCTAGAGATTTTTCTGCCCTAATCAAACTGGAATATGTCTGCCTTTTCCAGCTTGCAGTCAGTCACCAACTTATTTCTGCTGTAGGTCATTCCCTCAGAGTCTGAGCACGTTACTGATGCTGGTAGAGCAATTTAAATTCCAGAAATATATAGCATCATTAACATTACTGTATATTTAAATATCTGAGAAGTTGAGAAAAAATATTAGCATGCTAGAAGGATGCACTTCTTGAAGTAGACTAATTTAAATGCAAACTATTTTGTCTGGTTCATTTTAATTCTCAGATAAATGTATTTTCATTTTAAGGTTGTAAAGTGGATCTGAAATAGTCTACTGTTAAACTTTCASATAAGAGTTCTTAAAGAAGAAATCTAGAGTTTGCATTGTGAAGTTCTACTAGATACCTATTGCTTAGAAACACAGATTAGGTAGGGGAAGACTCCTGYCTTTATTAAATATACATAACAATACAAAACCAATGATGTTTTTGCTCATATAGCATATTTTTAAACAGAATTCAAACCTTTTAAAAATTTACTTCTATTGTTAATCTGTGGAGAGATGCATCTTGCATTGTTTAAGTTGGCAAAGCCATCCATATTCTCAACATAGCTATTCATTAATGGTTTGAGTGTGGAATGGAGTTAAACTACTTTCTCTGTGTTACTCTGACCTTGAATGGGTTATTTCACCTTTCGGTTGTCTTGACTAACTTGTTTTTTTTTCTTAACTTTTGAAAGCATTTTGAACTGGGTTACTGTTATACAAATGCAAAAGAGGTTCCTATGAATCGGTTGCTCTGTTTAAAACCTTGATAACATTTTGCTTGTTTTCTTATGCTAGCTGTTGTTCAAAGAATCTTCTTATCCTTTAGGACTTATTTCTTACTTAAATGAAATGTTACTACTTTAGTGTTTAATATGGTGCTCAGCACTAGAAGAATTTTGTGTRATATCCTTGGAAGGTCTGAAGTATGAGATTTGCTACGTGGCTTAAGCTGAATAAYTTACCAGGAAAAGCTTCATTTTAATCAGGGCAGTTCTAAGCTTTTAAAGAAATTAGGTCCTGATGATTGCAGAGAMCCCTTTCAAATGGAAAATTGACAGAAATCAATTTCTCTTTGTCTTAATAGCATAGGTAAACTGCTCTGAGTCTATTGAAACACAACTAAAACCAACGAATTCAGAGCTCTAAAATCAACAAGAGACAGGTCAGTTAACTGCTTGGAAGAGTTAACTGAGTGCCTGTACAATACTGTTATCTGATACCTTTAATTGGCATTGAATTCTTCCCACAAACCGCCTCAATTTTGAGCATTAGGTGGTAAGTTTAGTTTTTTGGTTAACTTTTATTATACTGTATGAAAAGTGATGACTAATTTTCAGCTAGCTGCATATACTTCAATTTTAAAAATTCCCAATAAACAACCTTTTTTAAAATCTGAAATATAGTATGTAATCAAATTGTCATAACCATTAATGATCTATTTTAAGATCATACTATTTTCTGCTGCTCAAAGTAATAGAGCATCTCTTATATGAGAAAAGACAAAGAGCTGGGACTGTTTAGCCTGCAGAGAAGTGTGTGTGATCTTATCAATGTGCGTAAGTATCTGAAGGGAGGGCGTAAAGAAGATGGGACCAGAGTCTTTTTCAGTAGTGCCCAGTGACAGGATGAGAGGTAGTGGGCACAAACTGAATTGTAAGAAGCTCTGTTTGAATCTAAGGAGAAAACATTCTAACTGTGAAAGCAACTGAGCACTGGAACAAGCTTTCTGGAGAGGTGGTGGAGTCTCCATCTTTGGAAATACTCAAAAGCTGTCTGAGCATGGTCCTGGRCAGCCTGCTGTAGGTGACCTTGCTTGAGCAGTGGGGTTGGACTAGATGATCTTCAGAGGTTCCTTCCAACCTCAACCATTCTGTGAAATCTGTAGTATTTTCTTCTACTCTGCTAGTCAGTGTTTTCTACTATTTTGTTTTGAAACAGATTTGTAAGAAAGATTTAGCAAGCTATGCTGTTGCTGCTTYCTTAATGTTTCTACCTGTAGTAGTAATGTTTCATTATATTTTAATAGAAACAGTTGGATTTTTAATTCAGATCAATCTGTGTGGTCAAGATACTAATTTCATTTAGTTTTCTATTTTAATATTGCTTGAAGATTTGTTCTTTGAGTTTGCAAAGGTAAATCTCATCTGGTAAGTCTTTTACATGAACTGTCCTGCTTCCTAAATGACTTAAGAAATGATTACTGTAATATGTTTTAATATAATTAACTCTTCTTTCTGTTTTAAAGAATCTGGTTTATAAGAACACTGCTCATTTTTTTCTTTTCCAAAAGGACTGAAAGGAATAGTAAGTATTTTTTTTTTAAGCATATGGAACTAATTGAGAATGAGACTTTCTATGCAAATGTAAATATTTTGATAATGTGGTTTCCAGGAGAAGAGTAGCCTTTTTGGTTGACACTAAAATGTTTAGCATTAGCTGAACTGTTTTTGCCACATGGTTCATGAGTGAATGTTAAAGAAACGGTTTAACCTCTCATTTTTCTTCACTGTAAAATCATGATAGCTTTCTGTCTTGCTAGGATGCTTTAAAGTGTGATTGAATAAAACATAGTGGAGATAAGAATGAGGGAAAAGAAATATAAATAGTAGTAATAGCAGTCATTCCTCTAATTTCATTTAGCAATTATTCTATCATCTTAATCTATTACATATAGAGATCTATAGCAGGAGAGTAATTTGTCAAGATTGGTTTTGTCAACATCACTTTTGGAATCCTTGTGAAACTTAACATTTACATTTGATATGCGAGTATAGGACATACGATTTTATGTACAAATAAAATTGTCAATGTATTATGTGAGATGCATTTATAAAGATGAATATGTATTTGCATTTTATGACTAGATTGGAAAAAATGTATGTACATTTTTCTAGTTTGCTTAAAAGCATTTACTGCAATTTTTAGCATCCAAGTAAGTCTAGTCCTTTTTGTTGAACTTGTATATACAACGCTTTAATGCACTCTGGAATATTTCAAAAGGAATTATTTGTGCATTGTTCTGGTAACTGGGTAAGAGTGAAGTGCYGCATTCAAAGATGAAAGTCCTCTATTTGGAAAGGAGAAATCAAACAGTACAAAAGTTAGAGCAGTAAAGCAGATCATCTAGGTAAGATAGTGAACTGCCAATTGAATAGCTTGAAGATGGTCTTTTATTCTGGGATGAGCGAATACAATGCATGGAGTCACTGAAGATTATTTAATACTTTAAAGGTCTGTGGATAACTACACAGTTCTTGGGAGCCATGCCCTGAAGTAGGGAAATACCTAATGAAACACTAGAACAAGTGATAATGAAAGATTACGGGATTCCTTTTCTAAGGTGGATCAGACAAACAACTGTTGAAACTTTACACTTATTTACATCAAAGTGGGGAAATGAAAGATCTTACATTTATTTACTTGATGCAGTGGTTTATTGTATCAAAGCAGGTTTGTAAATGACCACAAAAGTACAAACTGGTGTATGTTCCTTTATTTGTAATGTTTCTGTAGTAACTTAGTTCTCTAATCACTGAATATTTGCTTATTTAATTTGATTATTTAATTCAATAGTTCTCCATTGTTTGTTGTTGTAGTTTTCTGCTTTTGGGAAGGAGGGGAATCCTCAAAAGATGAGTTTAAAAAACATGTATATTTAAGAGTTTTTTTTTTAAAAAAAAAAAAATCTCAAATTCTTTCCTCTGTAAAGGAGGTAGAARACTGATGATGTCAAGAGAGTGGTTTATTTCAATGCTAGGAGCTTGGCATTCATTGAAAACTCATTGTCTTACAGGAAAATCTCAAATGCACTTGACTTTTCCCCCCCCCCCCCCCTTCTCATCCCTTCTTTTTAGAGATGAGATTAGGTGTTGTGGCTACTAGTTATAACAATGCCCCTTATCTTTAGTAGTGAGATGATCCTTTAGTAGCTTGTAAGACTAGGGTTTTGCTGTAGTCTGAAAGTATTGGAAGAGTGAAATCGAGGTTCAAATTTGAAACTTGAAATTGATCTAACATTTGAAACTAGCATGTGAAAGAGGCTTGCATGAAATATTAAAGCCAGTAAATCTGATACTCAGATACATTAAAACTTAGGCCTCAGGATTTTTCTGTACTCTGACTCATGAGATTAAGTGTATTTTGTCCATTTTTTACCAGTTTTTATGTAGGTCAAAACTGGGCTCTAGCTAGAATTGGCTTGCTTAATGAAGAAGTGGCACATAAAACTTTTTAATAGTTGCAAATGTAAAGTGACAGTACTGGGCTATAACTTACAATCTGCTTCAGGATTCAAGATTTACTTCCGTGAAAAACTCTGGTTGCTATACACAAAGCTTACTAACATGGGATTGCTTGTGGGCAGTTTGCAGCTTTGATCTCACAGGGCTAAACTAATGTTCAGAGTATATGCTGAAGTTCTCTCATAATATAAAAAGTAATATGCATGTATATTTCTCTTCTAGATGATGCATTGGAAGATTTAAAATCTCAAAAGAAAAAAATAGTAAGTAAAACTTCAAGTAAAGCTAGTTGTTGTCTGCTTACGTGTTTTTACATCTTTAGAAATTGAGGTTGGTTGTAATATATAGATGAACTGAGGGGAAGAGGAACTGTTACCATTTCTTTTCTGTACATTTTTCAGGTACAACACACAGTTTTCTCTATGCAAAATAGAGAATAAGTGTATGAGAATAAGTTGCTATTTCAACTCTGTTAGGTAATTCAGTCTGTTTAACCTGAAAGTGAAAATGTGTACTTTAACCTACTCATTGCTGACTAATTCTTTTACTTTAGGGTTATAAAAGGTATTAGGTGTTACACCGATTTAAGAACATAGCATATAATTGTGTTTTTAATAGTAGCTTTATCACTTAATTTCTTGTTCATATATAGCAGAAAGGACTTCTGTTCTTGTCTAGTTTCACTTTTTTCTTCAAGTAATAGATTGTTGATACCTCAGTGCATTGCTATTTCCCATTTACTTATTTTTTGGTATTATCTATTTCTTTGATTACATTCTTTCCTCCTGAAAATGTATTTTCTGTCTTATCCCATCTGTTTTCATGAGCTCATCTATTTTATGAGCTGTGTGAATGAGTTAACAGTACAAAACTGGTGTATACCAGGTTTTTGCTTCAACTGATCAACATCTAATCTCAGTAAGATGAATTTTGAAAGAAGATTCCAAGTATTTGACTTGTACTCTTCGAAAAGCTTGTAAGATTGAAGGCTATTTCATGTCTATTTAATCATAAAATAAGGAAAGAAGTTCTCTATTTAACCATGTTGCTGGCTTCATCTCTTACCTTGCAGTAGAGATATAATAATAAAAAAAAMCCCTGAAATTTGAATTATAAGGGTTTATTGTTAATGAGCATCCTGAAGCAGAGAAGTCTATGTAATAACTATCAAGGAAGGAAGTGTGATTTTTTTTTTCCTTATCTTCCATTTTTTTAATCACTGTTAAAATACAGATGTAAAAGCAATAGCCTATATCCTAATTATGTAACTGTCCTTTGGTAAAGAGGATTTACTAAAACTTTATCTCCTAATCTGTATATTAGATTATATATATACATATACACACACATCAGACTTCTGTGGTTGAAGAGATGGTAGAGAGGTGTCAGAAGCGCYTACGTTTTCTGAGAATGGAATAAACTGCTAAATTTTTAACTAATTTCAATTAAATAGTTCTCATAAAATTAGATTAATCTTTCCAATTTACGGAGTTGCTTTAGAAGAAAAATTCTACAAGCAGAAGCAGCACTAGAAAACAAAACAGCTTTTGAGCTTTTGTAGTTTTAAATTTAACACCTTCTACATTCCGGTTAAGTTACTTTTCAGTAATCATGTAAGTTTTACTGTAGAAGAACAGTAATGTCAAACTTATGTGCAAGATTAACACCCTTAGAATATAAGACAATAATTGAATAAAGAATTTAAATTAGGAAAGAATAAGAGCTGATTTATAATGGAGAGTTTATTTTACTATAGTCTAGAAATTGATACTATTAAAGCATGAAGATAATGTTTCTCATGAGAATGAGGCAAAATTATATATTGCATGAGAGCAGGCAGTAGTTAAAACAGCTGTGCCAATGTTCTGTGAACAGTATAGAAATTGCAGTGTAACTATGAGGAGGTGAAAGCTTAAAATGTAGATTTAGTAGGATATAGGCATGTCCARCTTTAGTCATTAAAGCCAAACTACTAAGCAGAACTGTTAAAAACAGTCCTGAGTATCTGTCTAGCCCAGGAAATCCAACAACTTGCAATCTTTCAATCTGAGGGGCAGGGTGGGGGAAGTGGATGATTATCTCCAGATCTGGTAGGTATCTAAATCTAGTTCCTTGCTGAAGGCTTATTGTAACCTCTTGAATCAGAATGTCAGTATATTTGACTCAAAAGATTTACCCAGGAGTTTTATTATTATTTAAAGGTATTCAATTAAGCATTAAAATTTGGTCATCATATATGAAACCTAGCATGTTGAAATGAGCTGAAAGTAGATGCAGGTAATGAGACAGAATTAAAGTTGGCTCTTGGATAAAAACACTTTTGAAATTGCATTATGTAATAACTGTTTTAGATGCTGTTCAGATCCAGTTTCACTTTAGTTTCATTTTCTTAGTCTCATCTATGGCTATGAATAACTGTAGTAACTCCTGCTTTTTAATGGAAACTTCTTCACTAAGCAAAATAATGGGAATGGTAGGAGGTAGGGGGTCACTTTTCCTGCTGTTAGACTCTGACTTGCTACTGAATTTGCAAGTAGAAGTAGTGACTAAGAAATTTATATCATGATCCTCAAAGGATCTGGGGCAAGTAATTTAAGTGTTACCTGTTCATTTGTAATGCAAATAGTTGTCCAGACACTGACAGTCTGCTACAAAAGCTGTTTTTTACCTTATTGAAGCTCAGTCACTTGATTACTGGTAAACTCTTATATTAAGACAATTGACTATTCTTAAAAAGTGTCCTTTTTAACACGTAACACGGCACCTGTGTTTTCTATAGAGGCGTGCAGTCCATCTTTTCCTTAACAACCTTACTTACATACTGGAAAGTATCAATATTGGAGTCAGCTCCTGTTTACTAGATGTACCCTGGTGGTGTGCAATTAGTTGGTTGATAGAACCTTCAGTTCTGTTCAAAAAAGTCAATTTTTGATATTAATYGTGTAGTTTTGATTAAAAGCATCTGACATTAAAAATACAGATGCTTCATCTTGAAATGCCCATTAATATTGTCTATAGTATGTTCTGAGTTGGAGTTTAATACTTTTCCCACAGATGAACTGAGTCTCTGCAGTACTGTTTTTCTAGTGAGTGGTTCAGAACATGTTGAGTACTTCTTTATGGCATGGGAGGCCAGATTGAGTCCCTTAGCTATAATTACAGAACTACCTGAAGATGCAGCTTTTTTCTACTTAATCGCAAGGGAAATACTGGTTATGTTCATGATTGTGTAGCTGCCGTTTTGGCCCTTGGAGTTCTCCATGTGAGCCCTTAAGTCCGAACGTGTATAGAGGAGCAAGTTCAAAGGCTTACACATCTTAACCATGCAAGGGCATGGGATGTGTTAAGCTTCTGCAGGTGGGATTTGGTGGAGACTTTACCTGAAGTGGCAGTCTTAAAAAGATGGGATAATTTTTAGCTTGATGACAAAGTTGCTAAGATAGCGTAGCAATTACTCTGCTGATACTAGAATTCAACTTTGCTGAATTTTGCTCAGCTACTTGGTTATAGTGGTCTGAATGGAATATTAGGTTTGTACAGTCTTTCTAGCCATTTCAAGTAAGACTTTTTAAGGTTTTCATCTGTTTATTACCCAAGAAAAACAAAATGTCTAATTTCAAGCCTTCTTTGGAGTTATTTTAAAAGCAACATACAAAATTTGCTATGGAATACAATTTGAATGAACTTTGTGTGCCAGGCATAGAAGACTGCAGATATTTTTGATAACCTTCCATATATGACAAAAATTTTGTTTGGAATTAACCACCTTGCAAACCTACTCTTCTCTATATGGTATATCTTAGCCTACTGAGAACTTGCAAGCTGAAGCTCAATCTGTAATGAAGAATCATTTTTACTGAGAGGTGATTGGATTGCAGTGTTCACAAAAAGTTATTTGTGTTTTTTACCAAAACACAAGATTGTAAGATATACCCTGAGTATATACTAATTTTATGGATTAAACTGTTTATTTCCTATTTTAAGGCATCTTTGCKCTATGTGCTTACCTATCTTATAGTAGACTGAAACAAAGCTTATAGCTCTCCAGCTGTGTTTGATACGCCAAGTTGTTTAGTTTGGGAWCTTATGTGGTGATATGAAGAATAAGCAATCTGCACTGTGTCAGTGCTTCAAATTTCCAGTTGCTAGCTTGCATTACAAGAAGCTTAACATGTATTACTCTTCAATATAAGTAACTGATATAGTTGCTGCAGGAATTCTGTTTACTTGCCAATTGGAAAGGAGGCCATCCATGCAATTATTCATAGGAGAAAACATGGTACATGACCATGTTTCTTTATTAAGATATGGTTAATTCCATAAAAGACTTTGAAAATCCATGGTTAGGGAGCTATTAACAGTCATAGATATTTCACTTGTGAGTCTGGTTACTGTGCATTTCAACTGGATAATAATAGACTGTGAATTAGTCTTTGGCAGAAAGTAGAAAGCATTTTTGTGGGAAAAATTTTGGAGCTAAGAGTATTATGGAAAAGATCAGGAGGAGTCAAGCAGTTCTCTGTTAGTGAGCCAGTGCTCAGAACTAGGTTTGTCTTTTCTGAGGTGACGTCTGTAGGTTCGGTGCATGATCCAGGAGTTGGTATGTTGATTTKCATTTGTAAGTGAACCTGCTATGGCAGTGCATAAGCCAGCTTCTACTGTGCAAATTGAGATAAATATCCAGATTTTTATGCACTTGAACCTTTTTTTATATCTAGTATTTATACCAATTTATTCAAAGACTAGGTAAGGTCTGTGACCTGTTAGATTCCGTGTTTGGTATTGTCAGCCATATTCAAATCAGTTCTAAAAAAATATATCCCAGAAGTCCAACCGTGGGAATTGACATTTTCTGTAAATTCTCAAGAAGGGCAGTTGTGCAACTGTTACTGCTCAGATTCAGCTTTACTAGAATTGTGAAGCTATGCATGAATTTCAAAATATGAGTAACTTCTTGAAAATATCCATTAATTTGAAAATATGAAGAATAACTAGGTGACATCTGAATCATGTGATGAGCTGAATTTTTCCATGTCAAAATAATATATATTATTAACTTTGTAAAACCAGTAATACATGAATAATTACCATCCTTTTAGTTACTGGTTCAGAAAAAAAGCATAGTAAATAGTGTCAGGGGATTGTGGAATCCTTTTTTCTTTTCCTAAATATCATCTTGTCCTGCTAAAGGTTATTCCTCACTTTCTTTTTGACTACAAAGAAGGGACCCAAAAAGACTGTGTGCTTTGTTCATTAGTGATGTAGAGGGACTTGGGATTCTTACTTTGGTTTGGTGGCAAGGTTTGGATGCTGATTGTCAATGCTAACCCTTTAATGTGCGGGGTTATCTATGGGTTCCACCTTTGAGTAATAAATACTCTTTCCCCCATGTTAGACCCTTAATTCTGATCTTGTTAACAGACTTTTTTACGAAGTTACTGGGTGAAATCCAAAGTCCTGCTGAAATACAAGTTTAGGAAATTGATTTTTTTTTTTACTTCCCTATTCACTCCCTTTTCTTTCAGCTGTCCTTAATTAACAGCCTGTATAGTATCTTGCCTTAAATGTCTGCTAGTGTGTGTAGGAGTGAGCTATTAAATGGATACTGCAAATCCATTAGTTRGAGTGAATTTTATTTACAGTTTGAAGTCTATGTAAAGGTAAAACCACCACAATATATCTATATAGCACAAAATGACTGAAATCTTGGTTTCTCATTTGCAAAATAATGACCTAAAAGTTATGTAAACGTGCATTATTTGTTATTTTAGCAATGATAGATGGGTTTGAGAACTTAATTCTTTGACCACTGACCTTTTCTGTTTCACTGTTTATGCCAACAACCAAACTTAAACAAACAGCCTCCTCAATGTGAATGTGGCCATTGATCGGCATATCTAGAGGGAAAAGTCTCTTTAAGCTATTGTAAAATGTTAGCTATTTGTCATAACTTCAGCTATTTGTGGCTTAAAGTTAAGCTGCTCCTAATGTTGGTTATTAACCACTAAAATGATACTTTACTTGTGATTATTTTTTTTAATTAAGCCTGTGTATTAGCTATAAAACTGCTTGAGTGCATTGTAAATAAAATGCTGTAATAATGAAGTGCTTTAATTATGCTTCCTGAAATATGCATAGTTCTCAGTAAATTTTTTATTTAAATTYTTAACATGTTCACTTTTTTCTGAAAAGCAGTTTGATTCACTGTAAAGGTGGAGATCCAGCCTTTAAAGTCATTTGAGCAAATTCCATGGCTGTTCTCTAGTTAGTGAGTTTTCATAGTATTTGCAGCAAGCTAATTGCTTCTGCTAATAAATAATCTAAAATCAATGCTGACAGCAGTTAACTGGCCCAGAGACTTTATTCTGTAAAGCACTTGGTTAACAACCTTCCTTAAATTAATAGCATTAAGTGCTATGAGGAAATAAATCTAAGGAATTGCCTGTCATTCGCTTGTCATGTCTAATAACTTCCAATAATGATGGCTGATAGAATTTTGCACATTCTATTATTGAAGTTGGTGCATGTAATTATTCTCCTCATTATATGTAAACAATTAACAATATTTGGTGTTTCCTTGCAATAAAGCTGTTAAATACAGGTGGCCTATTAAAGCTTAGTACCTTTTCCTTAAAGCAAAATTTCATTTCCTTTTGAGTACAGTAAATATGAAGGTGTCTGAGCATGACACTGGTTCATTGGTATGATTTCCAAATTTGGTAACTTTGTTGCCAGTAGTGGGAGGTGATAAAGGGGGGAAATATTTTGAAGAATTCTCTTTTGACGTGGAACTCTTTGCTTCCAGCTTGAAGAAGTAATGGAGAAGGAAACCTACAAGACTGCAAAATTAATTCTTGAGAGATTTGATCCAGAATCAAATGCAAAGGTATTGCATTGCAAATGGTGTTGATACTGCCTTAATATAAAAAAGACCATGGAGCTGGACATTTGCATGATGTAATTTATAATTAATTGGCAGGAGGCTGAGCTCCCATCTGCTGGAACATCTGCAACCCCCAGACCTGGACAAGGTAATAGCCCTGTAAAATGGCTGCTCTTTAGCATAGATGCTCATCTTTCATAGTAGTATCTGCTATAGAAGTCTCTCTGTGATAAACTTGTAGGTTGATAATCTTTTCTAGGGTTAGTAGACTGTTTGTTAAACTGTACCCATTAGTGTTTTTTATTTTTCAAATAATGCATCAAAGACTGATGCTATTCCACCTAGCAGAATGCTTGATGCTGATGCATAGAGAAGCAGATCCTTGCGGCCTGCTGAATATTTACTCCTAATTTTTCTAGAATACTGAATGGCTATCGGAAATATTATGTAATGTTCATTGGCTTAGCTTTTCAATTCTATTACTGTTTCTTTCTAATCAGACATTACTAATGCAGCCTTTAAACTACTTTTATGTAGTGGATAGAGAGATACCACAAAGCTAATGCAGAAATCAAATACTTTCTAGATGCTAAAAATGAACAATTCTTTACTACTTTAGATTGTCACATTTAAAGATGCTGTGGCATAAAAGAAAAAGAAATGGAAATAAATTGCAACATGCATTTCAATGAAGCCTTGTTTCTAGATTACATATAGAGATTTATAGATTGAGAAGAAATAAAGGTCTCTTCCCCACCCTAGCAGAGTGTTTGCATTGAAAACATCAGCTGCAAATTTTGGGGGGAATAAGGTTGTGGATATTTAATACAAAGTACCTTAAGCTTTTCTCAAATTTAAGTATGACATGCTGTAGTTAGTTGCAGTAATATTAATACTTCTAGCCTAAAGGCTTTGAAGTACCTGAACTCATTTGTGTTCATCTTTTCACTCTTGAAGTGCCAGTTTTGATGAGTGCATGGCAACTGGATTTACTAACAATGGTGTTCTGTAAGCTTTTTTCTGCATGGCCAAATGTACTATTTTGTTCTTCTTGCTTTACTTGAAATTRTCATTACCTGTCCTTACTTGTTGATGTTCAGTGAGTAGTTGCAGTGTGGTGTGTTCACAGTCAAGTTTTTATCTTTTTCTAGTAGGCACATCAGCTTTTCTTTAAGTTTGCTCCTTACCTGTCACTTGCATCGTTCTAGTTCTGTAGCATTCATGCATTCTTAAGGCTGAGGGCCCATTCTGTCACAGTATTTTGTTTTTCCTTGGTATAGGTCATGGGTTGTTGCCAAGAATTTTCTGTCATACCTGTAATGTTTAGGTAGAATATTTTTTAACTTATGCTTCTTCTCAGTAAGATGCATTAGAAATCAGCTCCAAACTAAGGTGACATTTATTTGTAGGATGCAAGTAACACTGGCTATAGAGAATGAAACTTCCTGGAAATGTTCTTACTTAGAGATCTGGAGATCTTCAAAGATGTAATACATTCAAAGATATCTGTGAAAGAGTAGCTGTCTGTAGACATAGACTAGCATATTAAATCCCTAGTTTTCTGTAGGACATAGTTGTAAATGTATTGGGACTTAGCTTTCGGTTAATGTTATAGTAAATTCTTTTCACTGTGTCTTTCCTGGGGCTGAAAATATACATCTAAGATTAGTTTATGGATAAGTTGTTAATTTTAATTTGTGGTAGCTAAGATTAACTGCAGCAAAAAACCTAGAATAAAAATGTAGATACTGGCATGTACTGATTATGTTTTGGATTAATTAACTATAAATCAAATGGACAGTGAAGTCTTTAGTCATCCTGGCTTTTTTAAGAGATTGTCAGCATTCTTGAAGATTGTGAAAAGTGATATTCTTTGTTTCTGTGGCAGACTGAGATTAGCAGTGGTGACAATTAAGTTGCTCTATCTGTAATAGCTAGTCTTGCGTATGTTTATAAAACATAGKACGCTTGCTTTTCGTACAAGGTTCTGAAATAGTCAAAAGCTGATCGATTGGGTCCAGCATGTAGTACGCTGATTTTGACTGGACTGTTAGTAGCAGGAATATGAGAGAGTGCTTCTGAGAGAGCTGAATTAAAAGCATATCTGGAAGAATGGCACTGTAGGCTGTGGCCTGTGTTAGTAAATGTGGTAGAATAGGAATAGATTTGTAGAATGAAATTGTTGCTGAGGAGTTGTCTGAGCTTTTCTCAAAGGAGAGTGAAAGATGACCAACGCATGATCATTTTGGACTCAATGTATATGAGGCAGTTGATGAAAAGTTAGTTGGTATGTTTTTAACTTAGCTGAAACTTGTAAACTTGTGATTTCCACTGCAATTACTACAAAGATTTAGTGGATCAGAATTAGAGAGTAGTTTGTTCTCTGAAAAAAAGATTATAGTGCCCCAATATTCTTCCTTCTGGCTCTTAATTTTTGTGTCTTTTTTTTTGGCATTTTGACACCTATTAAATAATTGTAGTCTTGACTGAAGTTTCATGTGAATCTTGAGTTTGGGATTAAACACCTGGAAATCCAAAAGGAAAAGGAATTTGAAAGCCTTTAAAGTGCAGTTTGATCTGTTCAGAAATTTTGAGAATTAGAAATAAGCAGGTAGTTATTTAGTAATCTAGCTGTATCAAGAAAATGCACTTAAATTTCAACAGTGATATAAATACATATCAACAATATTCTGTTGTTGATAGCCGTTCCCTCAGTTGTGTTGATACAACTGTTAGCAGGCCTGTAATGTAAGTGAGATCACTGCATAATCTTAAAAAGCAAGTGCTGATGACTGCAAGCTGAGAGATATGTGAGTGCATCAGAAAGAAGGAAGAAAATTCCAGAGCACTGGAACGGGTTGCCCAGAGAGGTTGTGGAGTCTCCTTCTCTGGAGATATTCAAAACCCACATGGATGCAGCCCTGTCTAACATGCTGTAGGTGACCCTGCTTGAGCAGGGAGGTTGGACTAGATGATCTCCAGAGGTCCCTCCAACCTTACTGATTCTGTGAAAATTCCTAATTTTGCTACTAAATCCAAAAACATACTGACCTGCACTGTGCTCTTCCCTTGCACTAACACTGGAAAAACAATGCATTTTTTTTCTCTGCAAAAATAGAAGTTTTTGAAGTGAGGGAGAAAAATACGTATGCTCGTAAATGTGAAAGATATGGCTGTTCCACCATTGGCAATATTTGAATGTTCTTTAAGAACTCATATTGAATGATCAGTTGCGAGTTGCCCTTTTCATTAGTGTCTGCTTATGAGTCGGWATTCAGTGCAAGTGGACCTTGGTGGTCTCAGGATTTATTTAAGTTATTTATCTGTCTTTGTACAGGTGGTTTGCAGATGCACAAAGAATGTTTAGGAAAATCTGTCTCTTTATGCAAACACAGAATGCTTGAGGTTGGAAGAGACCCACTTGATCCCTACTTGAGTAGGGGGATTGGACTAGGTCTCCARAGGTCCTCAAGCATTCTCTGTTTCTGCATGGAGTTCTGTTTCAGACTGGAGTTACCAGAGTTGTCTTTCTCTTTTTGGTGGATATTAATCCTAATTAAATGTACAGATAAGTAGACAAGAAAACAGCATACATGTGGTACCAGTTCATGGCTCTAGATTTTGGCGACTTTCCCAAATGAACTTCTGTTTGACCCACTGATCAGAACTCTTCCTTACCTGGCATAAGCTGACATCACCCCAGCCCCCACTGGGGCAATCGTATAATAAATAAATGGGATTATATATTATGGGGTAGTACTTTATTTTCAGGGACAGGAATCATTCTGAAGTTCAGCACACCCATCTATCTCCTGTGGCCAGGCAACTGCTGGTGGAATTCTAAAGTGCCTGTTAAGAATTTAAAGTCTCCTAGTTGTCACAAAATCAACAGATTAAAATCTCTAATCTTGCAACTCTTCAAGAGGATTAAGTTAAAGTCCAGTTCTGATAAATTTCATTTGTCAAGGTATCTAAGCAAGCTGATTGCAAATAGGTGGGTGCTGGAAATGGTGTTACTCTGTAGGTTTAGGTTTAAATGCTCTTTTGGGTATGCCTTTTATAGACTGTGTTCTCACTTGTTAACCATGTGAATGTCTGCAGTCCTGAAGGGAGAGTTAAACTTCAGGTTGATTTGTTGTGTTAGTATATTTCAAAAGCTCTGCAATTGGAGGTGAATAGGTRTAGTGGATGATAGCAGAACCTGCTCCTGAGCATGGTTCGTTTTGGTAAACTTGTGTGTAAGTATAATGGAACTTCAAGTCTTTGTATATTTGTATAATATCCAAACCTTAATGTTTTATTGGGATGATATTCCCATAGGTGTTAATGAGAACACTTTTTAGGTAAGAGCAGCTGAAGAAATTTAAGTGTGTGGTTTTTTTATATATRTATAACTGTGACTTAATAGTAACTCTCTGATAGTGGAGTGGGAAGAGAAAAGTAACTGCATTCCTTTAGAACCCATTCATGTTCTGTGATAATCCAGGCAAGTGTCCTGTTGGTAGTGTTGTTGAACAGAGTGAATGAAGTTGTATGACCTAGTAGCTTGTTCTGGTTCTGGAACTATTTTATTTAGCCAATCTGGAAAAAAAAATCCAATAACTCTGAGCATTTAGCCTAGATACTATAGACATTAGCAGAATAATTTTAGATCATGTGGAAGACAAAGGATTTGGAAGCATATTTAAACCGGGGGGTAAAAATAATGGTCAGTTCTGCTTCTGCATTGTTGGTTGAATCTAGCTGTTCATGGCTCCATATCTTCTGGTTTAGAGTATGCAATTGAATAGTAAGTATCTGCTAACTTTCTTCTGGAAGACTGAGTGTATAAAAGTTAATGATCATTGCTATTAAAATACAACATTCTGCTTGAGTTTTATTTCTATGGCATACTTTGCAGGCAGCTGGTGGTCTTTGGTTATAAGCCTTTCTGGTTTTGTTTGACTAGGTTATTTCTGTGCTGATTAGAACAGCAATATTAATGTGCTTTAACTAATTTCTTGTTTATTATACTGCTAGATTTTAAATTCAGTATGCATGTGTTCTTGACAGAAATCCGTCAGAGGACCACCGCTCAAAGAAATGCTTCTACGCCTTCTTCAGCAACTGCTAGACAAGGCTCTCCAAAATCACCAGTTCCGGTAACAGCATCTCCTGATCTGCAGAGAGACCTATCAGCTCTGAGCGGACCCCCAGAAAGAACTGTTGTGCCATCCGTGCAATCAAATGTTTTACCAAGACGCCCTGGGTCCCCTGCTACTTCAGTGCCTGGAATGGGTAAACAGAGCACTTAATGTTATTTACAGTTTATATTGTTTTCTCTGGTTACCAATAAAATAGGCCATTTTCAGACAGTATGGAAATGGCATTTCATTTGGAAATAGCAGAGCAGTTATCTGATTAAGTGGGAGTTCCATATTCAATTAGCCATAACTCTTTACAGCTGGCACCTTTTGATGCTGAAACCTATTGCCTGAGCTCATTTAACTGTTATGGCTTCTTTGTTTAAATGGCAATAAAACTTTGCAGTATTCTGTAGTCAACAATATAGCATACCTTTTTATGTCCTTGGTTTAGGGGAGCTCTACATTTATATAAATCAGGTACAGAGAATGCTTTCAGAATACAGTCATGTTTCTCACTAAACCCTGCACATATTTTCTAACATGCATCTTGACATTTATTTAAATTTTTGTTCTAGCAGAGATTTTAACGTAGCATAGATTAAAGTTTAAAAAACTGAATACTCTGGAAAAGTTGTCTTTGCCTTGTAGCTGAATTTTTCTAAAGTTGTGTGTCAGTTTGGTGCAGTAGTCAAAAGTTTAGCAACAGTTTGGTTGAGATCTTGTAGAAGTGAATGCTCTTCTGAATTAGTTTTGTACCCTGAAAATGCTTTTCCCTGGATTCTTAGCTCGTATTCAGGTTGGGTGGGTTTTTTCAAATCAAATGTGAAGAGAATTTCACACGAGGGATCTCAAAGTTAGCTTTGGGGGGATTTTGTTCTTGTTCTGCTCAGGGATAGTAGAACTGTATGGTYTAGTGCCAGGCCTTTCATTTGTTCTGGGATGTCTGGCAATTCTATCACAAGACAAAGGAATAAAACTATCTTGAATATAGAAAGGACACAACTTGCCAGAATTCTTTTGAACATTATTGTAATAGTTGTTTTTTTTTTCCTTTTCCCTCTTTAGGCAATGGTAAAGAATAGTTCTTGACTTGTGTCCCTGATTTCAACTTTAAGAAACTGAAGTCTTACTAGCTGTACTTACTTGCATGATACAATCTAAAAATAGGGCTGTACATAGTACATTGATACCCTCTCTCTCAGTGGAAAAAATTGGGCAGCTGGATTTCAAAATATCTATTCATAGTGCTTAGCATTGTGAATAAACTTGTCTTCTGAAGAAGCTGTGATCACTTCTTTGTAGAGTCTGTTAAGCCTTATTTTTTTGGTTAGTAACTGTTGATCTTTATGAAACTGCTAATACTGTTTTTCAGTCGTGAATTGAAATGTAAAGGTGAATTTAACAAATTTTGATCGTCTTGAAGGTATCAAAAATAAGCTGTTCACAGCAGGATACTGGGCATCTGATTTCAAATTAGTTTACTGAAACCTCTTTACTGAAAGTGTCATAATGAGTTTAAAATTCCAAGCACCTTCTTGGTTAAGAAGCTGCCTAAATAATGCTGTAATACCAACTGTATGATACAGTGTGTTTTCCTATAAGGAGAGATTCAGGCAAACTGCATACATTGTGCTATGTTTCCACCTTAACTGCAGAAAKGGTTCAAAATTAATGGGATTTTTTTTTTCCAAGGGACAGATGCCAACTCTGTTAATTTTAAAAAAATCTTAGTGCGGGTTTTGTAGTAATACTTTATGGACATGTGTTTTTTTCCTTCCCAATAGTAACTGGATCTTGAACAAGCTTAGTGCTTTGTCATGTATTCAAATGGAAGTCACTGGAATTTTCAGCTGATAAGGAAGCCCTGTTTTCCTAAATCTGCCCAAATTTTCTGGGCATATAAGATCTTCCTCACAGATATAGTGAGAAGTGTGTAAATTCTGTTYCTGAGAGTACTATCATTGCATCTAAGTTTACGCACGGCTTGCAACAAATATGAATAGCCTTAATTATCTCCAAAGTAGAGAAGATTAATAATTCATTTTCATTATACTRTATTTTGTAGAGGAGAATCAATTTAATGTGTATTACCACAGAGCTCCCATATGTTTGAAAATTAATAACCAGCAGGTAGTTGAGAGTTTGCCAAGCTTTGCAAAAATGACCAATCTTTCTACAATGATTGCTTTTGATGTTTATATTAATTACTGGTGTCCATAACAGCATGAGAACCAAGATGCTTGGTTTGAGTTTTTAGTAGACAGGTAATTGAAGATACTCTTGGAGCATGTTTTTTTAATGTTTTGTATTTTGACATACCTTTACTTTTCAACTTATTAACTTCTGGAAACTTTCATATGTTGGTAGTATACATGTCATATGAAAATTCAATCTGTTGAACACTAATGCTCAAACATGCTTGAGTTTTAACTAAATATTTACAAAATTATTCCAGAGCTCTCTTGCATGTTGTATCAGTGTTCTTTACCTTCATACCTATATTGAGTGTTTTCCATTAACTTTTTTTAATGGAAGCATAGCCTCTGTCAGTGTGAAGCCTTGGAAAATATATTTTGCTTGAAATCTTCTCCTGAGAGCTCTTAGAATCTGTAAAATGAAATGTGAGACCCAGTAGATGTTGCATTGAGTTTGTCCTGACTTACTGCTTTGAGATGGTTTTTAATCTTGGCTCTTGATGATGGAATACAGGAATAACTTGAATGTATTCACTGTTTTCTTTCTCTTTATCAGTTCTTTTGTTTGTGAAAACGGGGTTATTTTAAAAACACTTGTTTTGAGTGAAATGATGTTGTACTTATCGAAGAGTTGTAAATTGCAGTATTCTCAGCAAATTTTGTGCCTATAAAGACTAGGATATTCCTTCTATTTATGTTGTCTAATATTGATTGGAGGAGAAAACTTAAGTTTTGAAAGTCTGTGCTTCTAGAAATACTGTAGCCTTAATTGCAAGATTAATCATTCAACATGTAGCACTTCAGGAAGACATTTACCAAAATCTTGGTGGTTTGTGAAACAATGTTTCTGCTGTTTGCTGTAGGGGATTTAGGTTTGGCTCTACATGGAGATTGAACTGCAGGCCATAATCTTAATTGTTTGCCATAACCTATTTTCCTTTGTTTTGTCCAATCTGTGGTGATTAAAAGATAGATTTGAAATGATGGTTGCTGGCAGTTACATTTACTGCTATATTTAAACATAAAGTCCATTTTGGATCAGCTTACTAGAGACTTACTGTGCTATTTTTGTGTGTGTATGTGCTTATGGGTACATACTACTTCTATGCATGCCTTTATTAAAAAAAAAAAAAAAAAACTACCCTGTTGGAAGTTATGACTTCAGGCATGCCCCACTGTTGTCCATTATAGCAACTCGGATGCTATAATGAAACTCCTCTGGGAAGTTTGAAGTCCACTGTTTTTCCATACTATTTTAGAATTAAATGTCCTTCCAAATTAGTTCAGCTTATCAACAAACTCTGCTCCCTTGGTATAGTCCTTTATTTAGGTTTTCTTTAAAATACTTCTTGTGTCTTGGAGCAATGTGTTTAGTTTGTTATACTCAGCTTCCACGTCTGTTTATTGGGCATTATGTGGGGGCATTCTGTGAAACAAATATTCCCTAGAAAATTACTGGAACCATATAGCAGACTTAAGAGAATCAGAAACTGAATCTGCAGTTACCAAATGTTCTCCTTTTGAGCCATACCATTTATGTCTATTCTTGCTGGATATAGTAAGAATAGCTACCAGCCAGAAGTTTTTCCTGAGAAACTCTGGTTACTTTCAGTGCCTTGAAGATTTTACTTCTAAGAATAAGTTCTTGCGTGGCTTCAGTCTGTTACATGGTTTTTCATTGACAAGCAAAACTGCAGCAACAGCACAAGCTATCTAGAATTAAAGGTATATGGTGCTATGTGAGGTGATAGCACTGTCCAGTGAGAGGTATTCTTTCTCTACAGGATGGCAGTGATCTAGTTAGCCATTCCATGATTTGGCATATTTGATATACTTTCTGAACTATTGGATGGACTTTTGGGTGTGTGTGTGTGTGTATATGTGTGTGTGTATACATATACATACATACATATATATATATATATATATATATATACATACACACACATGTGGTGTGTGGTCTTGGAAAGAATCTCTCCTCCATGTGAGTGTGGAGGTATGTCCAGACTACTTAATAGTCTGCAGAACCCTTTCTGTACTGAAGACTAATTGCAACCCAGAACCTAGGTGTCAGTGCTTTGGAGGGGCAGGAAGTGTGTGACCTTCACCTAATGTGGACTGCTGAATGGACACCCAGTTAAGGGATTAAACTGAAACTATCCTACCAGACAAACTTTCAAACCTCATCTGTAGCCTACAAGCATTGTAATGTGAAATGTCAATGTTGGGAAAGCTATTTTGTAGCATAGGGTTAAAAGCAAAAGTGTTATCCCTTTAAAATGGATAAAGTTTTTATTTGTAGTGGCAAGTACTAACAGGAAAGTAGGAGGCAGTATGAGTCGCTGGAATATGCTAAGCTCTTTAAATTTGTGAAAATTATGTAACTTCTACTCTTGTCTAAAATCTATCTTGGCCAGTAGTGTGGCCTTGGAAAACAGTTTCAGATACTTGGTTATTTGTATGGTGATGTCTTGATGACTTAGACTTAATTTCTTACCAGACCATGTTTTACTTGTATGCTTAGCATCTTCTGTATTAAGGCTGGAAGAGAAGGTAAATATAAGAGCTCAAAGCTCTCTACAAAAATAGAAATTGGCAGATGTTTTTGTACAGTAGATCAGATGCTTTAAAACTTCTGTCAGTGGAAGGGAAASTGTTTGTTCTTGGTCTCTGTTTTTTGCCATGTATAAACAAAACTGGTAGCAACTATTGCTTGGTATTACCTGTTTTTAAAGGAGTTTTGTTTTGTTATTTATTAAACACATGGATATTAACAATGACATTCTGACTTTGACTAAGCATAAAATTGAAAGTGTATACCGTTTTGTCAAACGTGGAATTACCAAGCTATTAAATCTGTTTTGCCCTTTGATACATAGATTGAATGGATATTGTTTTTAGTTGGACTCTTGGATTCAAGTAACTGCCCAGAAACCAATGGGGCTTCTCTGGTAACCTTAGTTGTTCTTTACTGTTGTAATTGGTTTTACCAATTTTACTGGTGTAAACTTGAATAATTGAATATGACGAGTTGAGAGCACATAAAGACATACCCTATGGATGCATTACATTYGGAAATTATCTAATTAAATCCATTAGATATCAAAGACTTAAATAGTGGAACAATTTAAAGATTGAAGTTGGAAGAACAAAAGAACTTTGAACTGTTGTATTTAAAGAAGTCCTACAGCTTCTCTAGTGAATTTAGAAATACMATTTATATTAAGTAGGTGCAGTTAGTTTTTATTGTAGCATGTACAATAAAATTATAGGGCTATATACAACATAGCCAAAAATCAGTTTGACACACAAGTTTTTGTCTTTCTAGGTCTTCATCCTCCAGGCCCTCCTTTAGCAAGACCTATTCTTCCTCGAGAAAGGGGAGTTGTGGATAGAGTTATTGAATATTTGGTTGGTGATGGTCCTCAGAACAGGTAAGCCATTACTAAAGAGAATATCTACATTTTTTAGTAGTGAGCTTCTTAACTTTTTTTTTTGAAGAGGGACAAGGTTAGAAGCATTACAAGTTACTTTTTCTTGTTCTAAATTTTTGTAATGAAGTGGCCCTTTTCTAGTGCTTCATCTGAAATCTGTTTGTGGGGAAAATGGTAACCTTTTTGTAAATAATCTCTGAGCTGTATTAAACGTGATATGAAAAGGAAAGTCTTTGATATTCAACTGAGTGAATGAACTATACTTCCAACTATAAAAAAAATCATTTTTTTTTGTCTTCAACTTTATTAGTTACATGTACTTTCAGATTACCTTCGGAAGTGTCTAAACRTAACAGAAGTTCCATTTTAACTATGCTCACTTTTCATGTTGCCTATATTCTAATGAGAAAAAAGCTATTTAATAGTTTGGATGTGATTTTTCTGACAAGTCTGATACTTAAAATAAATCTGCTAAATTGTATGAGGCTTAAGTTGTAACAAAGAATCTTTCACTTTTTTAAACCAGCTTTAAAAACTATTCTTTACATCTTAAAGCCAAGTAAATCTGTATATTAGATGTTTCACCATGAATGCACATTTTAAGACTAAATATCCAAACCGTTAGTGAATGTCTAAAGTGAAATACATCTGTTACTTCAGTATCTTAATACTTAATGCTATGTAATTATATTGCTGATGTTTTCTAGGTATGCCCTAATATGTCAGCAATGTTTTTCGCACAATGGTATGGCTTTGAAGGAGGAATTTGAATACGTAGGTAAGAACTGAACTGTAGCCTATTTCTAGTGGTCTGCTTATGTTTTGTGACTACATGCATCATGCCTCAGTTTGGTTACAGTTAAGTGTTTAACTTGCACTGTCAAATGCTACTTCACATGGGAACAGTTTTATGGTAACTTACTACCCCATATCTTAGGGTTCACTTTAAGATTTTAAAATACTTCATTACAACTTTCAGGCCAAGGATTTTATGTGTAGAAAACTATTTAGTAGAAATAAGCCTCCTCTACTACATCCCTGAGAATTGCTACTGGCTATGAATAGTTCTCATAAGGCTTTTATAATGAGAAAGTATCTGACATTTAAAGTACTCTTCTACCAGAACTTAAACAAAATTTTGCTTTGGCAAGAAGATCTTGGGGAGGCATCAGAAAAGGGAACAGGCCCTGAGGGGCTATATGTGAATTTATGGCTGACAATAACTTAAGTCAGACATAGCTCTTTATTGAACACAGATGTTTTATTTTGCCTCCTTTCTACTGCAAGTGTAAGCACAGTGTTTGAGAAATGAAAGAATTTTAGATTTTTCCTTTTGTCTCAGTTTTGTGAGAAAATACACAGCATTGTAAGAGAATAAGCTGAACACTTCGTATGGACTCAGATATTAAGACTAGATGTCATCTTAGCTTAAACATTCACAGTTCAAATGTGCAAGAAATAACCATTTTTCTTGTCTTAGCAAAAGTRTGCATTTAACCATTATGTGGCATAATTGTATTTCTACTAAACAAAATTGTTTTTTTTTCTTAAGCATATGTGGAACAATGTTCTTCAAAGAGTAAACAGTGAGGAATAGCTTGAAGAATCTGTAGCAGACTTTAAGATGACATTAATTCACCCCTTGTTAAGGGGATGTTATCTTTGGTGTTCTATATAAAGGAATGGAAGGACAGACTAAATATTTACCATCTGGCAACGTCTTGTCATTCTGAATTGCATTTTGTTCACTGTGGTCAAATATTGCATAGTGATGGGAAAAAGTGTTTATAGGTAAGTGAGGCAGAGCTGAGAGAAAGCAGGTATTTTAAAGGAAGATKTATACTGAGGTCAAAAATAAAGCTGTATGGGGCAGTTTGTATAAATTTGATGGAGGTGATCTCGGTACTGATAGCTATTTAATTCTATGTTTTGAAAAGCCAAGGTGGAAGAAAGAAAATTTTCTTTTGGATGTGTTATTTGATCTGTTTTTTAGTGTCGTGGATGGTCAAAGTATTGTGTAGGGAAAAGGTGGGACATGATATGAGTTAGTGAGGCCACTTTCTTGGATATGCTTTTGTGCAGCTTTTAGGTGTGCCTACTGCTTTTTCCTGAATCCTGCAAGGAAAACTAGACCCCAAGCTCCACGACTTCCAGACTTCAGTTTTGAAAAAAAGYCACCTGCAGAACTGCAATCTGAAACTGAGCCTTTGGATAGTAGAAAGAAAAAGCTGCAGGAGAATGAACAGACRGAAGGTGTGTACTAATCTCATGAAGTCTGCTCTTTGTAATATCTGGTGAGATTCCCCCCCTCCACCTTCTTGTAGGCACTGTGTTTTTATTGATATGTAAGATTTGAGCATTCTTATTTACCTGCTTTATGTAAGGAGTTCTCTGCCTAGGTGAATCTCTTATAAGAATAAGAACAGCTTCCTGGGGGATGCAGTTTTTTTCAATTGTTTTTATTTCTTGTCTAGAAGTAGAAACAAACGTTATTAGCTTAACTTGTTGATATTGTGGTTTGCTGTCCTGTACCTGAAGTTTCTTCATGTATGTCTTGGAAATAATGGCTTAATAAAWTTAACTCCAATGTTACTGATAAACAGATGGAAAATAGCATTGTAAATTATACAAATAGTTAAAGGTATGTCCTGAAGTGGTTAACTTTCACTGTGTTCAACAGGTCATTTGATTGAGGTGTGTTGGAATTTCTGCCTTTGTTCCTTTTGTTTTCCTCAGGGCAGGAAAATCTAGTAAAACTACCTTGTTTAAGATCAGGGAGTTCAAAGACAAATTGTCAATTTTAATTTAACATAGTTCCTTTTGAGAAGTTTTATAGTCTGCAGATAAAGTAGGTGTCTGGTGTACAGCCAACAGGAAGATTCARTGTTTAGAAGTCTTCTAGAAATTAAAATATAAAACCAAAGAATCTCTAGTCAGATGTGTTATTGTATGCATATTGGAATTTTTGTATTAGTCTATACCAGGGAGCATGTGGTACAGAGTTATCAAATTGTACACCCCTGAGATTCAGATTGAAACTGCACCAACTGCAGGAAACTTCCACRTACAGCACAATAGAAATAATGTTTCTATTCAGTTATCTTTAATATTGGGTACAAAATAGAATTGGTATTTACTTTCAGGCATGAGAAGACTGAGAGGATTAGGCAAGTCTGATCCAACTAGCCATCTCTGAGTGTGGTTTGTGGGTGCTTTGTAGGCTAAATTTGTTTYGTGTGCCATAGTGTTCTTTTCCTTTAATGAAAGCGGTGCTTGTTCCTTCATTAGAAGCAGCTTGCCKTAGCTAGTTGCAAGGCAGCTGTAGAGCTGGCTACAGGCATACCTGAAGGGGTAGTGTGTCCTTCTGTGAGATGGAAGAAGGCATTAAAAGGAGCTTCTGCGCACCTTTCTCACCTTTGACAAATCACTTGGCGTAATTGAAAAGCTCCAAACTGAAGTATTTAGAATTAAGACAATATATTATATAAACCATTTCTTGCTTTTGCCCTTATGCTATGGRTCACTCCTAAAATACACCAACATGACTATTTCTAACAGTTGTATTCACACAGCTGAGAGAGGAAAATTACAGTAGAAGAGTAACAAAGGTAACAGTGGAGATGGGAACTTTTAAAACATTCYTCACTACTGTTACTGTTATGGAAGTAAGGCCTAAATCAGATGCCTGAAGTAAAGACCATGCAGATTTTTTCTTTGTCTTCAAACGATTGTCACTTCAGTGAGTGGAGGATGAATTAGTAGCTGCTTAGCTCCTTCTAAAGTCAGAATTTTGATACAGACAAGCTATCATGTGTTACTGAGTTTTACCTTAATCAAATGGAGAAACCCTAAAAGACTAGATGTGCAGCCCTTGGAGATAATGTGCCGTAGACTTCTGAGTATTATTCAGCTGCAAATTCTTAGAGGTTTGGGGAGAGCATGTGCTAATTAGGCTGGTATTATTAAAGAAATATTTATCAAACTATGCCTTTAATGGGTCTGAGCTGCTGAGTTGGTTTATAGATGTTGTAAAGAACTGAAAACCTTACAAACTAGTGCATGATTTTCATTAGACACATGAGATGCTGTAGGAGTGAAATTCTGCAAAATACTTCATGCTTTTTTTAGAAACAGAATTGTATCAAGTATTTCAAGATAAAATATAGAATGATTTTAATGCAGTAAATGTGAGATACTCCAGTTTAACACTGATAACTTACCAGCATGGTGTTACTTTAAGGTGCTCTCAAAAAAAGATGTGAGGGTCAAACCCCAGGTTTTTCCTCTTCCTTCCTTACTTGGAAGGGTAGATTGATATATTCCCCCACCTTCTTCCAGGAGAGGCAAAGATAACTGGTATGCTGACTTTTGGTGTATAACTTAAATGTTTACTCTTTTCTGAATGTCATCTCCAAGATGAAAAGGAAACAACCTGTTTTGATAATTAGCAAACAGCTAGGAATGGAATAAATGTATTAATATTCTACATAACTGATATCTCTGCAAAATGTTTTGTTGATGTAATATAGGTCTGTGCTACCCTATCAGTTTTTCTTTGTGTTAACCTCCTGTGACTTGCCACAGAGTAATCTTATGAATGAGGAAATAACACTTTCAATAAATCACTTTTTACATCAGAACACTAATTTGAAACATAATTTTGCTTAAAGGCAGTTGGATTTTATTAACAAGTGAACATTTCTTTGATTGTAATTTTAGGGTATGAAGCTATCATTTTATTGAGGTATAACTGTGGAAGGCTTTTGTTCACTCCTAGTGATATACTAGCTCTCATAACAAGACTAGAGTGTCTTTACTTACAGACACAAACAAATGTTAACACCAAGAAACCAGCTTCAGGATGCTGACAACAGATTCTTATTTGTAACACCTTTTAAGGCATAGCACAAAGGAACTATGCAAGCTAATGTGATACAGAAGTGGTATAAAGATTTTTTTTCTGGTCAGCTGAATTTACTAACAAATATAGTGTGAAGCCAAATCTATTTTTTAGTAACAAGCATGTTATATACTACTCCTCTGGATAAGAGATGTGAAGATTGCTTATGGGGAGTGCTGTTGGCATTGAAATTTAGATTTCTAAATCCTTTGGAAACATGGAGTTATCAGCCGTCATTCTTATGCAGATTACTGGAAAAAACATCAAGCTTCACTATTCAACAGAGCAACTTTGGAAATTTTACTACCAGAGTGAAGCAATATATTTTGGTTCTGTTCTTATCTCTTTCTTAAAAGACTTGATCTTAAATGCTTTTCATTGAAGGCTAGCCTCTTTTCTCATGAGCATTTAGAAGTATTAATGTTTGGATCATGTTAAAGCAATGAGGAACYGCTTTTACTCTTTTGATTAATTCTRTATTGCTCATACTTGCTACTACTATGCATTCTTGAAATAGTTACATTTAGGAATATTTTGAAAGTTGAAACAAGAAAGTTGGCAAATGACTGCAGTATTTTGTGGCGAATGTATGGCCGCTGGTATTCAAAGGTCTTAGATGCCTTGGAACTTCAGATCTCATCATGAAGCATCATAAAGCGCTTTATGGAGACAACATCTTATGCTGTCTCCAGATTTGTATAAATTTCTTGACCATCTTGACAAAATGATGGTTTAATGCTCTCATGTTTAAGGCTTCTTGGTAGACTGCAACTGCTAGTATTTGAAAAGCAGATGCAGAGACTTTGTTCAACAGAATGATTCACAGTAATATTAGCCTTGAAAGATATTGCTCTTTCAAGTTTTTGCTGCTTTGAGCTATGTCAAAAATAGAGATTGGCTTTGGGCAAATGTCGCAGATGGAGCGGAAACACTTTATCTAGGAATAAAACTGGCTGAGGACAAAGAACAGGTATAAGCTTGAATATTGGCTTTAGTCAGACTTGTTCCAGTCTACTTTCAAGAAACTGGCCTGGTAAACATCCTTTGTTTCGGAGATCTGGCTCGACTTACAATCATGCGCACACTCCTTCTGTAGCATAGCATTAGTGCACTGTGTCTCATCCAATCCCTTATTTCCTTTAAAAGTTGAGAATTTCTGCCTTCTGTGTTCTYTCTGTAATTCAACTGATATGGACAGAATCCCATGATTTCTCACACAAATATGGATCAGCTTGCCTTGAGTTTAATTACTTGTAAATATTACTACTTTTTAAATTTAATTACTTGTTTTCAGTGTGCCAAAGCTCAGTCTCATTGAGCAGCATGTCCTGCCTTCCGTAGAAAACTAAGGGTGCAAAGATTCAAGTGCTGTGTTAATATTGGACTCTTCCAAAGGCTTAACAATAGCTTTTTGTGATATAAAAGCCATGAACAGACTACTGTGAAGCACATGTACCTTAAATATTTTTTTGCCATATTGGACTGTGAAAGTCTGTTCTGCTAATGGAGCTGCAGAAGTGAAGAAAACTTGTCTCAAAGGTCTCAATCCGATTTGTTTTAGACAATAGAAAGGTTAGTGTAGGTTGAGTTAGGTTTAAGTTGGATGTTGCCAGTTGCTGTTAGTGAAGTCTAACTGCATGAAGTTTTCTGAAAAATTATCACACAAGTATTTTCTTTTGAAAACAAATTTGTTCCAGATGCTAGGAATTCATTTTATACTTCTGTGTTGATGTATACACAATAGAACAGATAATGTTATATAATGATAATGAACAGGAGCTCTCATAATTTGGATTCTGGATTTAAGTATTTACCTAAAATCTAGGTGATGACTTCCAAATGATTCTTACCTCTGTCATCTTTTACTTGTCCTTGTGAGTAAAGTATAGACCTTCTATGGAAGAGAACTTTTGAGAACAAACCTCTTTTCTTTGCCCTGAGGCTGAAAGCTGCTGCACAAGCAGTTATCTAACTTGTTTCAGGCAAACGCTGTTGAGTTAACCCAGGTAGTTTTACATAGTAGGAGTTTTTTTTTTTTTTTTTTTTTTTATTTTTTTTTTTTTTTTTTTAACCGCTACCTTCAATGTATTTCAGTCAAGAACAGTCTTACAAGCTTTGCTAACAGATCTAAGTAGATGGCAGATCTGGAGGGTTGACAGTAAGCTCTTGAGAACTGTACCTGGAAAAGTGTTTGAAGAATAGCTTAGAGCTTCCTTGCATAATCTCATCTTCAACAAAAATTAGCATTGGATAAATGGATGTGTTGCAGTCTGTAGCGYTTGGTCTCTCATTTGTACAGAACATGTTTTAATAACGTAACTTGTATGGAGTTGACATGCTTAACTATTTTGAATTAAACTAGCTTAATTTGTAGTCATCTGGACTTGGAGTTTTAATTTTGTAGCTTATTTTTTTGTAGTTYGGAAAGAATGATTTTCTCTTGATAAGCAGTTGCTGTTCAAATAGCAAAGCTTAGAAAAGCCAGGAATTGTCCAATTCTAGTGCAAAGGCRGAATTGCGAATAAGTGTGCCATCATTGTTACTGAAATGCCACAGATACCTCCCAGTATTTCAGAATTCTGAAATCTATGGATTCTAATTGTTCTGTAGTTTTTCCTATTATCTTGTGGTCTCTCTCCTCCAACCAAAGGTGATCTAAAGAAGAGTAAGAATCATCTTTGATTTCTTGTTTGTACTAGCAGTGCTAAGGCAACAGTTTTTCCTCTTAAGTACAGTTGCAAAGTAAAAGTAATTTATACTGTTTTTGTGAATATCTGCATGATGGCCATGTCTTCCACTTAAACTAATAGTGGTGCAATGATTTTACTGATTATCCAGTGAAATATTCTCYGTCATAAAAAGCAGACTAGCTGACTATGATATGAAGTATATATACTAAGTACTAAGCATTAATCAGAAGTGTTGGSGGGAAAAAAGGAATTGCTGTAGTTAAGAACAGTATTTCTTATAAGAGTTGTGTTAATACATTTTAAATAGCATATAGCTGTTTGGATCATGTGTATGTGTATTCTTCAGTAAAATCATGRGTTATTAGTTACTAAAGACACTAACATTTCTTGTCATCTTTAAATTTAATTTCAAAACTTTCTCTTAGTTACTATTTTTGCAGTCATTTAAATCATGCCATACTATGTTCAATGGAAAGTTTATCTAAAGTCAAATTGATATATTTAAAATGGAGTCGCTAATGAAGGCTGATCTTATTTATAGGTGGAGTTAGTAGCATCACTTATTATGATTTCTGACTTTCCATTTAAAGGATCCACTCRTGAGTTCCATATGAATGTGAGACTTCTACTAGACTAAAGCTTTCATGTAAACTGGTTTGTTTTAGCTGTATGTTTGGGAGAGTTCTCAAGAATGAGATGAAGGAAAAGGCCATGTAAAAAAAAAATATATACATACCTGAATTTTTCCTTAGAAGTGGTGTCTCCATGCTTTCAAGTGGAATTAAAAAAAATAGAGCATCATTCTCTTGTTCCTTTGAGTATAGATGGTTAGAACATGTATCCTGTCAGATTCTCTTTATTGCAAGCTTATTGGGATTAGCAGCTAATAGTCCCTAAAATTGTCCTTAGGCTAATTTTAAGCACTTGGTATCCACTTCTGAATATCTAAATCTACCACCAGACTGAATGCGTAGTCTCTTCAATTGCTACACTTCATCAGACTGAGAACATGTYGATTCTACAGGATCTTAAGCATCATTCCATTGAGGACTACAGAACTGAAACTGGGTAAAAAAGTAATGGTTGCGTTGAACCATACTGAGAACTATAAAAGAGGGCATAGTCATTTTTCTCCCATTCTGTACTTCTTGTGACTCTAGCCTAACCAGTAGTAGTAAAGAGGGAATCTAACTGCTGAACTCAATGTGGAAAAGCTTGGATCAGGTAAAGGAGCAAAATTGTTCATAGAATGAGGCTCAGGAAAATAGGAAGAGGTGAGACAGAACTGTTTGGGAGATTAAGATTGGTGGGCRTAAGTTGGGACTGAAAAAAAGGAAATTGTTTGAAGAGGAATGGGRAAGAGTGGGATARTCTAGAAAGAAACTGGGAACAGTARATTGTTTGGAGAGGAGAAGGRGGACTAAATCTGTGAARYGGCTCCAAAGAGGTATTGGAACAAGAAACAAAGTTAGGTGTTGAGCAGACTGAGAACAACTGAAAAAGTAAAGAGGAAAGTTGGCTGCAAACCTGCTGAGATGGAAGATCAAGTCTGAAGAAACAGGGAAGCTGAGCTGAACTGAACAGTTTGAAGTGGAGCCTGGGACTAGCCAGCTGAGGATAATGATGTAGACCTTGGAACTGTGTGTTGGGAGGAGAGAGGTCCCATGTTCCTGGTGACAGATAGCAGTTGTACCAGTTCTGAAAACTCTGRAAACTTCAGCCCTGCTAGTGTTCTGTGATTAATCAGACTGTTTGAGCCTGATGCTTTCAGACACCCAACACACTTTGGTACATAAGCAGTWACAAAAATTTGGTAAGGTTAACATTTTTGATCTGTAAACTTCAATTTGTAGTAATTTTGTAAACTGCTTACCTTCACGATGTGCGTTATAATAATCAGTGGACCTCCACTGATAGTCTTTGCTGCTCCTGTGTCATCTACGAGTCTAG
>NW_028185261.1:5985459-6000238 GCF_003343005.1 Rhea americana
ACTAGGAGTAACTACTTTAGAAGTAATACTAGTATTTGACTAATCGTCAAAATACGCCTGTTACGACAAACTCCTGGCACACATTGAGAGTAAAGACACAGGTAGACTAAGAATGCCTAGTAATTTTGATTTTGTTTTCAGATGTCCTGGACTAGTTTGTTCCAAAATTTTTATAGTTACATGCTGTTCATGTTCAGGGTAGTTTCTACTGAGTTGAAATCTGTGTTAAAAGCCTTGTAGGAAGAGCTATACCATTGCAAGCTTTCATTACTATGCACAAAAGCTGATTTACCATCAAATCTTAATTCTGATACAGTCTCGCATTAAAAGAATAAGCCTAGAAAGATTCTGAGGGCGAATGTAAACATATGTGCACCAAATACTGTATTATTCTTAATGGGGTCTGAAGTCTTTTCCATAGTATATTTTTTCTTCCTTAAATTTTACATTTTTTAACTTTTGACTCTTGCTAGAAAGATGAACTGTTTTGRCATTTGACAATTTCATGTAGTAACTACTTGAAACTCGTGTGTGATTGGAAGATAATTTCACATGCTTTCTTTTCTAAATATTAGCTACTTCTGAAAGTGATAACMTTTTTTCTTTTCACAGAATCTGAAGAAGCTGCTCAAATCATTGAGACAAAGCAGATAGATAACCAAGCCCCAAGTCTTGAGCTGCTAAATGATAAATTAGCTGAAAATGTTGAAAAAGATGAAGCAGAAAGTGAAATGGAGTTTTCAGCTGTTGAAACGGATTCTGCTATTTCAACTGAACAGAATGAAGAATCTTTAATGAAAGCAGAATAAAATACTTCAAGTGCCTTCTTTAGCTAGTTCTTTTAGCTTTGTTCATGCCTGTTACTATTCAGGTGAGCTTTTTTAATGGTACAACTTAAATATTGCTTGAGCTTGAACTGCCTCACTGCCACAGTATGTCAAAGCTATGTTTAAAAATGGGTGTTGTAAGTTAAGCATGTGTCTTTAAATGAGTTAACACACAGCAGAATGTATAGTTATTTGAAGTCTAACAGTTGTAGCTGTTGTTCAGTTTTGCATACTTAAACTAAAAAGTACAAGTTTAGGTGGCCTATAATTTGGTATCCCTTTAGCTGTCAAACAAAGAGCAATTTTGGCAGCAACTGACCTAGTAAAGTTTGGTCTAGTGAAYTTAAGATACTTTTTAATGCTTTCCTGCTGAAAATGAATTGACTATATTTTAAATACACAGATGTTTACAAGCTGAAGTGTCATCTAACATTTGACTTAAGCATATGGAAAGTGTCATTACGGTGATATCAGTGTTACTCGTTGTCTAACTTCTTGACAGAATTCAGTTAAATGGCACTCAGATGAATGGTATTTCCTTTGGTAGTATTTGCATTGCAGATGAACCGGAGGTGCACACATACAAAGCTCTTTTTGTGTTTACATAATATAGGAAGTCTGCACTTGATTGTACTTGAATACAAAGCACTATTTATACCTGTACAATAATGACAAGATAAGTGAATTTTGTGCCTTTGTGTATTTTGTTAAAGGAAAATAAAGATATGTAGCAGCAGTATTTGCTTTGTGATTCCTAGAACTTCAGAGAACTTTTAATCTACTATATGCAACTATATTACAAGGAAATTGAAAAATAACGTGATGTCTTAAGAAGAGCATATATACATATTGTGTAGCTAAGATGACTTTAGTAAAACTGAAATCAATCCCCCATCAATAAGGGGAAGTTAYGTGCAATTATTAAGACTTAACTGTGCCTAAAATCTGATTCTATTTTTGGATAACATTACAATGAGTATTTGCTGCTGGATCACTGCAGAGCTATACTTTTTAATCCTAACTGTTTAAAGCTAAGCACACTTATTATGCAAGTTCAGATAAAACTAATATTTGGGAACTTGAATCAGAATTCTTCTGGTGACTGGAATTGAGGCACCTATATATGTGTGTGTGTATGTATATGTATATATATGTGTGTGTATATATATAAAGATTTATTTACATGCTGTCCATGCATAGCTCAGTTGACTTACGAGTAGTTGTGATTAAAACCTTTATCAAGTTTGTAATTCCCTCCATGTACTTCACTATATGATAGGTTGGAAAAACCTTTTAACATTTTAAAAATATTTAATCTTACTCTCAATGAACTGAATTTACAATATTCAGATAGCAAAATCTTAATGTGAATGCCCTCTGCAAGAAGTCTGTTTCTAAATATGACCTTAGATTTCATATTGAATGAGACAATTTCTTACTTAAACAGCAGTAATTATTTTTTCCAATTCCAGCCTTATTTTCTGATGGGTTGATTTAAAAGCTCAATCCTCAGACTCAAGTTCAGGAGAAGATCTGTATTTAGATTAAAATTTTTTTCTAGTTAACTAGTTGCAATTCACATTTTAATTAGTCATAGTAGATTAAATACTGGCAAATGATTARAAGAGTACTTATAGATATTTAGTTACATGATATACAGAAGAATTAATAAAAATGGACAGCCATTAAATGTGTGACTCTTAGTTTGGAATCCAAAGAAACTGGTCCCTTTTCAAAACATTGCCTCTGGGTGTGAGAAAAGCGCATATTACGAAGTGGTAGGGGAAACACACTTTTTGGTAACTTAAGTGCATCTTCTATCCTGAAACTTCTGTAAAACAATATTGAGAATAATTTTGAAAGATAATGCTTATGCATTTGTACATATGTAAGATTTTCAAATATTAAGCCCTATTTTGTATATCAGTTTTTCTGTTCTGTTCTTTTTTTTTTAAAAAAAATCAGTAGTGTAGTAAATCAACCCAGTTAGCGTGTACCTATCTTCATAGTACTAAAACCAGGTAAAATTTCATGCATGATCCCCACTAGGGATATCTGAATTACTGTCATTTCAGTGAYTGAGATTACTTTAGGCCCATGTATTAATTTACTTTAAAAATTGAATCTTTTATATCTGTAGAGTATTATAGGTTCTTACCTTGAGATGTTGTCATCAGGCCGTATGCATACAACATATACTGAATAGGCTGAGAAAATCTGTTTATAATTTTTTTTGTTACTGGAAGATATGTATTTCCAGATACTCTTTTTATCAAGGACACATACTTTCTGCTATGTCAAATCATAAGTTGTTGAGAATCTGAATTTTTTGGAAAAATTGGCATCTTGCATGAGATGTCCAGGGGAAAGCATTATTTCTCCGAACATTGCTCCAACATTGCTCCTAACATGCTTAAATGTGACATTATCAACTTGCAACAGAAATGATTGATACTTTGTATTTAGCATGTCACTGAAGAATTGGGTAGAAACAGTCAACCTGACAAGAAAACAAATACTTGCTTAAATGTGTGAAACCRATTTATGAGAACTAAGGGTGCCTAGTGTTTTTTGAGGAGGGAAGACATAAAGGAGCCCTACGCACATAATAGTTTTTTTTCAAGAGGTTTTTGTATAGAAAAAGCAGCAAGGATAATGTTTCCAAGCAGTCGTTCCCACTAACTGCTTTGGGAGGCTTGGAAAAGTTTAGGATGTCCTGGCATTAATTGAGTAGAGAACGATATATTTCTAATTTTGTAACTTTTCAGGGSATTAAAACAGCTATAGTAAGTGAGGGCAGAGAGGTAATTAATTCTCTAAACTAAATGYGGGGAGATGCCGGTGATAGAAATGGACTCTGGGCTTTCCTCAGTTTACAGTAAGCTTTCACAAGTATACATACTGCCAAGTGTGTGTGCGTGCCTCAGGACTGATACGGAAGTAAAGATTCTGTTTCTGGGGCAGTTGGTTCTTGGCATCTTTAAGAATGGCAATAATAGATGCCTGTCCAGCAGAAATTGAACTGGAATCCATAAATATCTTTCAATGAGCAGCAATTTAGGCTTTGTTTAGCCAGTGTTAGTGATGTTTCTATAGCTCTGAAAACTTGAAAAAGGAGTATCTGGAATGAAAAGGTGCAGCAGTTGTCAGTGATATTTATCCCAATTTTAGACTGACTCTCAAAAGATGAGAAAGATGGAAGAATGTGTGGGGGAGTGTAACAAATAAGATGAGCTCGTGTTTTGTTGTCATCTTGCTTCCCAATATGTATTTGAACACATCATATGCGTTTTGAATACTTTCAAAAGTACTTAAAAGCCTAGTTGTGTGAAAGATGATGTACAAACTCCATTATTCCTGTATCCTGGAGGAGGAGAAAAATCATTAAGTGGGACACTAAAGTAATACTTAAACTTGTTTGTGCCATGCTTCTAAGATATAGTGATCTAGAAGTAATTGCAAGATGTWATCTTACTCAAATGCATATTATGTATTTGAGAGGAATTATCTAGGCTGTGTGGAATCTGTCATGAAAGACAAATGAATTATTCCAGTTCAAAATGAGCTGAAATGAATTGGTCAAATGTAAGTATACTGAGGACACTTAAGACTGCAGAGATAAGGGGAAAATGCTACTTTGAAGTGTAAGACTTGGAGAACACAATTATTTTGGTCAGCCAGTTGGTTACCCTTGGACATCTTGGTATCAGTGGATGATGTAGTGGGATCTGTTTGCTGTGTCTCAAAGCTGTTCAGTCTATAAACAGCAAAAGCAGAAGCTGGTGGGAAAAGAAATCAGAGCTGTTGGTACTTCATTAACAGATAGGACTAGAGGTCTTTTCCAGTCGTGATTAAAATTTCAGTGCCTCACATCTAAGTACCTCATTTTTCCATTACTTTCTTGAATTGGTAAATGCACACCTATCTTGATTTTTTTTTTTTTTTTTGGAGGGGGAAGGAGATGGGGGGCAAAGTTAGCCTCTAAAGTTTCAGAATGTGAGACATGAAAGACTAGCACTGACACTTTAAGTAAATAAGAGATCTTAGTTATAAATGYGTGAGGTATATAAACACTAGGAAGTAAGTAATTCATGAATAAACTCAAACTGGGAGTTTGAAAGTTCCTAATGATTTGGCCAAGTAAATTTCCAGGAGACATTAGGTTTAAAATAGGTTGATAGGAGTGAGCAGACGATAAGGGATTAGACTCCTTGACCAATGAATTCTTTCTAGTAGCGTGTGCCTTTCCTGTGTTCTTTTACTTAAGAATGTATCAAGCCCTAGGATCTGTGTATTCGTTCATGGAAGGGTTGATTTTTAGCTGTTGTCAGAAAGTTTTGATTCACTGAAAGGAAGATGTTTGAGAAAYTTTGATAATTACCAATCTGTGGCAGGGCTCCTCACTTCTAGGATTAGTGAAACTGTAGCAATATTTACTCTTTAAAACAAATTTAACACTCATACTAGGAGAAATATTTCTCCCTAATGCTTACCTGTAATTATTGAGCTGTAGTTTCTTAATGGGGTTTGATGAGCAGTTGTGGATTTGTGGTGATGGGTGAGTGAGCAGGACAGACTGTGGTCTTGAGGTGAAGTTCTTGGTTTTCAAATCTGTGGAGGGTGACAAAGGGGAGCAACTACAACTAACTCTTCTGTTACTAGTGTTCCTACTGGGCTGATTGACATAAGACTGTAGGCTTCCAGGTCTTGATGTGTAGTAACATATCGCAGCTTCTTTCAGAGGAAAAACTGTAAGCGTCCATTGGAAGTGATCTGTACATTACATAGTCGTGAATCTGTATCTATTAGTATGGGATTAAATGTACTTCATGCTCTCAATTTTCCCTATTCAGAAGGGAAAGCTGCCATTCCGAGTAGGTAGGAATTGCTTGACACTTTGTCTTTTTTAGGGGAGAGGGTGCTTATGCAACAAGTAGAAAAGTTATGATAGCTTTTAACAAYAAAAATTGCTGCCCTGCAGTGTTTGAAAAAATGAAGCTGTCCCATAAGCTCGTGAGTTTCAAGGAATTTGGCTTCTCTTCACCATTGCTTTTGATTTGTGAACCTCTCTGGGGTCCTTTCAGGGCACATTCAATCTTTTTTTCTGCAAGAATAAGACCTACAGATGTGTATGATGGGCAGGATAGAGAGAATGGTTTTAAAATGAAATGTATTGATTATACAATAATTTGCTCCCAAACCGTGGGGTTTTGAGATTAAAGCAAACTCTTAAGATTCTTGATAGATTATCTGAGTTGGCAACAGTGAAAAATCTAAAGCACTGAATCATAATATAACCCTTTCAAGGTTGCATAAAATCAATTTGATCGTGACTTAACTTTTCCTTAGAAGGGAGGTCCTGGCTATAATTCTTGTAATACTAGTATTTCTCACCATCACTGAGAACAAGCATACTTCAGGACTGCTTTTGTATGTACCTAGCATTARGCTATGAAGAGTTCTCAGTAAGCAATTGCTAATGTTTTTCAACAGTGGCTCATAAGCTGTTTTCCCACTGTGAAATCATATATTCTTTTCATTGTGTGACAAGAATAATTTGCAAAAAGAAAATTGCAACAGTTAGAAATACATGTAGCAAAATCCTTAAATAATCAGATATAGGAGAAAACAATAGGTACAAATACTAGAGATCAGGCAATTGGGATATTCAATTTGCAAATTCAAATTCAACTCTAAATTTGTAACTTAAATTGAAATAATAATTTTCTTTCTCTTTTTCTCTCTCCATTTTGCTGACTAAATGAAAATTAAGATGCTGGATTTATAGAAAACCCTGAAGCAACAAAGACCTTCCAGCTATCCTGAAATATTCTACCCTCTAATTCCTTACACCACTTCAAGGAGCTCTACTCAATTGAGGAAATTTAATTATGAATTGTTCAGCACACAGAGACAAACATTTTACAAAAACACAAAGTTTATTTTAAGGAAACTATTTAAAATGAGGTTTTAGATGAAATGTGAAAGTATTTCTTAATGTGTTTGGTTGTGTATTCTGTATTGTACACTGAGCATTTATTTAAACAGGAGATACTCTATCTATAGAATATTTCAGTTCTTGTTTTAATAGTCTTGTTACATTAGTAAAGCTTTTGTGTGTTTATGTAGTATACAGTATGAATAGCCTCTTTAATCAAAAGTATCATTTCAAGGTCTTGACCAGCAGCTACCTCACCTGTAATTGAAACTCCATTAAAACAAATAGCAAAAATGTTGATTACTGTGTATTGTTAGTTTGACAGACTTCATTATGAAATTTCTATTAGCTTTTCTACTTGTAATTGGGAAGATATTTAAGCTTGTGCTCCCCTTTTGAAATATATTTTTATTGAATTCAAAAAAATTTTAAAAATGCGTAAGATTAAATTATACTGCTTCTTATTTGAATATATGCTACTTTTATTGTGTATGTTAATAAGGAATAACTTGATTCTGAAAAGGCTGTTGATTGTTTATCTGATCCGGATTTTGTGACTGGAATAACAGTCAGGTTGCTCTTTGCCTTGTAAAAATTTTTAAGGTGACTTACRCTTTTGAGATGATGATTCTTTTGCACTGACTATGCTTGCTCAAGTTGGATTTCATAGACTTTTAAATGGCCTCATGTGTTACCAAAACAAGGATGGGGATGTCCCTGTTTCTTCAGTGCATTCCCCACCCCCACAGTTGGACTGGCATAGGTGGAAAACAAAAGTTGTTCAAGGCTGAGTAAGTTCTGATAAGACCAATTTATCTATACCACAAACAATTGTGAAAGTTGCTCGCTCATGGCATGAACAGCCAGCTGCTCTTAAAGGTCAGGCTGATACAAGACTGCAAAATTTTGTGTGCGCAGTGAAGTAGAGGCATTGAAAACCTGCCTTGATTCAGTATAAAATATTGTGTGCCAACTTCAGAGGAGACAGTAGAATTCTGAAGATACCAACTTTTTGTCTGTGATTCCCCTTTCCATAAACGCATACATTTGGGGGTAGATATTGCAAGTTTTATTGTGTCTAAGTGGTGATTTATGTCCTTATTCTTGCATTATTGTCCATAAGGTACTGCCCTGTGTCACAGGCCTGTATTACCTAATTTTTTCAGACTGTTTCATTTTCATTAGTACAACTGTTTTAGCTTGTGAGCAGTGTACCACACCTCACTTATAATCCAAGAGAGTATTAGATGCGCAGAACTGACGTCTAACCCTGTCAGTCTGGCTGATTGACCCCTCAGCTTCCGAAACATGGGTTCGTTTTTTTAAAATCCAAGTTAGCCCCATATCCATTTTCACACACATTCTGGGCAGTTTAAAGGTTGGTCAGAATCGAATATTGCGCTTTCAAATTTGATAATGTATGAGTACAGAACTGTGACCTTTGATACATAGTAATACATCAACATGACATGAGCAGTAAGTGCAGCGATTACCTTTACTACACTTGAGATTGTGTTTTAGTTCTCATCTTGTAAGCAATTATTTCAGGAAAGAAAGGATTTCTCTAACTTGAATATATTTTGCAAATAGTGTAAATGCAGAAATTAATCTTTGGAGACTTTTTGATTTACAGGTGATTATTTTTCAAATGAATCTTGGCTTTTAAATTAACATTGCTTCGTAGTAGAAAGGAGTGAGTTCTGACTTTTGTACCATTGGCTCTTACAATACTGTTTTCTGGGAGAATCTTTTTTTAACTCTTTTTGATATGTTCTGAGGTAACGTAAGGTTCATATTCTGACTTATGGCCAAAGCCAGATCCTGCAAGCAGTTGACATCATTGCCTCTGTGTAGCTCCCATGATAATACTTGTATGAGTTATAGTTGCATGTATGAGGATGAYGCAAGTCAATTTGCTTTTTTTTGGTAGGTATCTTTTAGAATGTATGAGAATCTCATTAGATGTGCACTGTGTATTGAGTTAGAAGGCTATTTTAGCTGCTCCAGCAATGTTTCATTTTTTTTCTGATCAGATCAAGATACATTTGCTTTAGTTTCCAAGTCTTCTCCTTCACCTGTTGTTACAAATTATTTGGATAAGGATAGTGCACAACCACTACCTGGTAGGCACTATAAAAACATAAATATGTGCTGCATTGCTAAAGAGTATAAAGACTCTGCAGATCTGTAAGAGGAGGATTAGTACCAGTTTATAGCTTCTGTTCTGTGGACTAAAAATCAGAATAAAATTCTGTGTCATTCTGAGCAAGCCATTGAGTAACTGTTGAATGGTGACTTTTCATCAATGCTGTCTGTCATGAACAAAACTCAAAGGAATAAAGTGCAGTAGGACTTACTGTTCTTCTAAAATACTGGCTTCCTCAGGAGCTGAACACTGAGGCGTTGGCTTGTTAGAGTGCTTACGCATTGAAATTTTTGCTCAGTGAAGAGTATAACTTGTAATTCAGGAGTTSAGCGAAATGTTTGTTCTGTTTAGTATTGAGGTGAAATCAACACCTTTTAAAATAGGAGATTTTTAAGCTATCAAAAATCTGTACACCTAATTCACAATMATGGTTGGCCTTATTGGCACACTTATGCAGGAGGCAGAAGACTGATGTGGTTGATTTGGAGTAGCAACTGAAACCTTATCTCCCAAATCTAAGGTAAGTAGAAGGGTAACTTTTTTTCTAGTGTAGGTTTCTTTTTCTAACTACTGGCTTTGGGGGTGATCACTTGTTGTGTATACGCATTGGCCATAAATTGATCATAAACCTGAAACTTTTCTAACAAAAATTTCATCAAAATTGAAAGATTTCTCTGACAGATTTTCTAACACTTTCAAGTGAAGAATTTGTTGCTATCTCCAGTCTTGTTCCCCCTTTGGGAGTGAGAACAAATACACACAATAGATCGTTATATAAATTAATCCTAATCAGCGTTGATYGTACAAACTTTTCTGCAAAGCCACAAGGAAGATCCTGTATGGGGAAGTTCTGGAAACATGTTTTTGTGCAACGTTTCTTGTTGCTTTCAACCTGTGSCAGGTAAGGGAATATTAGGCCTTTAACTGCTTAAAAATGAAAATTCCAGCTTTTTTTTGTATTCTTTCACTGATTTTAAATGTTCATAGGACTGGTTTATTTTGAAAGAAATAATCTTGTTGCACAGCATTTTCYATTTAAAAATGTGAAGTCTCTATGTGGAAATCTTGAGCTAAAAATGGCTGAAAACCAAAACAGTTTKCAAATGAAGGTACTGTGTGTGTTCATGACATAGCAAATGAGTGTGGCTGCAACAACTCAATACGGAAGTCTGTTTTTCTGTTAAGGATCTATTTTTATAAGAAAGCTACTTACAGTAAAAAATTCAATTGTGCCAGTAGAAAAGTGGGTGGAGAAGTATATTTATTACTTTTCTGCAAGAGAAAATGGCAAAACCTTGGTAACTGTTCTATCATTACAAGTCAGTTTTTGTTGACTGTTGTTTGACCACACTGAATTACTTCTACTACTAACTCTGACATCTTCAGTTCTTTTCTCTAAACACTAGTGTATAATATTAATCAYTTTTAAAGCAGACAACACCGGTATTCCCTAACAGTAGTAGAATCCRTCTTATAGTATCTGCAAAAAATACTTATTTTCACTCATTTTAGAGAAGAGAGGGAATATAGTATTTTTTCACCATTTCTACTGCAACAATATTAGTAGAAATATTTATTTTTCAAAAACACTAGCGTTTCTGCTTGTTTGAGCTATTTGCCCAGCTGAGGCTTTTTTAAAGACAGTGAATGACAGCCTGGATGCAGAGTGTATTTTCTTTTTCAGACTTAAAACTTATCTTACACGCTTGCAGTGGTGTGAAATCCTKCTGAGAGGAGATTGTTAGATGACTGAACAAATGTGGGCGGTTGAAATTTAGGGACACTTAATGGGAGCTACTCAGCTAAAACTGTGTGCATGCTATTGTGAATGCTCTTGATGTAATACAGTAAGACATTATGTTCATCCAGTAGTGGCTGTCTGATCTATTTGATTTTTAAAATCTCTATTGCTTTAAGAATTTTCACAAGATGCATTCTGAATAAGTGTAATGATTCTGTGAGCCAGAATATTGTTAGCCATCGTGAACAGTACTGAAGGAGTCTCAGTATATATAATGTGATGGATGCAATTTTGTTTGAATTTTTTTCCAAGGCCAATTTAATTTTGATTTATTTGCCTCATTAACTCAAGGATTCAGAAAATTGAATGCCACCTGAGTAAGGTATTATTAACACTAGTGAAACATCCTCAGAATCACTCCATGCTTATAAATTGGTCTTTCGAAGCATTTTAAAGGCATAACGATACTGTTGTGAAAATGAACAGTGTCCTTTAAAAATTGTAAAATGCTTTATCTGATTTCTGAAATAAGACTTGGTCACCTGACTTAAATGTATACTGATCTATTATTTATGCTTTGAAAATAGAGCTGATAAAAAGCATAAGTGTTCTTGATAYTATATTTTGTCATATCTGGCTAAAAAGATTGAAATCCAGAAAAACAATTTTCTGAAGAAATGAAATAGTATGCCCTCCTGAACCCCTGGGGAAAATAGCCTCTCTGTTTGCTCGGAATATGAAACAGTAAAACAGTATAAGTAAAACAGACAGCCCATGTCACATTGCTATTTGTACAGTTTGGAAAGATGTTTTAAAAACATTTTATAGTTATTTTTGATAAACAAATGGTACAAATAACATCTGCAAACCAACCCTGCTGATGTAAGATTTTTTCAAATCAGATTTGATTCTCAGAGAAAGTGGGAAAATTGCTTTGCAAAACTRAAGTTGTATAACTCTCAAGAATATGCAAAACGTATACACAAGAATATATCTTGCTMTCCTTTTGCCCTCCCTCAAAGACACTAATGCTGATTCTCCATCATCTTTGCCTTTGGACTCAGAAGATGGCTTGATAAAATTATCAAATAACAAAAAGATCAGTTACTAAACATAAACATTGACATTTTTATAAGTCAATATCTGAAYGCTCAAATTGGTACCTGGGTGTCCAGCTGCGCTTTTGGAACTGCAGCCTCCTTAAAGCCTTGAGATTTCCACTTGAGTCAATGCCCCACTGAAAAATGAGTTTAAGGGTTGTATCACCCTCCACAGGTGATGCATCTGTGGTCAGGGAGGAACAAAGAAAATGTGTGTGTTGCCTCGCTGTCACTTTCTGCAGGKTCTGCTGGAGACCCTCGTGCTGAGGATGAACGGGACCTCTAAGCACCGTGGCATCCAGAAGCACGCTCTTCAGTATATAAACGCTGATTTCACCTCGCTGTCCTTCACTATGAGGTGAAAACCGAGATGGAAGTTCCCTGGCAGCAGGGCCCAGAGGTCTGACATCGTAGCTCCGCAAATGCCCTGTTGCTGAAGGCTAGCCAAGTAAGCACGTGTCGGGAGAGTCCCTGAAACRTTGCTCCCTTAGGAGCTGACTTTTGTCTATGTTTGCGGAATATGCGTCTTCAAAGCCAAATGAAGYTGAGCGGAATTTCTCTACTGCCATGTTATACTTGAGATTTCCATTGTCCATAGRGTTGGCTAAAGCCAACTTTTCTTTACTGATATTTTCATAGGGTGCTTGGTGGATTCCATCCCAGAAGGACTAAATTGTGATGTATCTGCAGACTATAAGAGGTGCATATTTTGTAAATATGTATGTGTTTAATAGAGAATTCAAGAAAAAGAATTTCTGTTCATTTTCTATCGTAAATTTTATAAATACAGTGATCTAATAAAATCTACCTTTTGAGTTTATGCAAGGCTGGGATATTGCTTGACATTTTATTTTGATGCCTGAACAAAGAGCAAGTCTTCGGAGGATTTACTAAAATAGTAACATTTCACTGAGTTAATCTTTTTGTTGAATGAATAATCTCTTGGGGAGGGAGTCTTTGTCAAGGTTGAGGTAGAATTCTGGAACTGTTTTTTATGTTACGGTTATACATATTCACTGTCATATAATACCTATAGAGGTGTTAATGGAAGACATGCCACTCTGAATGGATGTKTTCGTACAGTAAATGCAGAAAAGGAACGAACACAATATTGAGCTCAAGCATTGTTAATCCGCCYATACTTTAATTCTGGCTTCTTTCTGGCAAAAGAATTATTATTATTAATTCTAATTAGTATCCATAAAATACCCATAGGCATATCATGTCTAAGACTTGAATGATTTATTAAAGTATCTATAGAGATGGTTTTCTTTATAACCTATGTTGTATGGTCTGAGCTATGCTTCCGTTCATCCCAGATCTCATAGATGGTTCAAGCAGTATGCAGAACAAGTACAAGTGGTTTAAGAGCTTACCAGCAGTGAAGAATCTGAAAACCTTTGTGATGGATCCCATTTGCTAAACAGCTGTGAAAAATAACTAAAGACAGTTCGGTTACATTTGAATATTCTRTAGAAGTTAAATATGGAATGGAATCTGACTGGAAAATGTTGATTGCTGCCCATGATTTCAAGTTAATTGGCAAGCTTCTGTTAGGGGGGAAAAAGTATTATCTGTGTAAAAATTACTTTTCCTTAAGAGAAAATCTTAGCCAGGAATTCACAGGGAGCTCTGGGAAAGACAGTTATTGGAGGAATAAATTCTCATATGGTGCAATTATGTGGTATTTGTGGTGGTGTCTCTAGTGTGAGAAAGTGTGTTTGCACTGAACTAAGATAAGTTCCTGCTTATCTTGCATTGGGAAAATGCAGGGCTTGGCTCCTGTTTYGCAGAAGCAGTTTGCACTTCACATAACCAAAATATTTTTCTTAGAACATTTAAAAACAACCGAACAAACAAAAAATAACTCTGAAGACTCTCAAGGCAAATGCTATGCTATGCCATGCCAGACCCAGGCTTCTCTGACTGAGTAGGTGCCGTTGGGGGTATCTGTGTGAGGCTGGAGCATGTCTGAGGAAGCTTTTAAGCTAGCAAGTCAGGATTATTGCTGACCACGTTGCCTCAGTAGTGTGAAACAGGAAATACCCGTCCAAGAACAAGGTGCTCAGCYCGTGCTGTGTTTTAGGCTCTTGTGCCTCCACTGTTAACAGCATGCTGCTGCTGGGAATGTGCCTGCATTAGCCACAGCCTAGGGTTATTTGTACRTAGTGCCTTGAAAGAGCAGATGTTGTCTTTAGCTTTTAGGAGCTTTTAGTGTTGGGAGAGCCAGACCCTCCCATGGTGCAATTCCGTGCAATATCCTCTTTGCAGGAGAGACGGCCCCTCCAGTACTGTCTGGGAATCCCTCTGCAACAGGGAGATCCTTTGGGGTGATGCAAGAACCATGTTGAGTGCGTACGCTCTCGGTTAACGCCTAAAGCTTTGTTCGCTTGATTTTGCCTGGATTTGGGCCTCTGCTTAAACGATGGAAGAACCTAAACAAATTAACATTTCTCTTCCTTGCAGCCCAATCTTCAGTAGAAAATGTACTGAGAAGTAGAATCAAGCTGCCAAGTGGTCTGAGAGTAGTGAGGTATGTACTAATAAATGGAAAGTTCCACAACAAGAAAAGAGAAATAAACAGCATGGATACAAAGCAGGAGGACATATGATGAAGTACAATCATTACACCGAAGCAGCTTCCCTTCCATCCTCTCTTTTGTGCCATTCTAAGTTTTAATTGTTTCAGTTGCAGTTCCTATTACAGACAGGAAGTGCGGGCTCGTCTTGGACAGAAGACTACGAGGAGGTCCTTCTAACAATCTCTGATTTTGTCCTGGGCAAGTCTGTTTCTCAGAAAATAGCTGTGAATGTTATTTCTGATCCAACATTAAGTATTCCTARTAATTGCAACCTTTTCACTTTTCTTGAAGCACTGGAGCTTCAGCTAATGCATCTTACTATCCCAAATGTTAAATCTGTATTTTCCTGTGGCTGCTGGATTCCTGCTGTACACAATTGTAGCTTCTCACATTTTTATTTTCCAGAAGAGGAAATTTTTCTATCTTTTCTGTTTCTGCAGCTGCT
>NW_028185261.1:6002820-6066636 GCF_003343005.1 Rhea americana
ATTTCAAAATTTTAGATTTTTAATCTAGCCGGAATGTGTTTAAAAGTCAAAATTTTGCCTGGAGGAGTAATTCATCATCTTTATCAGTTCTGCTGTTTCCCTTGTGTTTAGAGTAGTTAATCTAACAAAGGGGAGTAATTAACCCTGTTCACTTGGGCTTTGAGAACAAAGGAATRACCACAAACTGGATCATAGCTGACCGCTCCTAAATGAATGTTTTCATTTTGGCTAGGGCTAAATGCTGTAAAGGTCCAGGTTCTCTTCACTGTGGGCTAACAAATGCTCATGAATGAAACAGGTCAATTTTCAGATACAGACTGATTAAAAAAAAACACACACAAAACCCCCCACTTTTAACGGAGCCATTTCTGAATTCTGTAAGTAGCCCTGAAAGTCAAGCGCCCTAGAGCCATAGGTTGCTTGTAATAGCGAAGGAGATCTCATTGCCAACGCTGTCCTGTGAGCACCTTCTCTCTCTAGATAGATAGAGCTATGCTTGAACTCGCACTCCTGTCCGTCTAGTCCAATTGGTAGGAGGTCATAACGGCTTGCTTACTATATTTGGAATATTTAAGTCAGTAGAGGTAAATATATAGCATACTAGAAAGACAATGATTTCAGAAAGGAACGATTTAAAAAATGAGCTCCCCCAATCCGTGAAGTGCCTGCAATTTGGAAAATCAACTGTTGATATTCACAGTCTTTTTTTGAATATAATTATAATAGCAGTTGGGATGCATACACACTAGGTTTTACTTATCTTCTTTCTTTTAAAAGACTATCTACAATGAACAATAAATTTTACTTGAAAATAAACAGATTTAAAAGTCAATTTGAAGCATAATTTTACTTTGGACATGATTTRGACACAGTATTTTCAAATTATGTACTTCTCTCTTCTACTAAGAAAAGGTCAAGTTTTCACGTGTCCAGTATATACAGTTGATCAGTGTTTCATATCTCAGTACCTCTGTGATAATTAGGCAACATTTTCGAAAGAGTTTGTCACAGTATGTGCTGAAAACATTTGAAAATCTAGCCTAAGTTTGGGAAATGAGCTGTTTAGAAAATCACATCCTTAATGTCTGCTCTTGGCTGCATTTAAGCAAGATCTGGAACTTTATGGGCAGTAAGATGTGTTTTGTTTCACGAGAACCATGCTGGTAACTCAAAGGAACCAATTACTGACATAATATCCCAGCAAAAAGATGAGGGTTTTGAGTTATACAGCAGCTGTTTGGGGCACGGAGGAGGAAGCTAATCTTGATTTTATAGAAGATAACACTTAGAATTGAAAACTTTGAAGAATTACTTAGACTTTTTTTTGGGGGGGAAGCAGTGATGAGTCTTTTTTCTGACACATTAATTTCAGATCTTGCTGAGAATATTTGCTAATGTGCCATAACAAAGAACTGCAGCCTTTATTGACAGGCATATTTCAGCTTTTGAAAACTTAAGTACCACGCCAATAACTCATCTTTTCTTTCTCAACTAAAGTTGTAGTGAACCATTATGGAAATTGATAGCACCACCTATTGATGTGATTAGAAAACTGCAGTTCATAATGCTACTTTGCCTAATTAAAAAGAAAATTTGCTGTTTTATTATTAAAGCAGTCAGTTGAGCAAGTGATCTACTTGAGTTATTCGAAATGGCTGGTAAATGTAATTTAAAAGTGCTCTTCACTAAAATTCAAAGAATGTTTTTGGCAACTTTATGGAGAGAGGAATATGTTCCTGTGTTTGTGCAAAAACCCTTCGTTGCACAGGTGTGTAAAGACCAAGTCCAGTAGAAATGATGGTGGTGAGGTGACAGCAAGTGCAAGTGTGAAAAACCCTAAGAAATCTAGATAGTTCATGGGAATTATTTCCTCCAAAAAGTACTGTGGGAATACACACTCATTCTTGCATGGTAGCTGTTTTAGGTTGTTCCAAATAGAGCCATTTTGCTGTTGCAGTAGCGAAAGCCCTGGGCCTGCGACGGGATGTACCTGACAGGCCCTTATGTACATACAGAACCTGGCAAGATCCATYGGTCTCTTTGCAGGTGCAGAGCGGATTGCAACATCGGGATGCTGGATGTCAGATTTATGGGCCTATTAATTCCAATCTCATTTCTGTATCCTTTCTCTGGTAGCCTTCAGCAGGACTATTCTAGCTGTTCCCCAAACCCCCTTTTCTTTTGCAATATGAAAGATCTGGTAAAAAATAACTCAGCAGTTCAAAAATTTTTGTCCTTAGTCTCTTACAGCACATACGAGCTTAACTCTTTACTATCTGCTGCTTTATTCAGAGTGCCACTGCCCAGATCTGGGAACAAAAAGAGAGAAATCCAGGAACATGCAAATCACCTAGTGGACTCTTAGAGTCCTTCTAGTAGTCAAAATGCTTTGGGGAGCTATGAATCTGTGCCCAAAATGGATTTCTTAAGGTTAGTCCTGGATCTAATTTAACCGTTTGTTTTCTCGCAAGACCTGCCTCTGCTCGTTCTAGTGTATTCTGCTGAAGGGGGCTGGCTGGAAAATAAGTTGGTATCGGGACAGGCCGGTGCCCAAGATCTAGTGGAAATCCTTGTCTCCTCTGCCTCATACTGACTTTGCTCTTGTGCTGTGTGTCCCGTTCAAGATCTAACTCATTGGTCTTCTTTTAGTTCTTAAGGATGCGGTTGCTTTTGTGCCATATACTGTGGCGGCAGCTGGTGGGCAGCTTTTCGTATTGATTATGCATCATTAGGAATACTGATTTGCATCAGGTAGTACCTCAAGACAGTAAAAAAAGTTAGCATATCCATGTTGGTAGCAGAGACTATAAAGCTGGTTTTTGCTTGGCAAGGTAGCCACATATCTATGTCCTCCGATAGACCTTTAGGTATTCAATGTTTGTCATTCAGTTGTGATTTTCTTCTATACTAAGCCTAAAAATCCAACTGCAGATGCTGTGGGTTCTTAATTGTTCTCCTCTCCTACTCCATTATATAAAGCCATAAGATATCTGAATGAATAAATGCTGCTTTTCTTCAGGAATTTATCAACACTTTAGTTCCCTAAAACTTCTATGCACAGTATATGACAGGAGCTTGAAACGTGGTTAAAAAAATGCATGAATTAGTAATTCCAGGGACTGAGAACTGACTGCTATGYTGCCCTGACTATGGCATTGGGTTTGTCTATTTTGTCTTCTCCCTCTGACTAGGCAAAAGAACAAAAGCATGAAAAGGGAAGCCAAGTGAAAACATCAGGAAAACAAGATCATCTAAAAGTGCTTAAGCTGGAAAAGTAGAGGCATGGTTTTCTCTCTTTTTCTGATTGTCTGGTATTTGCTTTTTTTCATAATAGGAGATAATTTTTAAACTGATGTTATAATTCTAACTCTGCAACTTGTTTCAACTCAACTGGCTTTGCCAAACAGAAAAGCAGTGGCAGGATACCCATGCTGTCTTGTTACCTGATGGTACCTGATGGCTTTTGGTTTAGTTAGTTTGCTTTTACTATGTGTTGTACAACCACTTTGTCACGTGAAAGGCTGGATGATAAATATATCCTGCTAATCACTGCACAAAAATTCACTCATATTCCTGAAGAAGAATAAACATCTCATTTTCTCATCTAATTCTGGGAATATTCTTGAAAACAAGTAACAAATGCTAACGGTATGGGAATAGTGGTATTATGAATTGAAGTGCTCATTGTGTATTTTGTATGTGTGCATTCATTACACTAGACATGCAGAAGCTGGTGGGCCTGGATGATGACTGAGAGAGACCCTTATGGTCAGTAGTGGCAACAAGTGATGGATACAGATTATTAAATTATATATTAATAACAGGTAGTGACAAAGAGGCTTAGAGCTTAAGAATACACACAAATATCTGTTGTGTATGAACAGGCAAATATATTTTGTGTAACAGTCAATAAAATGCTATTTATTCTCTTAGGTTCCAGAGGAAACTGATTTATGACCCTATATGTACCTGGAAGTATAAAAGCTCAGGATAACTGGGAGAATTTTTGGTGAGTCATTCAAAATGTATTTCTTCACTAATTCAAGGAGGCCAACACAGTCTGTTGCACATTTTTGGGCTAGCTAAGTTAGCTGAAAGAATGCAATAACTCATCACAGATGTTGCGTCTGGGGAGGGTCTCCACCAACTGGGAAGGCAATTTCAGGTGTATGAAGCCCTCAGTGGGATTAATTGTACTGCTTCTTCAGTGGGATTTTTTCCATGGGCATCATTACAAACTTCTGATGCTCTGCTTTGTCGGTGCTGCCATGCCAAACACATGCTACCAGGGGTTGTTTCTGGGGCCGGGGCCCTGCCACTGTGAACTGCTCCACACTGATGCCTCTGAGCTCATGCAAACCCTTAGCAAACTCAGCTCAAAGCCATATCGCTTACTAGGTGGTGGAGGATGCAGCTGTACGCAGCAGGGAATGTTTTCTGAGATTAGTCGACATCCGCATATCCAATAAACCATAGGTTGCTCTTAATTAATGGCAAGATCTGTGATTAATTCTAGGTAACAGGAAGTAGAAGGTAACACTCGTGAATAGGACTGGTGCCAGGAATGAAACCTCACCGACAAGTCACGCACTGGTCTGAATTCACTACTGAGTTAATTCTTGAAGTTCAGGCATAGAGGCACCTCCAAAGACTTGTTTGTATGTCTGCCACAGGGAATGTACTAACCTAGAAATAACCGTACAAAAGAGTCAAAACTCCTCAAATCATGCTGCAGCAGGACCAACTTGCCAGAGAAATGTAGTGAAGAAACCTAGACTGGGACCATACCGCCAGGGTCCCAGCTAGTCTTTGCTCATTCTGAGTTATTTGATGTTTTCARTTTTAGGAAGCTAGAAGAAAACAAATAACTGATGTTATTATAAAAAGTATATAGCCCAGAGAAGTGAAGGTGCTGATGACTGGAAGCAGTGATAGAAAGAAGCCAAGGTTCTGTCTTGCTATTTTCATATTTGAAGAGAAGTTGGGACAAAACATTGCTGCATATGCAAGGAGAAAAGCCTATGAAAAATCTTATGCAATTTGAGCTATTTTTATTGAAAATGTCCCCAGAGCCAGTGAAGAACAAAAGCCAAYGAAGAAATGTCACCAGAGCCAGTCCTCAGAACCTGAGGACTTATCTGAGCATCACCTTGGAGCACTGCTATGGAGGGAAAGGATGTTAGAAGATGAGCAATGGAACTGATGGAGCAGAGGAAGGAGGTGTGATAGTTTSCCTGGCAGGACATGGAGCTGGCAGGCTGTTTCCTCACTAATCTCTCCCATCTCCCTCCCAGTAGTCTACAAGTGACTGGAGGGRATTAGCATAGCGAGTGTTGTCAGCCGGAGTGAGCGGACCATTAGAACTATGCTCCTCTATAAAGATTATTCTGTCCTGGCAACATTTGCACTGTTTCTAAATCATGTTGTTGCCAGCTCGACTAAATATATACAGCTTATTCCGTAGCGTTGCTACATTCCCCTCATATCACAGGRTATGAGGGGATCAGTTTTTAGACGGTGGAAGTCAGAGCTGACAGGAGGAATGGCTGTCCTACCTCTACAGATTTCTGCAGTCTCACTTTTCAAAACCAACAGAACAGAAACGAAGGGCTTGTGGGGGGGGAGGATTTGTAAGGTATGCAGATATCACACTGATGATTTGACAATAAGTGGTCTGCAATTACAGCTTCTCCCACTCCTTTGACCTTCGGGCCCTATAGTGCTCATTACCAACAAGGTCTGAGCTGCTCTGAGTTTGAAGGACTGAGTTTGACTCAGTCTTTGTGTTCTGGCAAACTCCCACTGCCTTCAGGACAAGTTTGATTTAATATAAGGACTAAAATCCTTGGGGCTTGGCCTTAGGAGAGTAGCAAATGTAATCAGCTTCTTTGGTCTGACAGAATGAATAAACAGAGGCTCCCGGCACTCGGCATCGACAGCGATGGCAGAGATTACGAGGGAAGATCTGGATCACATTACTGATTGCACATTCACGGCAACCACTTACGAAAGCGATGCTGGCATCACTCTGGACAGCTCGGTGAAGRGCTCTCCTCAATGCATAGCCATGGGTAAAAATCGAATGAAATACATAAGTAGGGAAAGAGAAATAACAGTGAGAATATTAGAATGCTGTTATTAGAAAAACCTTTCTTTGTGTTCAGTTCTCATTACCCTGACTCAAAAGGGAAATAGCAGAAATAAGGGGCTTGTATAGGGATGATGGAAATTTGTAGAGATGTGAAAAGACTTTTGAATGAAGAGAGAGTGAAAAGATTGGTACTATTTAATTTAGAATGAAGATAAATAAGAAGGGACATGACAGAGGTATACTAAGTAACAGATGTTATTGAGAAGGTAAATCCAGATCCACTGTTTGCCTCTTCTCATGTCACCTAAATAAAGGGACAATCAATTAAATGGAAAAAGTGCACATTTTAGCCTAAAAAAGAAGATATTTGAACTCGTCTCATGAGACTTATTGCAATGAGGTGCAATCTAAGCCAAGTAGATAGTGAATCTTGAAAAAAGAGTTAGATGTTTACATTGTCTCCTTTGAGTTGCATTAGACAAAGTGCACATGCTTTTAGGAGGAACGTAAGCACTCAGGCTTCAGGGGCTAAGCAAATGAATAATCAGGAGCTGCGAGGAAGCAATCTCCCTTGTGCACGTTTATTCTGTGTTCGACTTCTACAGGCTTCTTGCACTTCCTCTAAGAAATCTGAAGCTATGGTAGGAACTGCCTTCTGCTATATTAGATGGATGATTATTTTGAACTGGTGTGGCAATTATCTCCTAGAAACTTAGCTTATAAAATAAACAATTTTACTTTATCATGTTGTAACCAAACCCAACAACACATGCAATATCCAGGTTTGACCCAAAGAGATACCAATGGAGTTTATTAGCTGGTTACGTTATTCCTGGCTAGCTGAGATCAGCTGTCCAGTTTCACCTCTGCACAGCAGCTGACCAAACCGATGTCACTGCAGGCTGCCTTTCTTCAAAAATATTTTTCAGGAGGATAGCTAAACTCTGAAACTTGTATGTGCCTTGGGATTTGTACTAGCAAGTGCAAATGACAGGTCAGCTGGAGGAGGGGACAGTCACCAAGCTCTGTTTGTTTTTAGTACCTTGTGTCTCAGCTAGTTTATGGGGCTTGAAACTCTCCCTTGGGTGAACTGAAATGAATGGTTAAAGCTAATATACTCTATTTTGCAATTACTATAGGTTAAGAGCCTGTAGAATAATGCTGCTCAGCTAATGAGCAGTAACTAGTTTGGGCCCAGAAATTCACTCAYTGTGACTCTCTCTGTACACCTGCACTCTGTCTTACTGGAGTCTTGCATGCGGGTAAGATTTAAACAAACTTAAACTATTATTTTTTTATTTATTAAGCAAAAGTGTAAAAGAAAATTTTTCTTCATAATCTCGTCCACTATTGGTACTATTACACAKTGCCTCTTCTTTCATTCAGTGTGAAGTAAAGGAAAGTCAGTAGACTTGATTTTGAATTTTGATCATTAGATGTTAATTAAGTGAACAGCAAACACAGCTGGAGAAGTTTTAGTTGTTAAAGTGGTCCRGCTCTGAGGAAGAGTCTTTGAGAGAGAACCAGAATATGAAGAAACAAATGACGTATGCAACTCAGAAAGGCGCATGAAGGAACCCTGGCTGAGTGTTCACTTGCTTCTTTTCCTTTCGCTGGGATGAATCAGACTTATCTGCTATAACCCTCAGAGGCAAGTCCTCAGTACCGGACTAATAAGGGAACTCCTTTTTTTCCTGTGAGCACTGACTGAATGCAATAGCTCTCCACAAAATTACAGTCTTCTGGCTCACACGAATACCTGGTGAGCAGAGCTTTGGCACTTTACTGCCTGAACTGTGGTAAGCACTAAAGTTTATCTTTTCGCTTCTTTTTAGTTGAATTATACGAGCGCTGCCTCCCAGGAGATACACTGCGTATTATGTGGCTACATAGTAAACATATTATTTCCTAAGTTATGTGTGGAGAGTAGGAAAAGAGAGAGTAAGAAATTCCTGAAAGAAGCTATCAACATAAAGAAATATTTGTAGTAGCTTACTGAAAAAAAAAAGTAACGTTTATTGTGTCCTAGGTCACGAAATGAGGTAGTTTTATTAAAGCAGTATTGATGAGAGTAAAGTTATTTGTTTCCATTTTAAAATAATGATTAGGATTGGCAGTCTCCCTGTGCTAGTAGGTGTACAAGGATTATGGGTGAGCTGGTAGSAATCTGTAAGAAATCTGCGGAGGAAGGGGACTTCTGGCGTTGCTGTGATTCAAAGGCTTGATTTGGCTTTTCTTAGGTCTTTTGTCTGAGAGCTGACAGGCTTACCCTTTATGTACTCCYGCTCCAGCCTCCCGAGTGAAAAACTGAATCTGCAGCTGCCCCTTAAGTTTTTCAAGGGGACCTTCCCTTGTTCTTGCGCAAGCTTCCCCGAGTGAAAATGTCATGGCTTTTGCGTCACAGCTGATGGGGTCTTTGGGGCTGCCCCAGTTTGATCAGAAGTGTCTGTCTGAGTGTGGTTGAGGTGAAGCTCGGGACAGTTTTCCAAAAGAGCTCAAAAACAGCTTGTTTATTTTTCTTAAACATTTATTACTTGCTTCTGGGGCCACAATCGCCTCAGGTGTGCAGACTCTGAGACAGGTTTGTGCCCTGCATGCAGGGCTTTTCTGCAAGCTGGCCTGACAGCCTAAGCAGGGGCATCCTGAAAACCAAGGTGGGCTCTGTCTCTTTAACAAACTGGGAATGCCAGGGTAGAAATAAAGGCAATTGATGTAGTTTGGGCTTTTATGTATAAAGACATTACATCAGAGTGGCAGTAGCCTTGCTAGGTGTCATTCCGAAGGCACACCTGCAATACTGCATGAAATGCTGGAAAACACATGGTTATGAAAATACTGACAAACCGTTGAGAAGGTGAGAGGAGCAACGCAGCGATCAGGACAGAAGGGACCAAATGATGAGGAAAGATTAAAAAAAAGCCAGCTGCCATATCTGTGCCTTTGCTAGAAGGTGATTGATTGGAAACATGGATAAGTTTGAAGGGAGCCTGAACTCCAAAAAGAGAGAAAGAGAGAATAGTTAGGATGGTACAGAAAGGTATAACTAAGAGTGATGGGGTGAAATTAAGCAAGAGAAAATTTAAGCTGAATCTTAGGAAAAAATCATTACTGAAATATATTAGGCTGCTGAGTGATTGTCCATGGGGAGCAGTGGAAACTGCAGCCTGTAGATTGCTTAGCCTGGGCAAAACGTTATCAGGCATGCGTTCAAGGAGGCTGCGTAAGCAGGAGACTGAGGTACGTACCGTTTGGGGTGCTTTTAGCGTTTAAAGGGTATCATTTACAGGCAGAAGCTACTTAAACCTAGACCTTCAAACTGGCTTTGATCTCTTAGCCTTATTGGAATTTGTGGGAGTGAGACACCTAAATAYCTGAGAGCGTGGTCCTGAGGGCTAGCTCCCCGTTAAGAGCGAGGACCCCCACAGCAGTGTTTTATGGCTAGGTGTCAACGCTTCACCGCTCCGTATGGCAGTTGGGCACCCAGCGTGGTGGCTCCCAGGCGGGAGACCGATGGGAAGCGTGGTGGGAAGCAGCCCAGCGCGAAGCCTGCGAGCTGCAAAGCTGGCTGCTTCCACCTTCCCCACGCTGTGGGCTTGGTGTCTCTGGGAAACACAACTCTTACTTAGGAGACACAAAAACTTTTTAGAAAATAGCCACCATTTTTCTTAAGGTAAGCAGAAGGAAATCCTATCTCTCCAAGTGTATCTAGACAAGAAGACAGTGTTCTGTTTTGTGAAAGCTTAGTGTTTACTGTACTTGTCCAGCATGTGGAAGATCTGTCTTCCTAGAAATCTTCTGGGTGAGGAACTCAACATGATATCTCTCAGGAGAGTTCCTAATTGAAGGGATATTTTCAATATGAGAACTTTGCACTGGCAGAAACCGTTCAAGTTTTTAGAGACAAAAATCCTTGGTTTGCAGAGTGGAGAATAAACCCCAAAGACCTTGTGCCAGGGAACCCACTGAGACCCCGGAAACTTGAGTTTCACTCAGCACTTTGGGTGACCACTTTCCTGACTTTCTCAGGAAGTAAGTCAACAGCCCCCTCCCTTAGTATTTTGTGCATGACTTCTCATCTTCTAGGTCTGCTGGGGTGAGGCCAAGGCAATGTAAACAGAGGAAAAACTTTTTTGTGGTTCCAAACAAGCAATAGGTTTGAGAGAGAGGCCATAGGCTTCTCAGCTTGTCAAGATCTACCCAGAAACAGACTTTTTAGGTATATCTCAAAAATCAGTGTTGAAAAACGGAAGACTTTAAGGATTTTGGGTGATTTTGGAGATAGCTGGCAACTGCATGGTGGGGTTAAGGATTTCATTTTTGGTAAAGATAAATAGATACTTGAATTGAGACAGTCATGTGGGGGCTTCTGCAAATCTCACCTTGCATTTGCAAGGGGGAAAACCAAAAAATAAGCCTTGAAGGGAACAAGCCCAACAATTTATATTTCTCTCCTCTATTAGCAATTATGCTCCATAACACTTCTTGGTGTTTTAGAGATCTGGCACTGTCTTTATAGCTATCTGAAATATTTTTCAGGGTTCCCCCCCCCATTGCTGCCCTTTGTCTTTTATTTGATATATTCACTACTCTCTATCTAAAGAAATTCTGCCCAAATTCCTTGAGGGTCTGACCCTTCCCTTAGCTTTAGTTTACGCTCCTTTGTTCTTGTGTTTGACATCAGCTCAAACAGCCTTGTAAAATCTCATTTCTGTTCCCTTCAGAATTGTGTATTCCTCTATGAAATATTTTCCCCACCCTCTTATACCTTGCTTCTTTCTGGAAAAGTGCATCTATATTAGCAATTGCCTCATAAAATTAATTGTCAGGGTTCTGAATTGCTTTGTCACTTTCTCCATTACTGTCTCGATTACATGCTATTGTTTATAAGTAAAACTTACAAAATAAGTTAATAAAATTTGTAATTTTAAAAGAAAATTTACTTTTTTTTTTGATGTTCAGCATTCCACCTGGTTTGTCTTACATCTTCCTAATTTTTCTCTTCAGCAGTTCAGTGAAGAGTTTAATAAACTTCAGGCATTTGCATCACATTCTATTTTCAGCAATATATATTTTGATCTGCATTTGATGCTCTTCACAGTGGAAGACGTAGTCTCTCTTCCCTAAAAGCCTTGTATGCTTAATTCATCAGCATGATCTTACATAAAACTCTGAGTTACTAAATCCATAAGTGGAAATGGGAAATTAACTTTTGTAAAGTCTATTTGACTTTATATTCCTTTTTGGCAAGAATTATACTTTTGAGCCGATATATTAGACCCGTACTGCAAATTGCCTTACTATCTATAATATATTACAAGTTATATTTAAACCAGATCTTTATCATAGACAGTGCTAAGTAGAATACTGTTGAATTCAAATGAATATATTGCTGCAGATAGCAAAAAATGAAGAGGGATTTGACAAGAAGAAAGTTGATTGAAGAAGAGAATGAAAATTTACAGTGAAATGTGTTTGCTCGTCATATAGGAAAGCTGAAGGTTTCTGCAATGCATGTCTCAAACAGCTCATGCTGCTTTTCAGAACCCAATTTTCCAGTTTCTTTTCCCTGGAGTGTACCATTAGCTTCAATCTTCCGTTAACTTCCGTGGTAACTTCTTAAAAGAATTCTCTAGAGATGATCACATCTCCGGAGGACCAAAAATCAGCTTGATGAAACTGAACAAATGAGTGATTTTACTGGTAGGCAGCTTTGTGGCCCCCCCGCCCCCCGACTTCTATTCAGGGAACAGAAAATCTGCTATTTTATATTTTATGAAATATGGAACAGGTATTAATCTGAATACCTCATGATTAGTTTACATGCTGTGCTGGTCAGGAATGAAAGAAACAAAAAGMAAGCTCTATCAGCTTTAAAATTTGTAACAGATATTGTTCATAAAATGAGCTCCTTTATTCTTCAGTTCTGACYGTGACCTTTACACATTTCTTGGGGTTTGTGTTGTCAACAAAAGTTACTCAAGATAAAATGCAAAATATAGCACAAGCTTTTTCTGCAGACATGAATATTTCCAGGATTGCTCTTTACACATAACCCAGCCGACATCCGAAGTTCTTTCCTCCCTTTATCCAAAGAAGTAGAACTGGAGAGAGAGCAAAACCATTTCAGCTCTTTCAAGCAGTACTGTCCCAGACTGTTGTACAGCATTTTCTAGCAAACCTTGTCAACTTCTCGCAGATTCCTAGAATATGATAATATTCTGAGAAAACGAGTAAAATAAGTCCTTTGTTACCTGTGTTAAAGCATATCTCAGCTTATTGCATCTCGAGGGCATTTGAAGGTGTCGGAGTTCCTTTTGGCACCGCTCACACACAGTTTTTGGAAAAGACAACGATACTTTATACTGATTTGGCTTCAGAACAACTTTGAGGCTACTCTGCGGTAGCTCCCGTAGTGCACCTCTTCGCCCTGGCACACGCTCGGTTTGGGAGCAGAAGCGTATATGTTTCGTCTTTGTGCATTGTGGAGCGAGGCAGGGGCTGGGTGGTTTTATTGTTCAGAGGTTGCCCCCCTCCGTTGCGTGTCCCATGGAGTATGCTCTGGTGTGGTACCTACCCCACAGATTTTGTATAGCAAGCTTCTCTAGCACACCACGTGCCCCAGACCCCTCGCCTGCTTCCCATATAACAAATGACCTCCTACGTGGAGAGGGGAATTTCCTGGTTGTGGCCTCAGCTTTGGGCCAGATCCCAGGGGATTGCAGCCAAGGCCCCTCACTCTCTCCAGATCCCAAGTTAAAACAAATGAAGCCAGATGGCCAAATATTGTTAAAGCTGTTTTGCTTCTAGACTTATGTTTTCACAGTATCTGTCATGATGTGAAGATATGTCAGACAGCGTGAGGCTGGCCAGAAAAGCAGCAGAAAGATAGTTCTGGGTAGGGRGAACAAAACCCGGTGCAGGCTGTATTCAAACCCTCCGTCAGTAGTGTCTTCCCTTCTTCACCCGCGTTGCTTTGTGTTAGAGCTGAAGAGCGAATGGACACGTGATGGTCAAGGGGTGAGCGTCCCAGAGAGAAACAGCGACAAGAACAGGTCAGCAGGGTGGATTGTCACGTATTTTTCTTTTTATTCTGCTCATCTCCAGCAAGGTTTCCTGTGGCCAATCTTTCCAAATCAGTCGATTACCAGCTTGGTAATTGTAATGTGTTGTATTTCACATGAAGGCAACTGTTGTAAGCAAGAGCCTTTTTCTCCACACTCTGTTTTTCACAGTTCTTTCTTTTCTTTCTTTCCTTTTCTTTTTTTTTTTTAAGAGATTCCTTAGGCAAAGGATTTTATTGGGTTTTACAGCTAGCCAATACATGGACAAAAACTAGTTTGACAATCAGTAGAAACTGTTGAGTTTAGAAGAAAAGATAAGAAAGTCTCCTGTCTCCAAATAAAATTGTGTATGTGTAAGCTATCCGTGGAAGACAGGAGATTTCTCTTCGAAAGATCAGAGAGATCATTACTGTCGCTGTGTAATTTTTCAGGAAACATTTTTTCAGGAAAAATTTATTCTTTCTCACTTCACATACACAAATCAGAAATGTACCATCTAAGCTCAAATTGTAAAAAGCTTCCAGTAAAATAGGCACAGTGATGAATAAGGCTGAGTTTGTAGATTCGTGTTTGCTGTTTGAAAATCATCCAGTACCCTGAGACCTCCAGCAAAGCTGATTACCTGGTTTTGATGAGCGTACATTGCCAGCCTCATGCAGGATAGCTACAGTAAATATCCTTTTCTTAGTGGGATGGCAGACATCTCCTTGCTGCACAGCATGAAAACTGGTGTTGGTTTTATTGTCTGATGAAGGCAAAATTTGGCCTAGGGGTAAGGAGTTAAAATGACAGTAGGGCCTGGCCAGCAGAGTGCAACCAAGAGAGTGCAGGCGTTACACAGGTTTGGTTCCATCCTCCTCTAGGCTGTTTTAGCACTTTCAAGAAAACAAATGCAAATATTATGGGTTTTATATAGGGCTTTGCTTGTGTATTACAGCTCAAAATGGCGTTTTTATAATGCATATAGCACATTAGAGTCTCATCCCCAGGAAGACCTCTGTATTCTACAGTTGTAACTCTGGTCTTTATCACCRTTTAGCAATCACACAATCTAGGGGGTTGGTTGAGCTCTTGAAATAGCTTAACTTTTTTTATTGACAATCAGAAAACAAGTCTTGGCATTGTGGCAGGAGCTGATCTTAATCTTGCATTTTATTAGGTAATATTCAAGTTGTTTGTACCGCTCCATAGATATTCTGGGTGCTTTACAGACAAATATAAACCAAGTCTCTGCCCCCAAGAAATTTACAATCAAAAAGAAGAGTGACACGAGAATAAGAAAGAGAAAACAAAGGATATCTGAGAAGGAAAACTGTGAGTAAGTCATTAACTTGTAGACCAATATTAGCCTCAGCATACCGAATACTGAAGTCGCTGAGAAGGCTGCTCTTTTTGTAGATTGTATTTGTCTTTTTTTCATTAAATACTCACTTTTACTGTGATGTTAATGTGTAACCGCTATGAGACCATGTAGCTAGCAGTTGCTGGAGGTCTAAAGTCGCATGTCAGCGTACTAATCACAGTGTCCTGCGCCAGCCAAACAGCCACGGGATCCTCGGCACGAGGCAGCAGCACTGCGTCCAGCAGACTGCTGCCACGTTGCTTCTGTGCGGGGACGCCCGCTCCGGGCTGCAGTGCCAAGTCCTCCAGTCGACGCGCTGCGGAGGACGGTTTCCTCTTTGTCACTGAACGTTTGTAAGGATACGGTCCAGCACGGCAGGGCTATTGATTCTTCGCAGAAACTACGTGGCTTTCTAAAAGCCTCAGAGATCGTCACCCCCTTGTTATCGTAGCAGGTACATACCTGGGAAYGGCGCTGCACTAATTGTTGTGAAAATGGGTTTGGTAGTCCTTCGCAGGCAGAATCCCCATTGCCAAGGTAATTAATAGTGTTACAGACTTCAAGGCCATAATGCTCATCAGTTATTAATTAGCAATTCATTTTGCTGAATAAATAATACTTATGATTGATGATGGAACTTGTAATTGGGCACTAGTAGTGTTTCTCAAGGGAACAGCTTCTCTGCAAGTATTAACTATGACAGTAACAGCTAAGAAATCCAAGATTATTTAAGAAAATCTACTCTAAACAACTGTGACACAGCCAAGGCAGTTACATGCAGTGTAGGAAAAACAGAGCTTAAACATCAGAGACTTGCCTATGGCAACCCAGCACTATTATTTTTGTCTATTCTGCTTATATTTTGCTTAGGTTTAAGTACTGATTCCTTATAAGGAAGTGCCCTATGTAATTATATTCCATGCATTACTTTGTCTTTATGAGCTTTCWCATGCATTCTTCACAAATTCAGAAGATAGTATAATAAAGGAAGTACTTTCCAAGCACAATAACCAATATAAAAGGAATTTGCTCAGATTAGCTCTATTGCAGATTAATAGATTGTGGAAAATCAATTTTGTTTTATATTAGCACTACATGTTGGCATAAATAAAAGTGATCTTGGCCCTTCACCCCCTGAATGGAAAGAGAAGCTGGTAAATAAAACAAATAAGCTGTTAGTTTTAACTGAGTAGTCAACAAAGACGACAAGTATAGGAGGTCAGCTGCTGACCAGATGCTGCCTTCAATTAATATTCCAACCCTAAAAGACATTTATCGTTCAGTTTAGAAGGCAGAGCAGCTGAGTCATAAAAGCAGCCCACAAAAGATATGTTAAAGCATTTATAATGGCTAAATTGCTTGAAATAAATTAGTCCTGAAAATAAACATATTTTGTACAGTCTATGTAAACCAAATTTGGTCTCCCTGTAAATTGCATGGACTAAGTGGGAGTCTGTGTCTGACAGAGCATTTATTTGCTTCATTACTACAGTAGGGTTATTTTTTTCCTTTGAAAAGGGTTAATAAACTACTAGCTATCATTGCTAACTRGAGAAGTCCTGCACCCTTTTAAAGAAGGAAGATGCAGCGAAGGAGCAAGTTAAAAAGATACCCGGAGACTGTGTTGTAATGCTAACAGGCAATTAACAAACTCATGGGTGTTAATTATCTTCATACTGTATCATGTTCAATTAGCTCAGCCTCTGCAACAAAGGCAGCCATGAACAATTGCTTTGATAGGCGTACAGTACTTCATTTGTAGTTAATCGGTTTAAGCCTTGCAGTTGCTAGGCTACCCCAGTCTCCAGAGGTAAAAAGCTGCACAGATGCACTATGTTTAAATGACTACAGAGAACTGTTTAAACTCAAACCATGTATAACTCTTTATTGATTTTTCACAGAAGATCTCAGCTCTGATGATAAGGTTTTGATATATTTTCCTGCTACAGCCAGTTCCTTGGAGTATTGCAGAAAAAAAATCTGTCAATATGCTTCTATTATGATCTCTTGATCTGTGGCTATAAAAACCTTTAGCCGCAGCCCTTATTATAAAATAATGGAAGAAGCAATATTTGATTTTTTTCCCACTCTGTAATACATGGAGATTTTTTCTCCCAGTGCCTCTGGAACCAAATTACAGTAGGTTCCTTCTGTATTTCTGCTTTAGAATAATACAGAAGAATTTCTAGCACTAATTAATTTGATTGACTCTCAGCAGGAAAGGATCAGCTGTAGCATCATGAACTTTAACAATAACTACCAACTGATGGGCAGTTCACATCAATAAGACCATCACTAGCCTCCCTCACCTGTCACCAGRCAGGGAATGAGCAATAACCACCCCCTGCAGATGCACTGCTTAGCACTTTCTGCCCGATTAGCAATTTATAATGGTGATCAAGAAACAGTCAGCGGCAAATCAAGACAACTGTCTGGCTGCCTGTTTAATTGGCCTTGTTTGCTTTTTGATAAATGGCTCGTGACTGCTATAGGCCTCTGTATTTTGACTTTTAATAGGCCACTGTGATTAGACTACCAACAGATACTAGGTCAAAACCAAAGGAAGGTGCAAAAAATGTTAATTAATATCAATAATAGGCAATTATTAGTTAGACAGAAGGACCTACTAGCTGTGTGCTCTAATGACTCGGAGCTAACTTGAAGGGAAACAGTGCCAAATTAGCATAACTGTGTATGCAGGCTGCATGGTGGATCCTAGCAAACATCTGTTATGTGAGTAATTCAAATAGAATTCTTGCTTTTTGCGTGATACTCACAAAATCATCAATTCTTTTYGGTCGTTTCAAGTCACTAATGATACCCTAGTGATTAGCGATCTAGCGGTTGGGCTTTGTATCCGTCCTTCGGAGCAAGAGCTAAATTGTAAAAGTTAATTTGGGTGCGGYTTTCAAGATGTTTGAGTTGGTAACTCATGTATAAAGGTCCCTGATATGGTACTTAGAGGAGCATATGCAGGGCAACCATGTTACTGCAAGTGTTTCTCCCACTATGAATAGCTCTTCTTTCCTGTTCATTTATTTTAGAAAAACAAACAAACAAACAAAATGGGCACTGAAATGCTTATGTGCCTAMTCTTGGTGACCATCTGAATATATGGATATGCTACCTCGTACGTCAGTAAGTGCTATTGCATGCGGAGATGAGACAAAGAAGTAAAGGAGCTTCYTTGGCTCACTAATGGGTCTACATGTTTATGCTTGTTTCTGGGATGTTGGAAATGTCACCCTCGTTGCAAGTGTGAGGCAGGACACCCAGGCAAAGCACACCCAGACAAAGTGGAAGTCACTTCACCCAGAAGCAGCGTTTTAAATACGTTCTATATAAAAGCGTAATGGCCCTRGATTGCAGGGGGCAATTTATTCCTTGAAAATTAAAACTCTTAGCAAGAGGAACCATTCTGACATTAGAGGTTAGAGAAGACTTGTTTAGGGTACTCTATCTTGTAAGTAGTTTTATCATACTGCTGGTATAAATAATTGTCCCTTTTTTGACTGAAAGGGACAAAATTCTCTTTTGATAGGAAAGATTACCTATATGTTAAGATCCTATTCTGCCTGTGCTACTTCTCCCTTCGTCCCATCCACGCGAGACAGATGTGCGTGTGTGGTTGGATARGGAGGTAGTGAGAATCAGGGTCTGACTGGAAATTACTGTGGGTATTTCTGAGGCAACTGAAGCCCCCACTGATACCACAGTGACATGGGTGGGAGCTGTATCAGGACTCCAGACACATTGATACAGGCAGAGTCAAGGCTTCAGTATCAAGCCSCAAGGTAGCATCTGTGACTGCTAGCTCAGGGAAGTGTTGCAAGTCTCTGCAGAGGCTGGTCCTAATGGGAATGGAAAAACGACCTCTTCTTAGGGTCATGTCATAATATACATCCTTTCCCAGGTATAATATCACCAGGTGCCACTGATCCTAGTTTTGTCCAGCCAGTAACATGTGCAAGTCCAAGACCAGGTTGATGAACTGTCTRATTTTGACATATGAAGGCGGTTTGGCTCTTGGAAGCCATGCAACCAAATTCTCGCTGRTATGATCTGATGCATATTACAACTGTTTGGGGCAGGAAATATTTGTGCAGAACTATCTTCTGTTTTTTCAAAATTATGATATGACCTATATTTTGAAGTTATGGGAAAAAGTAGGCTTTCAGTAGCTGAGAGCTCAATTCGGGTGACAAGATGAGAGGTATGTTGTTYCAGATGTCTTAAAAACAGTATTTAGGAAAGAGAACATGCTCCTGGCCCATCTTCCTTTGTAGGATTCAGGTATCTGACTGCTGAGACCCTGCAGTGCTGACTGACAGAAGAGGGAAAGAAAAGCGTTTCCTACTTAGTAATGCTTTATTTGTCAAGGGAAATTTTGCTGGAAGCTGAACCCCTCTACTCAGAGAGAAGAAAACAGGGAAAACCTGCAGGATTTAGGAGAGGACGGGTCACTTGTGGGCTTGCACCAACTCCTCTGCGTTCCTCTTGCCTGGAGCCTGTGGGGTACGTGGAAAGATAGCAGAATAACAGGTCTTGAGTGGAAGGGAAAGCTGGTGAGCAGGTAGCTCACAAGGTCGCCTTTCCCCTCTCGCCTGCTCGCCCACCGCTCGGCAGCGGACTCGAATGGGCCCGCGCTTAGGGAAGTCGCTCCTGCCTTCTGACGAACACGGGGGGCAAGGGGCATAAATGCTCGCTCTTGCCTTCTGATCCACCTCTGACGTTCGGCAGCTCGCTCCGTGGCTTGCCGAGGGCCTTTCTGGTTCTGCAGTCTGGAAGGCTTTTCTGCGCGGAGCTGTCTCGCCGCTCTCCGACGCGAGCCCGGCGCTCGGCAGCCCTTGTTCCGCGGGGAGCTCCCCGAGCCGAAAGCGGGCCACGGGGAGCAGCGGCACCGATACCTCCGCCTGCTGCGGCTGGCTTTCGGCGCTGTTTATCTGCAATGTAACAGTATAGGCGGGCCCCAGCTGAGATTAGAACCTGATTACTTTGTGATGCCGTGGTGAAAACAGCTGTCCCAAAGGGTTTAAGCGCTACGCAAGCAAGATGGAGATAAGCGGTGTTTCCGCTTCACGGGTGGGGTGCTGGAGCAAAGGGACGGCGCCACAGGGGCCGCTTTGGAGCGGCCCGGGAGCCTAAATCCCAGCCCCGAGTCTTAGCGACAGAGCTTTCCCCCGAAGGTGACAAAGAYTTCCTGCACAACTTTAATGAAATACATATTTATTCACCCACTTGTGATTTTTTTCAGCTGTGATTGTCGTATTTTCACAAGTATTGCTGTTCAAGCACAAAGTATGCAGGATTTATTAAATTTTGGCTGTTTTGGGCTCAGTTTTTCTSTCTCAGACAAAATTTCTAAATGTACTTCTTAAAAAGAAATAAATTCCATTATCTATGGCTCAACTTTAAGTTCACTCTGTATTTTTACATTATGTATTCAAAGGTGTGTGATGATGGGGTAAAAAAAAAAAAAACTTACCTTTAAATTTCTATTTATTTAGTCAGGATTTGTCTTTCAAGCAATTTGTTTAAACCAGAAGTTTTAAAATCTTAAGGGCATCTAACTCCTGTCACGTGCTCTCTGTTATTCTATTTCTCTTAAGCATTCTTGATAGCTAGAGATTTAAATGGTAATCTAGATGAAGAAAACCAAACAAAATGAGCAAACCCCTCCTGTAGTTTAGGTACCCTGACTGACCTTTCTATTTTCTCATTTATTTTGCATAAATTATTTTACTAATCCCATCAGGGAATGAGTTCTGGAGAAGAGTTACACAGCACAGAACAGAAAATCATGCGTGATGCAGCATGTGTTTGTACATAAGGACTATCTTCTAAAAGAGCTCCRGGAGGTTTTCACTCGAGTAGAAGAGAGAAGAATTTGGCCTTGTTGTTTGCCAGGTTTTTGTGGTTTTCAGTTCCTTTGAATCATTCAGGCACTTTGAGAAATCTTTCCCTCAATGTAAAGCAGTTAGAGGGGAGAAGGACAGTGAGATGCAGAGAAGCTGTTCGCAGTCTTCAGGCCTGCTAAAACGTGAAACGCTGGTGTTTTGTGTCGAAAGGCCGGAGCGCTGCTCCGAGGCTGCCTTCCTTTTTTGTTGATCAGTTCTCACTAGCTCTCTTCTGCGAGACTCTTTAGGAGGACGTGCTCTCTTCATCACACGCAGCCCCAAGAAATTACTTTTGAGCAGTGAATGGTCTAGAACATATATATTCATTTTTGAGGATTTTTGCTCTCATGCAGTCTTCAGTGGGCTCAGGRTTGGATTTGTTTCTTTGTTAGAATTAGAACTTAGCAAAAACTATAAAAATAAGCGTGTTCTTGCTCAGAAGGGAATCAAAGCCATCCGCAAAGGTYGCTGAGTCAAGAACAGCATTTCTTTCTGAAACATCAAGGGCCATCAAGCTTACCTGGGTATCTTAAACTGGATGCCAGTCACCTACATTATCAGAAACTCCCATGGGTGCCAGAACTACACCCAGGGCACCGGCAGCTCTGGAGCAATTCTTACCTGATGAGTTCTTCTACCTTGTATAAGATATTCTTTAGACTAGAGAAAGTGATGGACTCCATACATTAGCAGTTGCAGTTTTCACCTGGAAGATGGGAGATACAGATTCAAGTCTCTCACAAATAAATTTTTAATTTCCATAGAGTAGTTTTCTGGGATAAAAAAGGCTTTTCAATGCAGTCTGGCAACTGTGAGAGAATGTGTAACAGCTCTCCTTTCTCATGTGACTGCCRTAGTAACAAGTTTTTCCCAAATCCTTGGAACTGACTTTCTCATTTGAAAAAAAGGATTTGGGAAGTTTTCTCTAGTATGAAAGAGGCAAAATTTTGAAATTTGGAATAGCTTTAAAGTRTAAGAAAGCTGTTTACAGATAGATCTAATAAATTGTTCCAGAAATGGGTTGGTATATTAGGTAGGCCAGGTTTTAATCATCTTAYGAACCCTAAATTATTGGCCACTATGAGATCTGTGACTGAATTTCTACCCCATATGGATGKTGTTTGAAATCATTTAAGGCCCARGCTAAAAACTTTACTCTAATTGATTGAATATAACAAACATACAAGTCTAGAGAAAGCTCAAATTTAATTTAAAGTAATAATGGAAGTTCTTATTAAGTGCATGAAAAGGATGGAGTGAGTAGTTGGGGACTGTGTAAACCTGATTTTGCATGAATGCAAAATAATAATGAGTAACTCACGCTGTGGCGGTCTGAAAAACAGCTCTTGTCTGAAGACAAGCACTAGGGACATGAGGATGCTTTCCCCATCATCTTTTTTTCATATTAGATATGTTCTTACTGTATAAAACAGTTCACTAGGGAAACAAATTAGAGTACACTGTGAAAAGAGCACCAACATTTGTGGGCTCTTTAACCTTCTCTTTAAGACTTTCTGTTCTTGCATCATGGAGCACAAATGTCCGAAAAGACCATCCAGTCTCAGCATAGCGTTGACATTGCGAGGGACTTTGGAAGCAGTTACCATTTGTATTGCATGACTTCCCCATAAGAAAAGCTGGTTTAAAGATAATTTACTTTAGTTTTCAAAAGAAAAAACAGAAATAATACAGAAAAAGTTGTTATTATTTTTTTTTTAAAAAACAACTATAAAGCACTTAAAATCCCACAGGTTTAATTCAGAAASCTAGCACTCCAAATTCTGCTTCATGCATGGCTTTCAAATGTACAATCTCTTCTTGAAAGCCTTAAGCTCTGGGTAGCCTGTGTATATGCCAGTTTTACAAATGCACAACAATTGCRTATCCATGTAAAATGCCAAAACGCCTAGGAGCACAAGGTGTAAATCAGAGCAAGATCAGGCACATTCTTCATCTTTCCAAAACAACCCCCCGTTTACTTTCTACGGTCTCTTGAATGATGCCGTATGAGCCTGTGAAGCTCCAGTTCCGGTGTCCCTTGCTCCCCTGCTTTGCTGCGCCCGCAGGCTGGCACCGTGTCTCCCGCGGGCGAGAAGACCCGTCAGCAGCACCCCGAGCCGCAGGGGCTCTGCTGCTCTTGCCGTGCTGCGCTGGCGGCACCAGCGCTCCCCCTTCCACGCTCGCCCAGGTCTTAGCTATTACCGTCCTGCACGCGAGCGTTAGACATTTCCAAACAAAAGGAGCAGTCAGTGGATACGGACTTCTGTGTATCAGGAGTATTGTACGCCGATTAAAACCTGAACACAGCCAGTGTCAGAAGAAAGGGTTAGGGCCTAGTTCTGTTTGTTAGGTTTGGAGATGGGTTGAATTAAAAACATCTAACTTTAAAATAAATACAGAGAGATTTTTCTTTCTCAAATTTGTCATATTGAAGACATCTGGAGGCTTCAGCATAAAATTCAAATCAAATATCTGTTAAGGAAGAATGAGTTTAGAGAAAATTATCTTAGCGATATCAAATAATTTTGGAAWAACCTCAAATTTGCCATAAAGCCAGTTTTGGAGACAGGCAGGTGATGATGTACAGTCTTAAGTGTGTGGCTCTTTTCCATATATTTAAGCAATCTSTGTATCTTATTAGAGATAAAAATACCAAATAAAAAAGTATTAAAAAGAGAATGTTACCTTTATGTTTCAAAATGTTACCTTTATGTTTATGTTACCTGGTTTCAAAACTTTGTACTGGAATTTATGGTTATATTATGTGAAAAGAGCACCAGCATGTGTGYGCTAGTAACATGGAAAAACAGTCCAGAAAAGATTAAAAAAATGGTGGAAAGAATAAAATGAGTGAAATACTTGGAGCTAAGTAGCCCCTATAGGCTTTTTTTCTTTCCAAAGAGTATGTTGCCTTTGATGATGCTATCATCTTCGTATAAAGATCATTAATAATGAAAATAAAGCTAAAGGAAGAGTTTTAAGATTCCTAATATTTGGGAAGTTAATTTTCTACTGGATTAAGGTGGAAACAGTACTCATTAGGAAGAGACCGATGCGGCTGCATGGCTGCACCCCGACGATGCTGTGAGCCACGGCCTCAGATGCTGAGGATGCATGTGGAAGGGAGGAAAAAATTCTGCTCCCATCTGAGCTCAAATCCTGTAAGACTCATTCAAAACAAAATCCTCGAAGTGTATCCATTTAATCTGGGAGACCAGATACCGGATTAGTTTGGATGTACTACTAACCTATAGATCTCCAGTCACCTCGGTTTCCCATGGGGGCTGACTGCGATGCGGCCCGATGTGGTGGTGAAGTCCACAGAGCTCTGAGGTTGTCTGGAGGTGCTTGAGTGTCCAGGCTCTGAACATCTGTCTTGCGCAAGGGCTGAGAACTGCTTTAAAKTTATTTTAGCTGGACTCGGAGTACACGCTATGAGTGGTTGGACCTACTTTCAACTTTTATCTTTGGACTGCCTGTAGGCAGGTAGACCAGAAAAGTCATGGTAGTATCCTGGTTTTATCTACTCTCTTCTGTTAGGTAGTAAATCATTGCTGACAAAGGGAAAGATCTATTATTCACCTTTCTGAAAAATTTTCACCTTATCAACCAAAACCCTCCACTTCCTTAAACAAACCTATATGTATTTAGGAAGTAAGAATTCAAGAGGAACAAAACAGCCTCTCTGTGAATGTACCATTTGATATAATAAATTTAGGGGACTAGACATTTCTTTCCAGCCCAAAACTGTATTTKCATTGCCTGACACCACTTAGAATCACAAAAACAAAAGCAAGTACCCATCCCAGTAAGTAAATTAAATGACATTTTTTGTATTTTTGGTGGAGAAATGTATTCAGCTGTTGGCCAGCCCAAAACAGGTTTCTTCCCCTGGTATTTTCASATCCTTGGTTTGTGCTTTTGCATTCCCACAAAAATTAAAATTTAACTACCTTTTTAAAACAAAACACTCAATTTTTTTAATGAAGTTTTTTGTACATCTTAGATAGMGAACAGAGGCAAATATATCAGTGGCTGATGCCCAGCACTTTTGTTTCTTAACATTTCATTGGTATTGGATGCCTGWGATAAAATGAACTTGATAGAAGGAAGTGAAAAATGATGGTGGCAAACCTGAGCATATGAAGATAATATTTWAAAAAAAGGTCTGTGCTGAGACCTATTCTGAGGTCTGTCTTTCTTATAGGTGCGGAGACAAGGTGCGGAGAAACTCTGTCGTTCTTCAAACATACATTGCAAATTAGCCTAGGTAGCAAATTGCTCTGCCAAGTGCAGGCTGCATTCAGCTTTGGGATGAGGTTACAAGTAGATATCCCCAAGTCTCRGCAGTGTGGGAACTGAAAACACAGGGCGTGCCCTACTGTGGCTTAGCCCACGCATGCATGCAGTTGCTCTTGTCCGACATCCCTCTTCTGAACAAGCCAACCAAGAGGAAACCAGTAAGGAATTTGGGCTCTGTCCCGTTAACCAACATTCTGGCTGATGAGATTTTAAGCCAGAATAGAGATGAGGGAAGCACCCCGAAAGCTGCCGAATAGCTCATTATCCATGAGCAGAATCAGGCCAAAACAGTTCCTAACAGTTTTCTCCATAGTGTTGGCTATGATTTATTGCCGTGCACTGTCTGAAGGCTAACTTTTGGCTAACTCCAAAAGGCTACAGAGGTAACAGAAATTAATTTTAATGATTTCTGTACTTCCTTATAGACCAAACTATCAGGAAGGGGAGTAAGTGCACCTCAGAGCCASCCTCTGCAGCTGGGATCCAGACCTTGCACGTCCGGTTTTCTTTGTCACTTTGAGAACGGATATAATCCACTCAGCTCATCGGTAAGTCATTTTATCAGACTGTGCAGAGTTAGAGGCCTGTCGAGAAGGACAAGTGCCTCCACAACGTTAGAGAGACCTAGTGGTGCCTGTTAAGCTGTCACAGGTGCGCTGGGAACCCAGCCCACCGAGAACCAGAGCGGCTGGTGTCACTCCTACCCTTAGGTATGTGCCTCCTGGTCCCAGTCCCCGGTATATCCCTGGCAGCGTTTACCATTTGCCACAGTACATTAAGGACAAAAGAACAATTGCAAGTAAAATTGTTTTTACTTTCTTTACTCTTTCTTTYGTTTTCATGGAAGACAACACTGTTCTCCTCCTCCTACGTCTTTAGCAAGGCCAGAAAGCAGCGAAGTAAGGTAATATAAAGCTTGTTCTGCAGAACATGAAAGTGTAACTAAATTCCATTTTTTTTTGCCCTATACTCAAAATGCAGGGAGAAAACTGACAGCCTCTAAATTCTTCTCAGAGTGATCTCTGAAGAAGTTTTCGTGGTATATTTTTCACGTTTATTTTTTTTGTTTGTTTGTTCGGATGAAACTAAGTAGCATTTCTTTGACTCCTTAGCACACTAATTTGCTTTCCAAACCTCAACAATGATGTAAAGATTCATTATGATTTAAACAGGGGCATCTCAGTATCTTCTGAGCTCAAAAAACGCATATGCTTTCCCTGGGATCTTCAGCATCCCAGATTTTCACAGTAGAATGAAGCTTAGGGTTTACCTTCTTCTTTCTTYGTCCCTTCCCATGCCCTTCCACCGTGAGTTGTCTTTGTACTAAATAAAAAAATGAGGATAATCTACATGTAGGTGTATTGTAAAATCTCCTGATACAATCGTATTTTTTGCACCCAAATGCAACCTGTGTTCTAAATAATTGTCCTTTACTTGACTACATTTTCAGTAGTCAGCCCATAGCAATATATTTCCTCAGGAATTGTTCACCGCATTAAAAATTACCACATGGTTAACTAATGTTCTGTTTAGCATTTTCGCAAAGAATAATTGACATAGATGCACAATCAATGCTGTCTATACTAACTTAAATTCAGCTGCTTCAGCTCTCATTAATGCAAAAAAATTGCATGAAATGCTATATTCTGATGGTGAAAAGTTTAATAAATGAAGCATAGTTCTGCTTTTCTGTCTTTTATGTTATGCAAAATAAAYGAGGATTTGTTCTTTGGGGGAGCAAAATTGTTTTGATTTTTTTGTGAGGGCGAAGAATTTAAAAGAAGTTTTAGAAGAACCAAATATATGACAAAATTTTGAATGAACCTCCCAGGATTTCTTGTTATTTAGTACCACTTAGTTGAGAAATTTTAATTCTATTCCTTGGTTTTAATGGTTAATCTATTTTAAAATTATGGAAGCTTAATTGTGACATACGAAAGTCCTTATTTAGGGTAGATTTCTAATTTGATTGCTGTCTGCCCTGCTGTGTAAATAGTCTCTTGGGTGCGGATTTTTAAGAGTATGTGTTCTCCTCTACATTTCACTGTGTAACAATTCCTCTTTACCCAGCCCCTCCAGCCTCTGAGCAAGCCAGGAGCAGACAATAGATCCATACTAATGGAGCTGTGCACTTGCCATCTGTAAGAGCAGCTGCTCTCCTGCATCTGTACAATATGTTGGAACTGAGAGCTTCACTAATCTGCATAATAAGGAGAAGGCTTATCCCACTCTAGCTAATAATCGCAAGCAATCGATGCACTTCATTCCCTCACTGTAGAGCACAAGAAAGTTTCAATATGTTTACATATTCTCCAGATATACAGAGGTCAAGCAAAAGAATGGACTCTTCATTTTGCCTCAAGCAAAAWACAACCCCCAAAACCAAAAAAAACCATTACCATCATCTGTGAATGTGTTATCAACAAAACCCCATGGTTGTATTCTTATTTTACAATTCAAATACATAATTAGAAATATTAAGAAATGAATTAAAATATCAGTATATCCAATCAAGTGTAGCTTTTAGACTATCTGTAGTATTGAGCATCTTAATTCTGTACTATGACCCCTCTCCCCAATGCTGCCCCCTATGAAAATACTAAATTAGCTCTCCTGTGATTCCCCACTCTCTGTCCCATTGAATGTAATCCAAATAGAGAAGCRGTACTGATTCGTTTCTTTTGGTCCTAGTTCATTAAAGAAAACCACTTGTGGAACATGGTACAAATGTTCTGTTCCTAACTGCTGTACACACAGATTGAATTTGATATTCACAGGCATTTACTGAATGGCAGTTCTGTTCATGACTCTCAGGCAGAAATGGCTGTAATGCTATATTACCCTGAGAAGCAACAGAATGAGATGGAAAATATGCCACGAACAAGTGATGAGCAGTATTTATTTTCATTTCATTTACGATACCAGGATGAGATATATATCTCATCTCCACCAGCGTCCTGTAGGCAGCAATACTGAGAGCAGCAAAATAATATGAGAAATTCTATTAAAAAAAGTGAAGTTTGAAGGTGAGAGAATATCTGCATTCTTGTTACAAAAGACATGAAAATAAAACCTGTTCATAGTTTCTTGGGAACCGGTTGCATTTATATCCCTTCTAACATTGACAGCTTACCTGAGACAAAAATGTAAGTGGTAATTCTGAAATAAAATTGAGTAAGATAACATTTACAACGTTGAATTAACATGCATTTACTGTGTACCTACCTTGCAGTGCCAGTGGCAGCAGGAACTGTACTCCACAGCACTAGCCCATGCAGTGCAGGCAAGTAGGGCTTATTTCCCCTCCTGAGTCAKATCGCAGCAGTGCACGTGATGATTCCCTGAGAAATCATCCCTCTTATTCCAAAACATTTATACAGCGTAGTGATAACAACTGTTTCAAAAGAAACACATACAATAGTTTTACTGTCAGAACTTGTAGACCACAAGCTAATTCTGAAATGCTTTCGATATGCTATTGGAGGGCTAAAAGAAAGCCAAACGAGCCTTCTTGGACACCATGTTTTGGTACAGTGTGGGTAAGGCAAAGGGTCCGGTTGTTCAGTGTGGCTATGAGCAACATATTCTACAAGAGACACCTAAGTGTCTAATGTTGTCCAAATTCTAGCCTAAGTCAATGTATAATGAGCAGATTATTTTATTCTGCTTTCTTGAAAAGTTTATCAATAGGTCAGTCTGATCATTCATCCATCCTCTGACATGACTGTGATCAGTATTTTAAAAACATACATGCTCTTCATGGCCTGTTCAGAGACATGCATGACAAGTGTCATGGTAAGGGAACACATCTTTGTCTTATGTATATTGTGAACTATGAGCCCTAGGAAGTAAAAGATTTTTAAAATTTGATGAAAGAAGCTCTAAGCAGGTTGCCATCTGGCAAATCTCTAGGAAAATGTGAAAATGTGCACGTATGTACATACAAATCTGTGCATACCCAAGTAACATTGCTTCAGGCTTCGAAAGACTTGAACTTCTGTGTTCAGACACGGTTATAGCTACGTTTAGAAGTAGCAATCCATTCACCACAACCCAGCACAGTGCATTTTGGCGCGTGAAAGATGCATGCCTTCAGAACCGAACGAGTGTCGTGCACGAGTTTGCATGGAGCGCTTTCCCCTTCTGGCCAGCGTGCCCTGTGGGCAGGAGCATGCCTCCAGCAGGTCGGCTTTGGGGACCTCCTCTCGCAGCACAGCGATGGCTTTCGGGCAGCGTTTGCTGTTTCTCTTGAGCAGCAGGCATAAAACTGGGTATCTTCAGAGCAGAAAATGCTGGGAATTGGCAGTGGTTACTTCAGCACTCATGATGTCAGTGTTTTCGTCTTACACCTTGGTAGCCAGAATCAGATAATYGTCGCCGAATTTAAGCTTTCAGCCTGAATGGCTTCTCCTGGAAACAACCCAAATATAAATCCGCCAAATAACCTAGAAGTTCTTACATTAAAATCAATCTATTATAATCCTTAGTTGTCCCCAAAAGTCGGAGTTTAATCATGAATGTTTGGTAAGGTAGGATTGGTGATTCTGGGGGACATAACTTATGCTGCTGAGAAGTCCCATGTTTGTGAATAAATRTACAGGAAAAAGGAGAGGCAAGACTGAATCATTTGTGGCAAAAAAGGGAAGTTTTGAGTATTAATAAGTATTTAACGGTGGGATCTGGGCCTGGGCATGCATCCTCCACTTTCTATTTTTGTAGGTATACAATATCTGTCAGAACAAAATTTAGGGGAATATATTAACTTAGGCGATTTTTCCCAAATATGGGAATTTTTACTGTCYGGTGCACAGGGGAGGTGCTTAGTGTGTTTGTCACATTACCATTTAACATTGTGTTGCTGGCCATCCTATAGCCGTTCATACTGCAAGGTGGCAGTAGGATTGATCTTTTCGGGTTTCACACTGTTCTCATACTCTGAGCTCTGTAAAGTAGGAGGAAGCTTGGGAGAAACCTTAGACCCAGAGGATTTGAAGGTAGTGTCAAACACCCCCAGTCCGCTTTTTTACTGCAGTCAGCCAGGCTCACATCACAGTTAAAAAGAAAATAGTAGCTCTAATGGGAGAAAATCAACAAAAAACAGTCACATCCCCAGATGTCCACCCTCCATTCAATGACTGACAAATGTGCAGCAGATGGTGCAAGTGCTCCCGGATGTATTTATGGATCAATGTAAAAGTATGTAAATAAATAACCAACAACCAATGGAAACCACCTACCTTTTTGCCAATGCCTTCTTGGCACTGCTGGGACTGACGTGACTGGAAAAGCAGAGGAAGAAAAAATCTAATTAAGCTTACCTGTACTAATACGAGGAAGTGAAATGGGAGATGGCCTGTTGTACTCCTCGTACTTAAGACATTTTAATCAAAGATAGTTAAATGCATTAGTTAATATTACTGTCACTTCCTTCTCTGTCGATTCAGAGATGGAGAGCTACCTCCGACTAAGGTAGGAGCTGATTTTCTGCCGTCCCCCATAYGCACAGAAATGTTGAGAGGTGGGCAGTCCTGCCATGCCCCGTGGGARTGACTCCTGAGAGTCACTTACTGTTTATTTCCTCTGCAAAAATTTCTCCTTGATTTTTCAGAAGATGGAAGAAGGTTGTGAAATACAAAGGCTTCTTATTTCCCCGTGTAGCAGCACCAGTGGTTTCGCCCAGGTCACAGCTGCACGAATTCCGCTGAAGGTCGGCAGCTCCTTTTCCAGGGGCTACGGGACGAGCAGCCCGGGGCGGTGCCGGGCTCCGGCTGCTCCCGGGGGCGGCTGCACGGGTCAGCGGCAGAGCCCGCCTCGCCGTGTTTCGCTGGGCTGCGCAGGGTGGCAGGACTTGGCTCAGACAAGGAGGGAGCACCGACCTGGCAAAGGAAAGAGGTTTATAGGTTTCATAGTTTAGAGGAGGCTTGCTATCCTCTCAGGCTAATCACACAGGAAAAGAAAAATCAGTAAAACATTTTTCAATGGCATTATTTTAACAGCTGCAATTATGACRTGCTCTGCAAACAGATGTGGGCGCTACATGTCTGCTACCAAAAGATCTCATAGTCTAAATAAATACGTTCTCCTTAAAGCTTCTAGGTGGGGAGAAATAGCACAGGTATTCCCTAGCTTGTCTTAAAAACAAACCGRTTGAACTCATTTGCCACTCTGCTCCCTAGTTTGTTTTTGGTTCTAAGTTAACCATGTCTCTTCTAAAAACAACCACATATAGACTCATAACTTGTGAGATATTTCATGTCTGTGAAACGCTTCAGTAAAGGCTGCTAAAACCATTACTCTCTGGAAAATTTGGGTTAAAATTTTTGCCCGGTGAAGTCAATGACAACAACCTGCATGGACAAAACCCRACTGCCTAGGTGTGGGAGTGCTTTGAAGTTGCACAGCTGCCAGCTAACCACCAGGACTGTATTAGAAATATTCTTCTCCAATAAGTATTTATATTCAGCCATTTTTTCTGTTTACAAATATTTCTGTAGCTAGGTGAGACTGAAACGTTGCAACTTTCCTGCTTTCTCTAAAGATGAAACTGCTCCTGTGGTTCTTCAGTGCCGGGGCAGGAGGATCTTCCACTGGATCTTCTACTTYTAGCACCTATATTTAAATATCAACATATTGATTAATTTAGCCTGTTATCACAGCACTGAGTTGAATATCTGTGTTTGACTTGAGAACCATCCCACACTGCTTTCAGGCTTTACCTGGGAGATTTCTGGAGAATCCAATACTTTGTGTGATGGTTTGGTTCGTTATCCTCAGTGTTAAAAATTAGCACCATTTGCCTCTTCTAAAATTGTCTGCCTTTAGGTTCCAACTCTCGTCTAGCTCTTCATAACACCAACACAATAAATTAYATACAGTAAAAAAATATTGATTTTAACACATTTTGAAGTAACAGATGCTCTTTAGAATCCAGCTGCACACAGCAAAATGAGTCAGCAGAGATTTTGCRCTCAGTTTCGGTGGGTCCAGGATTAGCCTCTTTTGTGTACAGAAATTAGGAGATTAAAACTTTCTGAGATAGTTATGATTGTCTCCTGATGTATATATCAGTTGGAAAACTCATTCTTTATGAACTTGCTTGCACATTTTAAATTCTGTATTGCATGCAGTAAAGATTTAGGTACAGACTCTAGAACTGAAATCTAAATATAATCCACCTGACAGAACCAGGAGGTGGTAAATCTGGGAGTCTGACATGGTGGCCACAATATTAAAAGAGAAAACAAGAGGGCAGTGACCAAACATTAAATCCTACCGTGAATCAGTGACTAGAAGGCTCACACAGCTCCTTTTTCCTCGCGTGGACTTTTTCCCTTAAGTTCTTTCTGAAGTAGGAGGATATTGTGCATCACATACTGAACTGYCTTTACCAGATGAAGCCTTCCCTTCTTGCAGTCTTGGTTTTCAAGACTTAAAGGACAGTGCATCCTACGTTTCCAGTAGAATTCCAGAGAATACGTTTATTCGTCTTTCTGCCAACTATGTTCTGCAGTGTACTCTTATATATACAGGTTTTCTCTYTGTTTTTATGCTAGCAGACGTTGTCTGTGGTGTGCGATTACTCTGTTCTTATCTTGGCTGCTTTTGCTGTGACATGTCTTTTTTCAGGAGAGCTCTTATTCCTTTTAAGATATTCTCCTTGTGTTTTCACATGATATGTGTGTTCTGGCTGGGAAAACCGAAATGGATTTGTCCACTCCAGTACACACTATTTTTGATACTTGTCACTTGTTTGCGAGGTTGGAGAAATGACACTGTTTTTGGAACAAAGAAATACTGATTTTTGATCTTGACTTTACCTCTAACTCTCTGTGGCCATATGTAGCCAATGGTGTACTWGTAACTTAAGAAATTATATCCCAAATACTTAGCTAAGGCAGTACTTTTTATCCAAGATCTGAATGGATTTTGCAGCTCCCATGGCCGTGACGGGCTGGTACCAGTAACCGGCCTTGCTGGCAAGCAGCAGTCACGTAACTCCAGCATAGCCATAGCCGTTCTCATCCTGAGCAACCAAACTGGAGGCTCTGTTTCAATTTCTCCATTTGCCAGATGAGGATATTGACACTGCCTCTACTGTCACAGAGGTAGAGTGGAGTTTAAAGACTCAAGAGATACAGTGCTCTGAATATATAAAAAGTGTCAAGCCATGCCAAATATCTTAATTAGCAGGGGTTTGTGTTTTAGTAGATTTGTAGAAGTTTTTTTTGTAAAATAAAAAATTCTTACAAAGCTTAAATTAATTTTCTGCAAATGGTAGACTTTGTATCATCCCGTAGAAGGGCTACTTTGAAAACACAAGTAGTCTTAACCCCCCGCCCCAAATGGTTCAGAAAGAACTGATTTCAAGAAGAGAAATTGATATGAACCATAAATAATGTCTTTCTATCCAGCTATCTGGACATAATTTTCATTCTATAATTCCTGTTTTATTTTTACTTTGCTTTCCAGTAAAAATCAGAAGCTATCACAACTTCTCCTGCCAGCAGTATTGACACTGTTCTTAAAATAGAGTATATGTCAAATTTAAAGAAGTCCCTCTGCATTTGGACATTAAGATATCCCCAAATGAACATCCAAGTCACATGCAGAACAATGAATGCTACTGAACTGTGGGCAAAAGTAGAGTTTTAGGGGGAAGAGCTCAGCAGCTAGGATGAGATGTTTTGCTCTGAGCTTCTGGCAACCAAATCTGCAGCAGACAGTATAAAGCCGGCTCCATGATCTCTGTAATGGAGTAGAATAAATGCCACCCATTATGGATCCAGTGCAGAAAAAATAAAAATAACTGCAGATGTACTCCAGATGCCCTGATATCTTTTGTACAAAAGCCTACTTACTTGGACTGTGTATAAGAAAAAAGAATTTATTTTTTCAATACTGTGTTTGAACTATAAAGTATCAAGCAAATACAAGAACAAGTTTCCTCCTTCTTGAAAAACATGGAACAAGTGAGTGTATATATTTAGCTCTATGATAAGAAGTGTGTGCTTATCCTCAGGAGTCCTTGAACTGGTACTGGAAGAGCTTTGTTCTTAAAAGACAAGCCAAAATTCTTGGTTTAAGAAATTTAAACATATCACCACAAATAGCAAAACTCAGACCTTTTTACTCTTAACTTGGATTAAGAAAAAATAAGGAAGGTGAGAAATATTTAAAGATACTGAAAAATTGGTAGAATCAGGTTAGATTTTAAGATGCACTGGGTCTTCTACCTATAAAAGCAATGAACCACATCTTTTTCCATTTACATCATTACCAGAGCAGCTGAAATAAATGAGGTCCCCCCGTTTTCCTCTATGACATTGTAGTGATGCCATTTCACACGTTTCAGTGGGAGTGCATTTTGCTGGAATAAGCCTGTTAAAAAATTCCTTGTTTTTGTTGTACCGCTCTATGCTGTGTGTGACAGCACAGCAGGTGGCTATAGCGAAGTGAACTCTAATTAATTCAAATCAAAAAGTGAGACCCAGATAATGAGTGCTTCTGTTGGCAAATTACGCCAAGGGTACGCGAGTGTCTATCGGAAAGTAGCAGACTGGCCACCAGCGTCCCAGTGGTGAATCCAGCCGAYGTGTTAGTCATGGCTGCAGCAAGTGCTTATACTCTTAAACCGATGGGAACGCTGTGGGCGGTTTCCCACTGCAGCCACAGCGGCGCGAGCAGAAGCCGTGGACCTTCTGCCTGTCGTGAAGGAACGAGATGCCAACGAGGAGGCTGGGATTTGACCTGGGCTGCAGCCAGGGGCAGTCTAGCAGCCCGTGGAGCTGCTGCGATCTCAGATTTCTTAATAAAATGGGTGGTCTTCTCGCTGCTTTATTATCAGAGGGTCTCAATTTGCACAACATATATTTATGGATCAAAAATAGTGCAGCCTTGCATCTACTTTTAAAAGCCATGCTGCAAGTATTTCACTGTGCTTTTCAAAGTAGCTATAAAACATAGGAAGGGCTTAGGGGAAAAAGTTTCTGCTCCCACGGTAAATCAAAAATGAACAGACAAAGGTCAGAATACCAAAAGCCACAAGAACATTAACACTTAGGATATAAAGATTTCCTAAGAAACTAATGCTTGCTCTTTCCCCAGATAAAGCAGACACCTTATCTTTGGGAGTTTACAAAATGGAGCCAAGCTATACAAGTAACCACTTAACTAAACCAAGGCCTGGATCTTTTAGCTGTCTGCAGTCATTAAAGCTCTCAGAAAGTCTCCCAGGAGCCAATATGCTTGCTTAAGTGTATGCTGTAAAAGGTCCCTGAGATTTACAAGGAACTGCTCCATGCTAAGCTAGGCACCATCTGATAAACAAGCAATTTTAGCTTCAGGCTAAATGATGCTCTTTGAGGCTTTGATTTACAATGCTGCAGATGATATATTTGTAGTTCTAGGATAGGTTCTGCCACGGACCTGCTGTGATTACTCATCCATGACCAAGTGAGGGCTCAGATCTTCAACGAGGAGGTCAGAAAATTGTCAGTGGAGCAAGAAATGTTTGATAAGGCTTATTTAGATGCTAACCACATTAAAAAAAATTAAATTAAGCAAACGGTGGTGAACAGTTCTTAAGCTTTCTAGGGACCAAGTTTTTTCTTTATCGTTGCTAGCTTAATTTTAAATGTATTTTGAGTCAAAAAGGTATGAAAGTAAGTCCCAAATTGACTTTCTGRACTGATTTTACTTTCATTAGGCTATCTTTTGAAAAAAGGAATGCACTTAGTTTAATATCTAAAAATAGATAATACTAACTTAGAATTTATGAAATTTCTTGAATCCTCTTATACTTCTCCCCAAAATCTAAAATATGGCTYGGAAATAAACAAAACAAAAGACATCATATAAACTTTAGAAATTTAGTTTAAAAACCCAGACAGCCTTAGAGGAAAGAAATAGAGAAAGTAGAACCTAACGTTTCAGGAGTGCTTTGCTCTCACAGTTTTTTCACTGATCCAAGACCTGTGGGCCCARTCCTGCACACTGCTGAGTGCCTGCTGAGAAGTGGTGAGTAGTCTCAACTACTATTATAAGCAAGGATTTTTCTAGACGTTCCTTTAATTTTGTTGTCAGGAATACACAATTCTTGGATTTAAGAAGATGTGATTTAAATCTTGCCACTAAAAAGCTTCAGATTCTTGCCCCAGAAAAGTACTAGTTACACAGATCAATCCTAATTAAATGTAGCATGAACACAAATGTTCTGGTTCAGGTAAAATGTAGCACTAATTTCTTGCTTTTAAATACAAYACTTATTTTTCTGAAGTTGTGAAAATATTTTCTCTAACACTAACAGTTGAGCTTGCGTAATTAATACATCACTATAAAAGGCTGGAAAATGTTTTTTACTATCTCAAAAACTGTGGACAAATTTTAAATGTGCATCTAATTTTTTTGCTAAATTTTCTAGGTATTTTAAAAACTCAAAGCTTATACTTTTGAAAAATGTGGATGTATTCATTTTCAAAAAAATTCTTTCTTTTTAGTGTAGTTTGCAAATAACTTTTAAATATACAATTTGTATTTCACAAAGTATAGTATAGTATAAAGTCACACACACACACGTGTGTGTGTTTGTGTGTGTATATATATATATACATATATATATACAAAGTTAAAAAAGAATTTATTTATCCTTACCTGGCTTCTTTAAGTATTAAAGCCTTCTGCCTTGGAAGTGCAGCACACCATGAATCTCCACCATGCTGGCTTCCTGCAAAGTTTAACTGAATTTATACTGAAGTTTATGAAATCATTATGATTTCATAATGCAATAAAAGCATTTACCAAATGAACTTATGACTGAAAGCAAACAAAATATATTATTTTAGAAAGTCTCTGGGCCTCAGCAACTATAAAAGATGATGTTTCCAGATGTGCTGGAGCTTTCCTATGAGGAGTAGAACATATGACAGGATGTTTTCATTTTTAACAAATACTGTCCAAAGTGTMCATATGGTGGTCAAGATACTCAGATAATATAATCCCCTGTTGCATTATATGACATCAATTAACTGCAGAAATATGGTACTTATTAATGTCAGGGAAGGATCATGTTCAGTGTTTGGAAATAATGTTAAGAACTGCAATAGCAGTCATGTTAATAGCAATTGCTAGAGTTAAGTTTCCAAAATCATGTTGTAAACCATTATCTTTACTCATTTTCTGCAACTCACCTTTTCCAGGATCAAATTTATATTATTACTTCTTTCTTCCTTTCTTTCTTCCTTTCTTTCTTCCTTTCTTTCTTCCTTTCTTTCTTTCTTTCTTTCTTTCTTTCTTTCTTCTTTTTGGAATTTCTTAATACAGTTAAATCTAGTCCGTGAACGTAAAAACTGGTGAGTATTTCTGAACACCAGGTGGTGAGTGACAGCCCTTAGGAACAGCAATACTCTATGTTCTATCAAATTCACAATCTAGATACAAATAATTAAGCTGTGCATTTTCTATGGGTATGGCATGTGATATAAAACAAATTGTTTCAGTAGCTTGATAAAGCAGCATCCCACCGGAGAATGCTACTTCCCAAAGCTCCCTATTAAAGTTTTAACAGCTTCAGGAAAGTGATTTTTAAGTGAAACAAAGCAGACACTGTGCATTGGCACTCCCAGCGTTGAAAGCCCAAAGGACCAGCCTTCCAGAGGGTGCTTACCTAATTCCTACCGACAGGAGTGGGACTTACAAATCTGCCAAGGAACAGCATATTTATATATATATGTGGTAGATATATAATATACACCGAATATGGCATGAGTGTTCAATTAGCAATACGTTAGGCCATCTAAAAGGAGCTTGTCTTTTGAAGAAATTCATGAGAGTAGTGCTGGTGTTTAGGGGAGTTACTCTCCGATGGTCACTGCATCAGTCTCAAGTCCTTACATAAAATTAAATATGATACCTTTAATGACCGAAAATCGAACAACTTAGAAACCAGAGCTTTTACTGTCATAGTGTTTTTATTTTATACAGAAAGGCTTCATAGGAAGAGTTTTTCTAGGATTATAGTAAGTTAGATGTGACTTTCTGTGTTAAGAAGGTGAAGTCTGTAACGGCTTGCAGAGAYGTGTAACCCGTGCCTACGGTGGGGGCTGATCTCGGCCCTCGCGCGGGGTTAGGGCACAGGAGATGAAGGAGCTCCAGCGCTGGGCACAGAYCTCCGTGCTGCGTCGTGCCATGCAGCACCGAGCCTCTGCCCCGTGGGCGGGGGGAAGTTTGTACCAGAGGTTTCTCAGCTCATTGACCCCCATGGGGACCTCCAATATGCTTGAATTTTAACCCTCTTTTCTTCTCCTCAGAGAAGGACCTTGATGAGGTGAGAGAGAAGGCAGAAAAACTCCAAAGAGCTAATTTAAATTGCTAGGCAAGGTTCTGGGCCTGAGCTTCTAGACTGCATTTGCCACCCAAACAGAAAACCGTCCGCTCTGCGGAGGCGGCGTGTCCGCGTGCTTGCAGCTCGCCGTCTCGTGCATGCGATGGACCCCCTGTGTAGCAAGGGAACAAGCAAGGGCGTCGTGGAAGAGTTTGGATTCACACCTGATGAAAAGAGGAGCACTTTAGAAAGTAACCAGATGAAAAAGAATATTTCTGAGACAAAGACTGCAAACTTTTGAAAGGCTCCTTTCCCCCAGCTTGTGACACTGATTATCCCCCAGAAACATGATCGTACATTGGTTACTCATCACTRAGAGCCTATTCACCCACCCTCAGGGTACCGGGCTTATTTTTCTAGAGCCAACCAAGAGTGTACTATTTCCCTCCTGCTCTGTTTCTGGTGCATTTCTGACCCATGGGGCTTGATCTTTGAGATCCTCTGGCCCAGCTTCAGCTGTCAAGGTCAGATGAATGTGGTATCTGCATCCTCATGAATACCATTATGTCCCAGAATTTCCCCAAATTCTAAACSCTGGGACCTTTTCAGATCCTTTGCAAGGCTACTCATCTTGAAAAACAAAATAAATTGGTAAATCTCCATTCCAATTGCAGAAAATGGAATCTAGGCAGCTCACAAAAATGTGAAAATATGCAAAGTAAACAGATTGTTTCTGACAGTAACAACCCTGCAATTGCATAAAGCATCATCAAATTGCAACATGCACGTATTAAGCTTTGAGAACAACTGAATTCACAGTGACATGTTCTCTGCTCTTGAATTCATTATCACACCTGCTCAGCCTGGAGATTTGCAGTATTGAACCTTGCTCTCAAAGGTGGCCTCCAAAGGAATGCTGTATTATCAAGGTAATTTCATTTAGGTTCAATTTTCTGAAGTTCTTTGTGAGCTGTACCAAGAATCGTAGCAAGGGCAGAAGAGTGCCAAATAGAGGTAAATATATTCAAACTCTTCTTTTGGTGCTGCCGTCTGGAARGAGGTCCATAGCAAGTGTGCAACAGCTGCGGAAATGAGATGGCGAAGGGGTGAAAGGACAAGCACGGCAGCACCAYGGTATCTGGCTACAACTCTGGCTGTGGAGAACTCGGCTAGGCTGATCTGTGTGCACATTTCCCTTTGAGATTTATAACACCGCTAACTTTATTAAGTAGAAGCTCCTAGAAAAAAAAAAAAAACAAAAAAACCCGAAAATGTAATTCACTGGGAAAATGGCAATAGCAACTCACTAGAAAACAAACTTTTTAAAACCAAAGAATGAATACTTTTGAACATTAAAGCTGTGCAGTCATCTCCCCCCACCCCCAGTAAACATGCTTTGTACAAAGAAATACATACTTCATGACAGCGCTACAGTCTTGACTCTGGCCAGCCTGCTGGGGATTCTTTAAATCAACATGTTAATGGATACTTGTATGGACATTTTTAATAGTCTAATATATTAACAAGCTGTAGAATTTTAAATTGCTGTGACTTCTGTTATTTCTATTAGATAGTCTATTACAGTATTTTTCCACTTATTCCAAAAAAATATGTGTCTGCAGGCTTGCATTTGATGCTGGTCAGTGGATGTCATTAATGTGTATAAATAACTTTTATGGAAGTAGTTATTATTGTTATGTTTATAATCTGAGAGTTCTGCTGTAATAATATTTATTTAAGGTCAGAATTAAGGTTATTCTGTGATGTTATACCTTCTTTATAAAATAAATGTGTATTGAAGCAGCACACAATTTATTACGTGCTTACATTCATTTCCTCCATTTAAAGTAATTGATACTTGAAGATGAGATAGCTGACAATATATTTATTAAAAATACTTAAAGCTGTTAAAAGTGTTTTCCTTTTTTTTTGTTTGGGTTCACTCTAGTGTATTCACTTACACATTTCATTTCTTTATTTATGGTAGATATACTAAAGTACACTTTTCCAATAAGAAAACTATTTCCTTGCATGAGAAGCACCATGCTATTACAGTGAATGGCTGCAGCGTAGCCAAAGCCAGTAATGCCTGTGAACGCAGAAACGTCTCTATGATACGAGGTTTTCCGAGGTCTTGCAGAAACACGTTGGCAGAGAAAGGTCGTCTCAGGCAGTGCTGCACTCCCGAGCCCCACTTGCACTCCCCTGCGCTCCCCACTTCTGTRTATGGAATGTGGCACGCAAATTCAAAATCACAGCAAATTAAAACAAAAAGGTTTGAAGACCTTTCTTGTGTTTGTTGCAGAAAGGAATGCTACAGTGCTACCGAGTTTCATGTTTTCAGTGCAACTGTYCTGTTCAAAAATGCCTCTGCTCCCATCACAGATTAAAAACCCTGTAAAATCATGAAAATATCTTTGTATAAAAGAATGTTTTAAGTAAAGTTCCCCTAACTCCGTCTGCTTACACAAACCAGAAGGGTTGGAAAATCTTGCAGATAGAGACCTTGTTGTCAGAAAATATTCCCAGGAATAAGCTATAAGTGTCCTGATATTAAGGACATTTTATTCCTATTGTGGTCACCGGACAATATATCAAGAGAGAAAAATGTCCGATCGTCCCTGCGCTCTCCAGTCTATGGCAGGTTACTAACCAAGAAGCAATCATTCTGAATTCAGTATTGTAAACTCAGAAGTGAGATGAGGTTTTTTAAGGTGTTTCTAAAGATGGAGTAACAGGAGACTCCAGGAGAGAGCCAGCGAAAGCACGTTGCAGAACAGGAACTGCGCCCTGTGACGGTCCCTGGCAACACGATGGCCTGCCCTGATAGTTTTTCCTGACTTTTTTGCATTGTCTAAGAGAATTAAATCATTTGCAGTTTGGGGCAAAGACAGTTTTTAATATCTGCTTTCTGTTCAGAAGGCTACTTCTACATATTTTTTTTCCTATAGGTAGGCCAAGTATCTCAGTTTTTAGTCATAAAAGGAAAGAAACATTGGACATACAGAAAATTTTCCTTTTCCTTGTAATTTTGTGTATAGGAAAACATGCCTACCTCTACATCAGCCTGTGCCAGCTTATAGATACAAAATACATTTGGACCAAACTGTTAATTAGATCTAGAATTTGTATTCAATCCCCGACTGGGTAGGCCACCAATTTTATGTTATAAATTGCCAGGTCTGTCTGTCAATAAAACCCTTTTACCTCAAACATGCCAGATGTTTGTATATTGAAATATATTTTAAGATAAAACTGTAAGAAGACTGTTCAGATACACGCTGACAAACAGGGCTTGCATTTATTACAGCATTTTCATTTCTGTTGTAATTAAAAGGTTTATTTTCAGTATACTCAGTGTACYCATTGGGTCTGCAGCAAACTGTTTTAGTCCTTGATTTAAATGATTATCAACAGTAATTGTATTTTTAAATTAATAACAGTTCAGTAAAAGACTTTTTCAAAGAGGATGCTGCACAATAAGGAAAATTGCTTCCCCCAGAGCTGCTTATTTAAGCTTTGGGCCAATTTGGATATATTAACACAGCTCTGTAGTGTAACAAAGTCAAATCAGCCGTACTTTGTTGGCTATTACTTTAGAGGCAAATGCATACCTCCGTACAACAGAGCTTTCTTACACTGAACGATTTGCTGTTCTCCGCCAAACGCTAACGGAGTCAGGAGAAGCTTCTGTGCGTTTGCCCAGACCAGAAGAGAAGGCTCCTGGCCCGGGTGCTAGCGTGTCCCACGCTAACCGGAGCTCTCAGCAGCTGAGGAGGAGCTGTGAAGGCCCCGGGACGCGGGCAGGGAGGCCCAGCACCCTAACGGGGCGCAGCAGAGCAGCTGAGCTCCCGGCAGGGCTGTGGGAGCAGGTGAATTTTGTTACCCTGATTGGGTGCTACGAAGTGGCTCAGGAGGCAGCAGGTGGGTTGGKTTGGTTCAGTGCTGCCTTTGGCTGGGTGCAGGASTYTGTGCTTCTCTGGCRGTTTCCAGGTACTAGCTTACTTTAYGGCTTTGGGTTTGCTCCTTCGTTCACAGCTCTGCTGCGGTGATAAGGGGARGGATTTCTTTTCAGTGTGGGGATGGTGGTAGTGCTTTTATCCTGGTAGGATCTTGAAGAGCTTTGTCTCTTCTGGAGCTGCTGCAAGGAGAGTAAGAACCTTTTCTTCCTTGGTGAATGTTTTTGCTTTCTGTCTTGGGCATCTTGTAGTTGTCTCTTTGTATTGCAGCCCTTAATGCTGGGTAAGTACCAGGCTGAGCAAACTGGCTCTCAAAATGTTATTTATACACTACAGAAGTTAGGGTAAGTCTTGACTACAGCTCAATAAACAAATCTGTAAAGCAGCTGTATGGAATAAGACTATCCCTGAAGAAGCAAAYGCAGCTTGTGTAAATGGTGGCTCTTATAGGGGAAATCCTATCTGTTTTGATGCTAAGTTTGTTGGTTTCTTTGGGTTCAATTGTAATGTACTCAAAACTGAGGGAAAATCTCCCTTTGTAGCATGTCTGTGTTGAGTTATCTGCCAGTTCAGTGGCAAGTTGCTGGTGAGCCTGTGCCACCATCCCCCAGGGAAGCTGCAGTTCATGCTGATGAAGTGGCTTCCAGCTGGAGGTAGTGTCTGCTGATGGCCATGGTTGTTTGCTCTGCTCTTGCCTCAAGTTTGTTGACTTGACTATCTTGGTAACTGGCTGCTAGTGGTTATAGCTGGGACAATTCTCTGAGTAGAGAAGGGCTAAATCTTGTCACTTAATGTGTAAAATAATATTTAAAAGAAGGCAGTTCATGTTCTCTTATGTAGAGACTAAGGTCTGTGTGACCTCTTTACCTAGTATTTGTTTCTGTGAATCTTTAATTCTTTTTTTTTCTTTCTTTTTTATTGTTTAAGTATCTAGTGGATGGAGTTATGAAGAAAAAAAAATGAGGAGGACTCATGTTGGGTGACATAAAAACTTGCGTCTGGTTACCAGGATAAATGCCTATGGTGAGTAACATATTCTAAATTCTACCTCATTTTTTTTAGGCTTTCTGCAGTAAATGAGACAAAAATAAGTCAAATATAGTATATCTGACAGTTATGAATGCATAATTAAAAATAAAGTGTCTCAAGGCAACTCTTTTGAGGTTCATTTTTCAGTGACTATAAAAGTTTATGTTCACTTTTTTTAAAAAAAACCAAAAGCATAGTTTGAGCTGCAGTCCTGTGAAGGCATTTTGTTTCATCAGTTGTTTCTTTTCAAACCAGACAAAAAAAAAAGAAAATGGGAACACTAGCAACGGGGGAAAATATGCAGGAGATGGAGGACTGGATAGGAAAAAAATATGCACTAAATGAGAAAGAAAAGAAATGAATAAAAAAAAAAAAGCCAGAAAAAGTATGTTTATGAGGTAGCCACAGGAAGTCAAAGCACCAAAGAATAAAGCAAAAGCAAAAGAGTGAAAAAGAGGATGTAAGAGACAGAAGTTGTTTGTTCATCTCTTGCTCCAGGCCAGGCATGTGTTTCTGTGAGGTCTGCAGGCAGAAGATAAYCTGCGTGCACCAGGACTTTGAGCGACATTGCTCAGATCACACTGTGGCTGCTGTTCTCCGCTGGCATGGTCTTGTCCCGTACAGTTCGTCTCCAGGCTAGAGGTAGCTGCTCCGGACGGTGATGCTGGCACTTGCAGGAAGGCAGCCAGGAGCAGTAAGGGTGGTGGCAGCAGAAGCTGAGGCTGCAGTTGGCAGCACTGACTTCGTGCTGCCCCTAGGTAGGCATCTTTGGCTCCTTCTTAGAAGTCATAGTGGTTAGAAGTCATAAAGAGTGTATAAAAGTCAAAAAGGAGACAAAAGCCAGAGATGTTTTAACTGTTGCTATAAACAAACACTGAATTATGATATGTTTGTAAAAGKCTGGATTTTTCCCATAGTAAAACCAGCTTTTAGAAATGAAAAGCTGTGGCTTCATTCTTCTCTCATGAGGGAGGTTTGAAGTTTGGTTTTAGACTGGCTTTTTGAACCTRTTGTGTGGCTTGCTCAGCTAATGGGAACAGTCTGCTCTGAGATTTATTATTTTTTAATTGAAACTGGAGAGAGTTGTGTGATGGATATCTTGAGCAAAAATGTTCTTCTCTACTGATTGGAACTCATTAGACTGGAGATGGGGAAACGATAAAAAGCAGAGAACACCTGGAGAAACTGGATTTTTTTTATATATATAGGAAGTAATGGACATAATGCAAGGCTGAGTGCAGCCTCGTATCTTGACATTTTACTCTTATCTTATTGCAACTTTCCTGTGTTTATTTTTGAGGAATGTAGAATTATTTGTTTATAGAGAAGATTTTTTTTAAAAAAAAAAAAGCTGTTAGAGATTGAGAAAGTAAATACGTGATTCTTAAATTGCAATAAGAAACTGTTTAATACTTTTTAATGCTGCTTTTGAATGCTTCTGTTAAGGGCTGGGAGGAGAATATCAGTGTTGTTTTTGGACCATTTTCAGATTTTTTTTCCTCTTAAGTTTTGACTATTCTGGTAGTACCAAGGTTAATGGTAGGAAGTCGGCCTTTCTTTGAGAAAGTGAGAATAGTGCTGCATACTTTTAATGGCCTTTATCGATAATTGCTTTTAATTGACCTATTCCTCTATYGTCCAACATGTACTCACTAGGGAATATGATGCAGTTGGACAGCTCTGTTAAGGGTGATATGACAAGAAATGAGGTTGAATCTTGGACTCATTATTAGGGCAATGGTAGTCAGAAGGAAAAGGATGAAGTCCTCGGACTGAATTTGGAAAAGTAGTAGAGGTTTCTGACCTGGAATGGTCTTGGTTTCCATTTTTTTTCCTTGAAAAGGTTTATCATCAAGAGATTACTCAGCTCTGTATTTCTTTATCATTAATCCTACTCCTGTCAAAGGCAGTGGATATTTGATATTGGATCCAAAATGTTATGATCACACATGTAGGTTCTTATTTTTAATCACTGAAGTTGAAAACCAGCCTCTCTGGGGTCTTGCAGCCCAATGGTAGTGYGGATATGCTGCAGCTGAGAAACTGTGCTCTCAGCTTTGGTCCAGAAGGCTGTATAAACTAGGATTCAGTCCTACAGCTAATACTAACATAATTCATGTTAGTAATATTAATGACCAACTTTGAACTGAGGTTAATGCTCCAACACACTTTCAGTTTCGAGTGTCTGGGATTACCAGTGTCCACAAGGGGATATTAATCAGATGAAAGGGGGGTCATTTTCAGACAGAGTGAAGCTATTTTAATTCACTTATGCCATTGGAGTTTTAGGTTTTACTGAATATTGAAGCACTCTTAGACATTCATTTTTACTTCATGGTTGAGCATCTAGCAAAATGCAGAGAATRCAGAGTGGAAATCAGATGTGTTTAGCTTTCAGATGATGGTTGATAAACTTCAGTCACAGAGCAAGACTCTTGGAGATTAAAAATGTATGACTTGTGTAAATAACATTGCAAAGAAAATTGTCTATTTAGATCTTGATCATTATGTGTAGAGCTGTTTTTCATTTTCAGATTGATGCATTTTAAGCAACTGCAGGCCAGTCATTTTGCTATTCAACATACTTTAGTGAGTTATAATATGCTACATAATCTCTCATATTTCAGATTAATGGCTTGATTAGATTAGGAAAAGGTATCTACATTGCACTTTAAACAATCTTAAAATAGCAGTGTGCAGTAATGAACCAAGCTAGTCTGTTATATTAGCTGCCTTATTAGAGTAATAATGTGCAGATCTTGTTTTGCAGGATGTCTACAAACACTTCTTGACATGTAAATTCACTGATGTTCTGTATGCCTCTATTGATCTGTACAAAAGAGAATTGGTTTATTTGACCCACCGTACTTTGTTTCTTTTTCTTTTTTTTTTCCCCAGGAAAATCAATATAATAAAGTAATTCTTTCCTGCTATCCTCTTCTTCACTAAGCTCTTTTGAGAACAGTCAGAAAATGTCTTTCCTTCAATTATTTCAGACTTGTTTGCATTAAATCCTTTCAAAGAGACCCACGTAAATGTACTCCTTAATAAGGATGTCTTCCTATTATAGAAGCTAAATAAAATTTTATATTTAAGGTGAGTAAGAACCAGTTATGGATAAAACTGTTCAATATTGTTCATTCTAATTTCTTTTTCTGCACAAAACCTGCTGCAGCTCTAAAGTGGTGTTTGGTGTTTGTAAGGAGTTTGATACAGCATGCATTATTCATGCTTTTGGTCTTCTGTCTGCCCTTTTCCTGGAATCCTACATATTTAGATTAGATAAAATTATTCTTGCTTCCTATCAATACCTCTTGTTTTCAAGGAATATGATGCTACACAGAATATAGATTGCTTAGGGCAAAATTCTGTTTTCAGTTCTACATGACGGATCCTGACTCATGTTATCACAGCTCTGTATGTTGAGGAAGATCAGAATAACAGGAATTCGTGAGCAGCATTTCTCTATGATATTGTAGTAACCCATCTAATTTTTAACAGAAGTATAGATGACTTTCAATGTTCTAGAAGTTTTGTGAACTGATAGTGTTTCAGTTACAGTTGAATTTAGCTGTTACTCATACTGATTAGTAGTAGTCTGCTGGCTGTATGACTGAAGTGCTGTTTTCGCAGCCAGGAGTCGTTCTCTGCTGATGATGATCAGGGGTTTCACTCATGCTGGCGTGTGAATGCTTGCTCTGAAGGACCAGACTGAGACTAGAGCTGTAACGTGTTATGAGAATGGGATGTTTCACACCTCTGCTGTGTGAATTTGGCTGCGGGTAGGAGCAGCTGAGGCAGCTGCAGGCTGTCTTTGCAGAAGAGAGCTTCTCTAATACAACCCAGTCTCATTTGGGAAGTTCATGTTTGCGTAGATCCTGGTACGATCCAGTGACGACTTCAAAGAAAGATAGTTCAATATTGTGCTGTCCTGACAAAGCTGAGCAGTATTCTTGTGTTAATTCAGTGGCACCAGTGAAAGCACCTGTGGCAAGACTTTGCAGTCTGTGAAGCATGAGTTCACTGCGCATTGCACCTGCTCTGACCCAGAGGTCGCTGAACTCAGCAGGAGTCGTTCTGATTTCTYTGTGGCTTTAAGAATCTTCAAAAGGATATTTTTGAGATTTTGCTATTACAATGATATCAAGTGTCATTTTTAAACCTCATAAGCCTTCAAGTCATTAGTTTAGACTGACATGCCTTTGCTGGGCTATTAAAATTAAGTCGAATATGATTTGCTGAATAGAAGATGYTGCAAGCTTTGGTACTGCAAAGCGTTTGTAAAGCAGCATGCTTATTTTTCAAACTCTTTCAGTGATCTGATGTCACAGCAGGCAAAGAACCATCCTGTTCATACTTACTGTTAGTAGAAAGAAAATGAAAATCAAGGAGCACTCCTGCAAGCAGCTGTAAAGTAAAACAAAATTRTCTCCCAACTCATTATCCCTATGTAGTAGATGTGGCAGCTGGTATCAGTTTCAGGTGCTGCAACCAAGGGCTGGAAACTGACTGAAGAGACTTTCTACTTTTTAAATGTGGAAATTTCCCTCCAGCTCTCTGAAAATATATTCTGAGGGGCAGAAGTTAGTCCCTGCTGGTTCATTCACTGTTGCAGTTGATTCAAGTCCATCCTTCCTRAACAGTTTTTATTTACCTGTGCTATTACTTAGAGGATAATACTGAGAACTCAATTTCCCCCAGAGGTCCACTGCTTCRGTACAAATCCAGAATCTATGGATTTGCATCAGAAATTCCTATGTATAAATGCTCTTGGATGTTTTTTCTGCATTTACTTAGTTGTCCCAGAAAGTGAAATAACTGTTTAGGACTTGAACTGCGCCAACTAGTTTGTATTATACATTGCAACTTGTAACACGGCCACGAGGTCCAAATGCTTCGTAGCATCCTCTGCTATGCTGTTCTCCACTGAGGTCGGGGTGCTTTGGCAGTAACCTCTTTCTCTTGAACCTGTGTTTACTTAYGGCAGCATGCGCTGTACTTGTTTCTGTGCCGTATTGCAATCCTCTCGCAGTGATAGGGGCTTTGACAGTCTGAGATACTGCGCCCGGTTACCCACGTAGCGCTTGGTTGCAGGCTGTGTTGCTGCTGCCAGGAGGTGGCTGCTGGCTGTGGGCTTGGTGAGCTCCCAGGGTTTGCTCTTCTGCTCAYGATTCCCTGAGCCGGATGGCAGCTGTGCTGTCCCATTGGGCTGGRTAACTCAAGTCCTGCTGCCCAATGYTTAAAGCCTGCTCTCTGAAYGCTTTCTCTACCCGTGATGTGRAGAGGCTTAGGCATGTAAAATATTCTGTTTATCTCGCTCTTGTCAAAGGTACTGCCTGTCATCGTTGTCAGGAGTAAATATAGTCAAAGTACCACTAGAAAAGGGCATAATGCAATAAGTGATTAAATTCTTGGCAAGTATAAATGGCAAAGCTTTTAATAACCATAATTCCCAATTGCCATCCTAACATAAACTTGTCTGGATTTTTCCATGAATTTGTATTTTCAAAAATACCTTCATTGTTATCAGTCCTTTATCCTCCAGCATTATACCTCTAATCTGAAAGCAGTACGAGCACATCAGGTAAGATTAGCAAGGGGAGAGATGCAGCTGGTTTTGTGYGGGAGCAATTAGTCTGTGTACATGGAGTCAGAGTTCCTCTGCCAAAGCAAGACAAGAGTGCTGGAGAAACCAGGTTTGCTGCCCTTAGTGRGAGGGGAACAGGGAAGAGAGCTGGGGTGGTGTGTAGTGTGCAGGCATGCAAGTGCAAAGAAAGCTAGTGTTTACACTTGAGGTGTTAGTACCTTGGAAAACRTTTGGACTAACAATCCAGAGCTGCACATTTGAATGCAAAAAGGYATTAACAGTACTTTAACCAAAACAAATCTATGATTATTTTGGAAATAAAAATAAATTGAACATTACAAGCCTTTTAAGGGTCAATTTCCTTGCTCTAGAGCAGCTTGTTTCACTGTGTGCCACCTACCAGATCTGCCTATAGAGGCTGGTGAGTGTCTGATGCTGGATGTTCGAAACAGTGCTTTACCAGACTCTGAAAGGAATTGTGTGGGTTTGGCATTAAGGTGCTTCGTACCAACTCTTGCATACAGATCTGCTAATATTATTTTWAAAATGAGTTTTCTCTTCCTGGAGCAAGGCCATGTCAGTGGCTTGGACACTTCGGAAGGCTGAGGCTCTCCCTGCTGCCCACCTGYGCTCAGCAGCTCCTCAGACCCTGTCACCTTGCTCTCCTGGGTGGGCACCCTGAGCTGGAGTCACGGCAGACAGGGTCAGTGGAAAGCTAGCCACTTAAAGAGCTAGTCTGGGGATAAACTGGGCTTGGCTGGGTGCCTTGGTCTTCAAGAGGGTTTGATGACTCTGATTCTTGCTTACAAGAATTTTGTTATTTCTCTTTATGTGTTTTGTTTTGCACTTTCAATTCAGCTGCACATCTTCTTACATAAAAATCACTGTCATAATTTATGCTGTGTGTTTGCTGGATTTAGTACTTTGTAAAGGCAATAATCCTAAGTATGAATAAAAATTCAGCACTCCAGGCAGTAATAGAAGCAATTCCTGTATTCTTAATATACTGTAGATTTTTTAAAGGTTAAAAATTTTTTCTTTTCAGTTTGTCTTTAAATGGCTTCTGAATGATAGTCATCTCCAGCTGATTGCTGCTTTGACATCCAAATGACATCTTGTGTTGCACACTTGTAATTGAAGATAYGAAATATGTTGCATGGAAAAGAATGGAGATTGGGTTCCAAGCTAAATCTGTAGCTCTTAGGACAAAATTAGCAAGGAATAATGCATACATTCCTAGTCTTTATATTTACTTAGTACATACACAGGCTGAGAATGAATATATTAAATCACAATGTATATGTTCTCATATATGAAATGAAAAACATAAATATTTCCACATCACTTTGTATGTAGAATGCCTATTTTCAGTGAGGAATACTGAATAAAAATCAAACATTCAATTTGACCTCAAAGACCAAGTCCATCTYGGATTTAGCTGAAAGTAGTGGAGCTGTCTCCCAATGACTTTGAAAAACAGTTTTTCCACATGTAAGCCTGTCATCTTATGTAAAATTCCATTTGTAAGGTCTGTATTAGAAACTTCTGCTGACTTAGTAATATTGGCTGGTGATATATTTTAAATGCAATTTATTTACACTAGGACTTCTGCTGGTACAGATAGTATTAAAGGAGTAGTGTGTAGCTTTTTCTTTGCAGAACAAGCTCTCAAGCTACATTGAAAATGGCATTATTGAACAATATAAGTTTTTGATTAAACCAGAACAGCTTTGTCAATACACTGTATTACAGTTTATCATGACTCTTGGATATAGACCAGGCTTTTGAAATGTGTCATTCGGTGAAGATATACTGGATTATGGATCCCTGGATAACAGATCTCTAGGAACAGCCCTGCTGGTGCAGACAGTCCCCGTTTTAGTGACTTAGGTGGCAATTAATGAGGCAAAGCAAGATAACCCAACCTGTGCCTCCCCACTGCTGGAGCGGAGGGTCCAGCCTGCTCCGTCCTTCCSCTTCCCTGGGGTGCAGTGCTGGTGCAGGTGGTGTCACCCTGCAGCAGCTCTGGCAGTGCTTGCCCTCCTGTGAGCCAATCTGGCTGCAAAGCCAGCAGCAGCGAAGCAGACCCGTTGAACTTGGGGTGGTGTGCACAGGGGAGGGAGGSCGTGCTTCCCCCTTGCCTTTTGTGTCACGGGTCTGATGGCTCAGCCTTGCTGTCCTTGAAGCTGCAGCTTAAGAGTAGCCAGGTCAGCTCATGTCTGAGGAACTGTTTCAAGTATTTTCTCCTCCTCGTTCCTGCTATATCCCCTCCTGCCTCAGTATAGCTGTGGTTTGCCTGTTTGTGAAAAGCCGTTATGAAATCTGCTCTTCCATGCAACATTTGGCATTCGGACTTGCAGACCTTTCCATAGCTAYAAAAGTTTGTTTTACTAAGCTTCTGTATGACGGGTGAAAGGAAGACTTGCATTTATATTGTAGGTATCTGTTATTACTTTGTATTACTGCTTAATCCTTCTCATCTGATCAGTAATTGTTTTCTATTCCTGCCTGTGAAGGTTTGAGAGTGACTGTGCTGTAACAGGACTGTTTTCTTTCCCTGTCCGTTTACCTCGAAGAGTTGAGCCACAGGTTCYTTGGAGTAGTCCGTGAGCTTTGGTAGCAGTACAGAACAAAAATCTGTTCTTGGAGATTTGGCTTTCTTGAGGTCTATCTTGGCTTTTTGTATCTACAGTTATTAATTACAGTCAGGACAACATTTTCAATGAYTGACTACTACTGCTTAAAACAATAAGGCTGCCTAATAAGCAAAAAAAAAGCAGACTTTTGCATTGCTGTCTATATTTTTGTGATATCTTTGGTAAGAAAGCTTCTATGTACACTAGCAATTTTGGCCATACAAACCAAAAAAGGCAAAACTAGATTTCTTGTTGCTGAGTGTGTTTAGACTAACAAACTGCTTGCTTTAGAGATCTTCACTCCAATCACATGCTTTTTAACTCCTAATTAAAACCTAAACTTATTGGGATTTTTTTAAAAAGAAAGGAAAAAAATCATTAAATATGTTGGACTCAGAGCTTGCAGAAAGAGGAGGGATGAAAAGAGGTGTTCAGGACAACACTCTTCAGTTCAAGCTACTGAGTTAATGCATGATCTCTGATGTCAGTCTCCAGGCTGTGGTGTGCTCCAGTTGCTTTTTGGGTGTTGTTGACTTCTACTCACTGTGTAGGACTGGTGAGCCATCATCCTTAGAAGTCAAAGATTTTAAATTCTGAGTATTTAAATATGCTATCATGATGCTGTCAACACTTCTACGGGCTGCAAAGACTTTTCAAACTCAACCAACCATGGCTTAAGTTAGATGGCCTGCAGGTACTGCTGGCTCAAGCTGAAGCCTGTTAGTACAGGGCTCRCAATAAGGCATATATGATGTTTGTCCCAATTCTATCCCGGGTACACTTGAGGGAAGATTYCCTTGATGGGAACTGGAAATGCAAATGTAATAATGCTTAAATATAGCATAGGACTAGCACTTGAAGTCAGGCAAAACTAGTTCTTCCTCCCAGGTTCAGCCACTAGCTCCTTATGATGACACTGTCTCCATTAAAGAAGAAACTCTGATAACACTTTGCATGTACTTGCTGCTGTCTTTTGGCCCATCTTGCATTATTGCTTCTGATTTTTTTTGAAAGGATGCAAGCTAGAAGAACCAGCATTTAGTGAAAAATATCAGGATTTGTATTAACAGAGATATTTAAAGTGTCTACAATATTGTTCGTGGCAGATGTTATGCCACTTTTTCTGATACTGGCTTGTAAGCCTCTGTCATCTATAACGGCTCTTTATAACATCAAAGACTAAGACACTAAGCAACTTGCATATTGCCTGACCTATGTCTTTAGCCACCAGTGAAGCTGAGTGCTCTCCTGGGAGCAAGTTCTCTAGTGTCTCTTGGCAGCTTCTCAGGATCTCATCTACTGCTCTTCCATCCCAAAGCRAAAAGCCTGTTTGCGTGCCTTTTAAGTGTAATCAGAGATTAAAGTAATCAAATTTCATACATTTTTTAAGGCCTTTAACAAAGTGGAGCCCACTTCTAAACTCCAGGAGTGAAATTATGATCATAAAACCAGATTTCTACCACTGACTTAATAGGACCGAAGCTTTCATGGGCCTCTAACCATGATACTTAAATACAGCAAAGAAAAGTCTACAGTATGCTATTTTAAGACTGTCATAGTCACTTGGTGTTAATACAGGAAGGCAAAAAATGCAGTAAGTTGAGTTAAACTGGTTTAAAGTACTACCAAATTCCTCTGGTTTTATTGGGAGACTGAATACAATAGTGACTGTTATGATTTCTTTCATTGGGAGGAGAAAGCTTTTGTAGATCAGTAAAATAGATGATAAATAGTATCACTCTGGATAGTAATTTTATTCCTGGGATTGTCCTTGYTGTCATTTATGCCTGATTCCTAAAAGTAAACAAGGTGGAGGGAACAGCAGGAAGTGTTCTTCTGCTGTTTTCAGCCTTCTGTGTGTAAACTTTCAGGTCATGTGTAGTATATTGTGGATGACATTGCCTATCAATAAAATTGACTTAAGCATCTTAAATCAAACCCACAATTAGACTAAAATTGGCACTGCTAATATATGTTAGTAATAGGATGGAAACCTCATTTTGTGAAACAATAATGATTTGTACTAGTTTACAAATTAAACTTTTAGGGTTATAATTGGCCTACTAATGTACTGTTGTTAACGCCTAAAGCAAGTTAAGCTGATCTATTGTTAGGCAGTAAAGCCCTTAAAAATAAATTGTGACAATAAATCAGTTTTGTAAGGTGCTTTTTATTTTTTCTAAAGATGAGGTAGACTCTTAGAAAGGGATCTGAGAGAATATCCCTTAATGCTTTGTAAATAGGATTTGTWGATGACAGCTCCTACTGAATATAGCAAAGAGATGATCTGCCTAGAATTTTTAAGATCTGTATAATATGAGAGTTTCTTGCTTTTGTGAGAGCAGCACAAATTTTAAAATCTGCAAATACTAAAATGTAACTGATGCTGCAGCTACTTATTACTCATTTTCTTGGGGGAAGGGATTAAATTTGTTAAATGAAGGACCTATTTAATTTGGCCTAAAAGTTAAATATACAAGGATACTTTGCTCAGCAAAAAACCTGTCATCACACTTGACATTTAATATTATTCTTAAGTGCAAATGTCTGACATCAGGAAGGTCTTTGATCCCAAAGTGGTCATGTGCTTAAAATCTAAGCCATATTAGACTCCTCAGGTTCAAACAAAAAAATCTTTTGGTATAGTGGGACAACTGGAAACAGTTGGTGCTAAGAGCTGGCCACTGGGGCAGACTTGGTTAGAGAAAAGTCATAAGYAGAAATTTACTGTAGTAAAAATTAGGATGCAGCAAGGAGAATGACTTCCTGGGCATCAAATTCATTAGAGRTGAATTTGATTTCTAAACAGGATTGTGTGCTGTTGCTTCTCTGTTCTCTTGTTTCTGAAGTAAAAAGATTGTATTTGATATCTGGGAATAAGTAAGGTGATACTGAGACCCACCTCCTTGTGTTATTCCTCTAAACGAAAGCAATCCTGCAAACCTTGCTTTCCAAATACTGATTAATCATTTGACCCCAAAAGGCTCTACTGCTGAGTTTCAAAGTTGAAATAAATTCTACAATTTTTAATTGACCCTATCCAAATTTCTAAACTACAGAAGATGATTTGTATCAAATAAGTGTTTTGGTTTCTCTGATTTCTCCTATGAAAAAATATTTCATTTTCCAACAAAAATTGTGGTTATCTTTGTAATACTCATTGTGTTGCCTTCATAATAAGCAGAGAAATGAAAAAGTAAGCATCCATACTATTCAGACCAATATCATGGACACTACACTAAAAATGTGCTTCCAGAATATATTCTAGACTGTTTTAGGAATAAACTTAAATGTTTGGCAGTATTCCACTGTGGCACATTCAAGGACATTTATCTTACTTACCAGAATAGTCTTCAGCAAAATGAGAAGTCCTGATATGAGTTACTTAAACTTTTCATATAGCCTTGGAAATAGGAACTGCTTATTGAAAAAGGAAAGTGATTTAATTATACTGTTAGTGGACAATATTAAATTTTTAATTTTAACACTAAAATTATTAAACCTTATGTTCAACTGATTTAACTTTGCTATATAAGAGGAAGAAAATTTCATGGTACCTTCCACCACTGYCATGAATTTCAGTAACTTCCACTAGACAGTTAACACGTACCTACATTATAAATTGCATTCTATATCCATGTTATATCTTCAAGTGAAGGCTGTCAAAAATTGTAGTGAATTAATACTGGCTTTTTAGACTTCTGCATCCTATCATAGTTAACCAGATCACATGCCTGTATAGTGAAACTCCCCTGGGAGAGAAGTTATGATTTTATTGAAACAAAYGGGATTTCCTTTTGCAATTTAAATTGTCCCTGAATGCTAGCAAAAACTTTCCATTTTTTTCCCCTAAACCCGAAGGTAAAGCGCAAGGAACTTTAAGAAATGCTATTCATTCCTAATAACAAAGTTCCAAAACATGAAACAGTGCTAGCAGAAGAGAAATGCTTAGGAAATGATGAAGGCTATATAGAAACCATGAAACGCTTGGTATTAGTTGGTAATTGTGAGACTGAGGAGAGGACACATAGGAAATTAGCTTGGAGTGTCTGAAGGACTCCAGTGTGTGTAAATAATGGGAAAAGAAACAATCCAAGTATCTGAAGGAGTCTTAGGATTTGCTTAGGGTCCAGCTGTCATTCTAGAGAATATTTGGAAAAAACTCCTATATTRGCAACTGTCTGTATTTCTTATCTCTGATTTTATTGACAGCAAGTTTCTGGCTAATCATCTGCAATCTCTAGTCACCCTGTTCTGATTTCGGAGTTGCATTAGGGTGATAAAATTGTCATAAACCTATATCRTTATTCACTAATCTGTCTTTAATAGCGATCTTTGCCACTACTGTCAGAGCTACAAAAAGAAACCCCTAAGTAGAAATGGATAACTGGTTCCCCTTAGGAGCCCCTTGTGATTAAGAACTGTAAACCTGCAAACATTGTTTTATAGTTCTCTGAGATGCTTTTATGTATTTTTAAGTTTCCTAAAATATTGCTGATGCTTGCTCATGTGCAAGAAGTTGAAATTCTGTTCCACCTTGATTAGAGCTGGGCCTATCCAGGCAATAGTAATTTGCTTCCAAAAAGACTTTATTTTCAAAATATTCTGCCCTGAAGCCTGAAAGTATCAGTGTTTTCTAYCGTTACATCAAGAGCATCCTGAATMTATAGCTTTGGARGGGTCCCTTTTGCACAGTGCCCTCTTTGCAGTCATGTCTTGGTTGTCTTCRGCTGTCCTAGAGAACCATCTGTTGGGCTTTCCATCTACCTCTACTTCTCTTTTGAGAAGGAGAAAGAAATAAAATTGGGCCTTCTCTTAATTCTGGTTTATTGGAGTGGCCTAACCCTATTTTCCTGAAGTAAGTACAGAGAGATTATGTGCAGCTTCCACAGCCAGTAGCAATTACAGCTGAGCAACTGGTTCACTGAAATCCTGGTGCTGCACTGAGCTACTGCACTAAGCTGTTGTTGCCCTGGGCTTGCCCTTGCTGCTGCAGGCTCCAGCTCTTCAATCTCATTCCCAGGTCAACACCAGGACTTCTGGAAAGGATACAAGACTTTCCTGAGACTGAGACTCTGAACTTTGAAGTTGCTCTTTAGAGAGTGACTGAAGTTTAGATGAGACTTAAGTCAGGAGTCAGTGTACTGTTTTTGATAAAGGTCACTAGAAACCAAATATTTGCACTCCTGAGTGTGTGTGTGTGTGTGTGTGTGAGAGAGAGAGACTCTGAGGGGACTTGATGCTTCCTGGCATGACATCAGGAACATCTCAAGCTCAGGACAGGTACCAGACTCCACTGCCAGCACAGTAGAGGGGAAAGGGCAGTCCAAGCTGAACTGTAGTACACATTACATAAATAATTATTATTAACTATTGCAATTACTTTAGCACCGGAAGTTCTGACCTGGCTCTTGATGTACCACACTATAGTGTGAACCAAATTGCTTTAAGTGTGGGTCATTTGGAGATCCACTTGAAAGGCACACTGCAAACATGAGATAAAATGCTAATGCATACAGTATATCTCTTATCAACTTTGAGATAGATAAATGATAGAAGAGTGATATAAATGCTTGGAGGGGGAGCTAGCATATGCCAATTTCACTATTTCTTCTAAATCTGCTTATTGAAATTCTGTGGGGCTGGAAAGTATAAGAGAATTTCTGTATTTTTCAAAGGAGAATTTATTCTGCAAATTAATGGCACTTCAGACAAACTTGTTGGAGAAAGTAGAGGTTGAATATGGAGGAGGAGGAGAAGCAATCAGTGGGTTCTGGCTGTTTGAAGTGACAGCTTGGAGGATTTATAAATGTAGCTGCTCTGACTATATTGCCTGAATCACAGCAAAAAGTAATAGAAGCGGAGGTGTTGAGAGATGGTGACTAAAGTTGATGGAATAGTAGCATGCATTTAAACATAGCAAGGATTTTGGAGGAGAGAGAAAAAAAAATAATCAAGGAAAATGAAAGAAAACCAGAAAATGGATGAGTGCCCCAAGTAGTTCAGCATGTGTCAGATGTGCATTCTAGTGTGGACACTATTTTCTAAAATATCAGGATTGTTCATGTACTGTAATGCATATTTTTCACCTTGTGTAATGGGGAGCAGCTGGGAGTCTTGGTACTGCTGTGGGGGACTGCTTGCTGGTACTGAACTCTAATGAAGCTGTGTTTCCAACGGTGAGGAAGCACGGACAGGCTGGTGAAGTTGCACGTTTGCGCAAAGGGAGATACTGAGATGGTTGTGGGAGTTAARCACTGGCTTGCTTAAGTCTGACTTTGACAAAGGACTTTTTTCAAAGCCTGAGGAGCGCACTTTCTTACGGCGATCTCCTTCAGCAATGAGAGTTAATCTAACCAGCCACTGACACTGCAGGAATTCGTGGGGGGTTAAAGCGTGTTAGGGTAAATGAAGTGGGTATAGTTTGAGTAGGTTGCACTTACAGCTGTTGTGTTGGGACTGATCACTTCTGGAGTCCGCTGGGAGAAATCATGGAAACAACAGCAACACAAAATCCAGAATAATCTGAAGGTATTGCGAATGCCAGTTTCCTGAAGGCAAATTGAGTCTTCGTAAGGGCTTATRATGAAGGTCCAAGGTTGAAGGAAAGTGGTATACAGTCAGCATTTAATGTAGTGTAGTAGAGAACTGTTAAGTATGATTGCGTTCAGATCTTTTATTTTTGCAAACTGGAAATTCTGTGAGGGTTTTATAACCATCAGCCTGGAGAAAAAAAAAAAAACAATGCTGAGCGAATACACAAAATGTATAATTGCCGTAGGCTCAGGGATGAGAACGGAAATAAAGCAAAGAAATCAGGTAGCTTTTGTGTGATAGAAGAAAAGAAAGAAACTAGGTTTTATGTGACAAACTAAAATGACCAGGTAAGTATAGCTGTTCTTCAAAAGCCAAGGAAGTTACAATCCTTATGTATGTGTCTTGTAAGTGAGATGAAATAGTAAAGACTGAGGGATGAAAATAAACTAATAAATCAGCTGCCAGGTCTTTATGCTGAACAAATTAGGGTTATATAAGCACATAAAAGACTAAAATAATTTTTCTGGAAAGGACTGACTGAAGTTCCTCTTAGATTTCATATTTTTTTTCTCAATTTGAGTGAAAATAGAAATTAATAGAATAGAAATTAAGGAGCTGAGAAAATGCTGCACTTAAAATGCGGGATTGTTGTTCAGTACTTCCTGTAAYTTATCCACTGAAACTCAAAGTCAGTATCTTGCAAATGATCTGTGCGCTACTTTGAAATGGAGAAGCCTCACATGCCCTTCCTGCAGAGCAGAGTTCTTCAGTTTGCTATTAGCTGCTGCAGCTTTCTGTTGCCACTATCTTTTCTTTTCTACATACAGGCAGTTTTCAAATACATGTTAGAGTGACCTAAAGAAAACCTAAAGGACAAATTCTACCTTCTGATGCACTACTAATACCTAGTCAATAGGAGTCTTAAGTGCGTTTTTCTCAAAATAAGTCATTATCTTATAGATCAATGTGATACACTTGGAATTTTTAAAAGAAATGCTGAAAACTTTTGTAATGAAAGCATCATTTGTCTGTTCTGGGCTCATACACTGCAAGATGCRGCTTCAACAAATAACATGTGAAAGTTAAAAGGACAAGTTCAGCATCTTGATGCAGCCTGTTTTTGTGGTTCTGATAGTGTATCACTGTAGAACTGCCTCTGACACAGGAGGAAAAAAAATTCAAAAATATCTGTGTAAACTAGTACCAGCTTGTTTGTGTCCTGCAGATCTGTGTGCTGAGCACTTGTTCATGCTCCCACGTTGCTGATGCAAGTTGTGCTGTTGAGTTCCCTCTGACTGGGGCTGGATGTGTGGAAAGGGACTGTGCAGTGTGTGAGACTGTTGATTAGCCTGATAGACTAAACAGTGACCAAAATGCTTAAAATTTCAACAATGTTAACAGAATGATAGCAAAATACTAAGCTTSTCTTGCATGTTGGTTCCTACCACTTGCAGAGAAAAATGCACTTGAAGCTGCTGGACCTGCTGTGGAGGAACTGAGAGGGACAGGTATCTAACAAATCCTGGATAAATACTGTAATTGTTTCCACAAGTACATGTTCATGTTCTGAAATGAATTCACTTTTAATTTGACTCATGGAAAACGTGAATCCTTTCTCAAGTTCAGCTACTAAGTCTGTCTGCGCTAGGGCAGTTGGCAGAGATACAAGCGTATTTATACTGTCCTAGTTTAACTCACTGGCATAGAAATGCTTTTGTACTAGTATGACCGAAACTTTCCTATCATGGACAGATGTACTGTGAGCCAGAATGACTAGATTTCCTAAACTGATTTTTATGAGTGAAAGGGGTGAAAGACAAAATGATCAGCTGCTCTACCATAATCTTGCTTCTAACTTTTAATATCTAGAAATTAAAGTTGTTTTTAAGTTAATATTATCTCTAAAGGAAGAATACTGTTGCTTTTGTCTCCGTGGGTCTCTCCAAAACACTTAATTGCCAATTTTGTTTGCAAAATTCTTTTTTGAGTTTGCAGTAATCTCCAGCTCATGCTTTTTCGTGTATGAATTTTTCTTAACATTCTTCATCTTTACATCTGCTGCCAGTAAGTCCTTTGTTCTGTGGTCCCCTTGTTTGGCTGTGCACTACATGTGTTTTCTTAGACCACCTCTTTGTCTCTCTTCTTTTGTATCTCTTTCCTATGTACTTATGAATTTGACAAAACCATGTATTTATGACTATTCTCTTCTCATTCTTCATGCTGTTGCTGCTTTTGTTTAGAGCCACAGGAGAAAACGAGGCCCTGAGTGAGTAACTACATGCCACCCTGAATAGAGCAACCCTTGTGTACTTCATCTGTAAAATATTCAGGATACTGTAAATGCTGTATAATAGCAACCAGCCAGGGTAGCTGAGCTGATTCAAGACTTGGCACCAAAAGGCTTCTGTAGCCATCCTCTATGTCAAGCCAAGACTCTTTTGTATTTCATTCTCCAAATGTCTCATTAAAAATATAGACATAAAATAGCATAAAATACGTGTGTGTGTGTGTAAAAATAAATATTATCTAGCCAAATCAACTGAGGGGAAAAAAGTATTAAAATTCCACTGCAACCAAACAAGTCTAATAAAAATCTACATTAGTAATAGCACGAGTGTGCCATGGACCTAAAAGGAGAATTACAATAAAGAAAAACAGATTTCGGCCAAAATTGCACAGCAATAAGAATTTAGAGAATTAATTATACAATGCCAGACATGAGAGGTCTCATCCAGACTGATTGTGAATTTATTTTTTCTTTGCCTCCATTATCAGGAGCTTTGAAAATTTTACAAGCAGGTCTTCAGTGACAGGATCTTTAAACTTCTATTCTTGATCACTAGGTAGCTCACTATCAAGTGATGAATTATTTATGGATTTTTATTTTCTTTGTCCACCTGTAATAACTACACTACTACTAAACTTGCCTCCAACAGGAGCTTCCCAGATGTGACATAAACAGCCAGAGTAAGGCTTATWTCCCAAGAACTACAAAGGATTGGAGGTCCATAGTTGTAAATGTAACTGTATGTTAACCTGGACACAAAATTAATTAGGGAAAACAAAAGCAGAAATTGTCTGGCTACCTCAGTCTCTCCTTGTGGCTGGAGGATGACTAGGGCTTGGTCAGGACAGTTGCTTATGGCATTTGTGGAGGATGGAAATCTTTTGTCAGTATGGATCATGCAAGCTTTCCTAAACCATGTGTCGTGTCACCCATGTCTTTCCAGGTTGTCTCCCCTTCTCTAAAGTTTGCTTTGTTTAAAGCCATTAGTTTAGGCTGTGACTTATATATGGTGAGATACTGCCCTTCGAGTCTTACATATCATACAATCCAGTTTTGCAGTTCCTGGTGGTGTACACAGGAATAATGACTTAAATGTAACTGCAATTATGTAAAAGGACATAAAGACGAAGATTTGTTTATGATGGTGCAATATATTGCTACAAACTTCATGTGGATGATGGAGCTGCCCAATAAAGCAGTGCTTTAGCTGCCAGCATAAGCCAGTCTTCAGGTGTGGGAGGTCTGTGCAAGGGCYCCCTGCCCCAGGTGAGGCTTCAGGGCTCGTACTGAGTGTGGTGCAGCATGGGGGATGCAGTGAAGATTTTCTAGTGCTTGAGGCTGTGGACAGATGAGGATGCTCGGAGCATTGCAAGCCAACATCACTGTCATACGTGGCCTCTTCTATGTTACACAGCAGAGGCAGAAGGAARGGATTTGGGGAGTGCTGTCCCTGAGAACTGCTGGAGGTGGGCAAGGGAGAGGGACTTGGATGTGTTCCTGAGACTGGAGAAAAACATGGTAGGAGAAATGAGCTAAGACTTCTGAGTTTGGGACAGATGGAGCTGTTTTGCCAGGGTAGAGGCCAGRACAAAAATGGAAATAGGTGCCTCTGCAAATAAGAGGCCTTTGAGCAGAGCCTAAAACAACAARCTTTTTCAGTGGCTTCTATGCAATTAATTTTAGTGCAATTTAGGAGAGAAAGAAGGAAAGAATTGTATGAGCTGAGAGATGAGGAAAAGGGTGACAACAGTTTCAACAACCTCTTCTGACTGACTGTTGCAGTCTAAAAATACTTTTAGCCTTGAGACTATTGAGACCAGACCTATAGATTTTTATGATTTTTAACATATTACAGACCTCCTCTTTTACCATGTCTAATCAGACACCTCTTCCATATTTATGGTATTTACTTTGTGTTTACTTTGACTTCTGAAATTGAGCTTTTCAGCAGAAGAGACCTTCAAACTTCTGCACAGGGTGAAAAGCTTATCTGGATTAAATGCTTCTGAACTGAGGATCCCGTGAAGAAAATCTATTTTGTGACACTGTTTTGGAAACACTTTTTTCAGGGAGCGCTTAAGAGTGTGGGATTTTCCCGAATCAGCCAAAATGGATTAAAATTTCTTCTTCACTCAGATCATTATGTTGCTTCAATAAAGGCTGTGAACTCTTTCTTCTTGAAGACATACCTTGTGTCTTAATATTCTAAAAAGTATAGGTCTTCACAGTTTTTAATATCACAATTTTTTAATGAAGCCAGAGGAGAGAGARACATTGATTTGATTTCACAGCTCAAAGTTGTGGGTTCACCTGAACTTTAATTTCCCCTCTGCTTTTAGTGTCCAATAGAATTAATATTTTTTTCCATGGATCCATTAAGAATATATCTTTTTTTTCTTTTAGAATATACCTACAGCTATTAAGAATATATGTAAGTGCTAAAGTTACTGGCTGTTACAACACAAAATCAGCTGATGTAATATGGACTTTCTAACTTTCTAATGAGAAGCCTCTATGTATTCCTTTTTAGCAGGGAGCTTTCACAGAATATGCGATTGTCACTTCTTATATATCCAGACAAACTATTTCTACATGGAGAAATTGTTCATGTAGCTGCTAGTGCTGGATCTGGATGCTCATTCCAATTGCAAATCAGTTCTAGATGTTTGAGAAAATGCTAACTCRAATCTCTAAAGGGAACTAAAACTTTCAATAGTTTAAACACATGTTTCAAGTACTTAAAGCCTATTTTCCTCTGTTTTTTGATAAAATAAATACTGCCAGGAAAAAGATTATAGATGCATATTTGATGAAAGTCTTTTTTTCCCCCTTTTTCTTTTTTTCCTCCTGTGGCTCATGAATGGCTCTTAATGGAGTACGCATAAAAGCAGTATTTACAGCAAAGCCCATCTCTGCTTTTGTGTTCCACTTGTTTTTAATCTTTTAATATACAAATGCRTTTAATAATAGTGATGCATAGGAACTGAAGGATGATACAGCTTTTTGTGGTTCTGCAGGCTGGACCATGACCTATGATCTTTTCCTTTAGCTCTAATTTAGAGAGTGATGGTCTTTCTGCACAATGAGGATTAAAYGCTCCCCTATGAATCCTTCTTAGCTCTTAGACAGCCTGAGCAGTCTCTGATCCCTCTAAGGAATGTGAACCAAAAAAGGAAAAGAACTACTTGTATTAACTACATAACCTTTCTAAACATAGCCTAGCTGAAAATCTAGATTGGGTACTTAGCAGAACAAACTGTGGTTGCCATCACAGTAATTTGAGTTTCATGATCATTGTAATATAATATTCTACAGATAAYTGAAATTTAGAAATTTCAGTTTTGTTATGGGTCTATAGCTCTTGCAACTTCTCTTCTAGGTTGACTGTGGGTTTTATGCGGCACTTCCAATTATTATTCTGTTGGCTGTCGTCTTAATTTCAGTGCTGAAAAGTGAAAGCCAAAACACCTTTCCTCTTCCAAGAAATAAGCGTATGGGTGTGTATGCGTTAGTGACAACCAGACTTGGCCTCAGGATGTGGAGAAGTTGGATCCAAGTTATGAATACTCATTAAATTTGAGAACATTCAGATTTTCGAATAGGGTTGTAACCCATCTAAAAGAAGAGTTCATGAAATAATCTGAAAGTTATGTTCTAGTAGTGAATATTATGTTGATCCTCTTCTAATAGCTCCAGCGCACACACACACAAATTAGATTTGAATCCCAGCACAAAAAAGCATTTGTCTGTGTTTTTTTTTTTTTTTTTTT